>NC_133325.1:579138082-579509796 GCF_042186555.1 Aquarana catesbeiana | reverse complement strand
AAATTACACTTTGCTACAATGTAAAGTAGTGAGTGTACAGCTTGTACAACAGTTTAAATTTGCTGTCCCCTCGCAATAACCCAACACACAGCCATTAATGTCTAAATCGCTGGCAACAAAGTACACCCCTAAGTGAAAATGTAATAATTTGGACCAAAGTGTCAATATTTTGTGTGGCCACAACTATTTTCCAGCACTGCCTTAACCCTCTTGGGCATCGAGTTCACCAGAGCTTCACAGGTTGCCACTGGAGTCCTCTTCCACTCCACCATGACGACATCATGGAGCTGGTGGATGTTAAAGACCTTGCGCTCCTCAACCTTCCATTTGAGGATGCCCCACAAATGCCCATTAGGGTTTAGGTCTGGAGACATGCTTGACCAGTCCATCACCTTTACCCTCAGCTTCTTTAGCAAGGCAGTGGTTGTCTTGGAGGTGTGTTTGGGGTCATTATCATGTTGGAACACTGCCCTGCAGCCCAGTCTCTGAAGGGATGGGATCATGCTCTGCTTCAGTATGTCATGGTACATTTGGCATTCATGGTTCCCTCAATGAACTGTAGCTACCCAGTGCCGGCACCACTCATGCAGCCCCAGACCATGACACTCCCACCACCATGCTTGACTGTAGGCAAGACACACTTTTCTTTGTACTCCTCACCTGGTTGCTACCATCTGAACCAAATAAGTTTATCTTGGTCTCATCAGACCACAGGACATGGTCTGAGCACTGACAGGCCGACCCACCACCCCTTCAACCTCTGCAGCAATGCTGGCCTCACTCATACGTCTATTTCCCAAATACAACCTCTGGATATGACGCTGAGCACGTGCACTCAACTTCTTTGGTTGACCATGGCGAGGCCTGTTCTGAGTGGAACCTGTCCTGTTAAACCGCTGTATGGTCTTGGCCACCATGCTGCAGCTCAGTTTCAGGGTCTTGGTAAGCTTCTTATAGCCTAGGCCATCTTTATGTAGAGCAGCAATTCTTTTTTTCAGATCCTCAGAGAGTTCTTTGCCATGAGATGCCATGTTGAACTTCCAGTGACCAGTATGAGAGAGTGAGAGTGATAACACCCAAATTTAACACACCTGCTCCCCATTCGCACCTGAGACCTTGTAACACTAACGAGTCATATGACACCGGGGAGGGAAAATGGCTAATTGGGCCCAATTTGGACATTTTCATTTAGGGGTGTACTCACTTTTGTTGCCAGCGGTTTAGACATTAATGGCTGTGTGTTGAGTTATTTTGAGGGGACAGCAAATTTACACTGTTATACAAGCTGTGCACTCACTACTTTACATTGTAGCAAAGTGTCATTTCTTCAGTGTTGTCACATGAAAAGGTATAAAAAATGTTTTACAAAAATGTGAGGGGTGTACTTGTGAGATACTGTACTTCAGGCAGGCAGTTGATTCAGGTAGCTGCAGTGTATTTAGTATATATAGACACATCCCGGCTTTGTATATATATATATATATATATATATATACATACATATATATATACATATATATATATATATATATATATATATATATATATATATATATATATATATATATACACATATATATATATATATACATATATATATATATATATATATATACATATATATATATATACACATATATACACACATATATATATACATATATACATATATATATATATATATACATGCAGAATGCAGTGGATATATATGTAGGAGACTGTATATATATCTTTATGCACTGCAGATCACTGAATCACCTGCCTGGCCTGCCTGCCTGAAAATATATTTGAATACGTACACCAGCAATGGCCTGCAATCCGATATAGGCTTGGCTAGACTGGAATGCAGTGGATATATATATGTTGGAGACTGTATATATATTTAATGCACTGCAGAAAGTGTGTGTGTGTATATATATATATATATATATATATACATATATACACATATATATATATATATATATATATATATATATATATATACACACACACTTTCTGCAGTGCATTAAATATATATACAGTCTCCAACATATATATATCCACTGCATTCCAGTCTAGCCAAGCCTATATCGGATTGCAGGCCATTGCTGGTGTACGTATTCAAATATATTTTCAGGCAGGCAGGCCAGGCAGGTGATTCAGTGATCTGCAGTGCATAAAGATATATATACAGTCTCCTACATATATATCCACTGCATTCCAATCTAGTCAAGCCTATACCTGACTGCAGGCCATTCCTGGTGTAAACTTCAGGCAGTGTTTTGCTAATCCAATTTTACAGCATGTCTGGAAGGCCACCAAGGAAAGACAGATGCTCACAGGCCAATAAAAGAGGGCAAGCAGGCTCTGTGTCTACAGCCAACAGTGCCATGGACACGGTGCATCCTCAGCACGTGGCCGTGGGGCACGCTTGTCCTTTTTTCGACAGCTTGCTGTGTTGAGCCACAACACGCAGAAGAGTTGGTAGAGTGGATCACAAAGCTGTCCTCATCCTCTTCATCCTCTGTCACACAGGCTAAGACAAGTTTGGCTGCCAATGCAGCTGCCAAAGCGGCCTATTCCATCGGCTCAATGGCATCAGTCACTCCTTCCCTAGCCCTACCATCATGTCCTGAGGAGTCCCCCGAACTGTTCGACCACAGTGTCGGGTACATGCTGCAGGAGGATGCGCAGCATTTTGAAGGCTCTGATGATGGTACCCAGGTTGAGGATGAAGGCAGTAACGTGAGCCCAGAGAGAGGGGGTGCCCAAGAAGGACAAGAAACTGACAGTCATGTTCCCCCAGCTGCAGCATACTGCTAGGTTTGCTCCAGTGGCGAGGAGGGAGGGGATGATGAGGTCACTGACTCTACGTGGGTGCCAGATAGAGAGGAGGAGGCACATCCCCAACGAGGCAGGATGCCCTCCAGGGGCCAGCTTAAGGACAGCCAACCGACTGCAATCACACCGCAGAGCTCTGCATGTGCAGGGCGCAGGGGCGGATCCAGGGGGAGGGCAACGGGGCAATTGTCCCCTCCGAGAAATGCAGGTGACTGAGAGCAGGGTGTGTGAGAGAGCTGCCGAGCGGCTCCGTGACTGAGAGAGCCGCTGGGCGGCTCGGTGACTGAGAGAGCCGCTGGGCGGCTCGGTGACTGAGGGAGCCGCTGGGCGGCTCGGTGACTGAGAGAGCCGCTGGGCGGCTCCGTGACTGAGAGAGCCGCTGGGCGGCTCCGTGACTAAGAGAGCCGCTGGGCGGCTCGGTGACTTAAGGAGCCGCTGGGCAGCTCGGTGACTGGGGGAGCCGCTGGGCGGCTCGGTGACTGAGAGAGCCGCTGGGCGGCTCCGTGACTAAGAGAGCCGCTGGGCGGCTCGGTGACTGAAGGAGCCGCTGGGCGGCTCGGTGAATGAGGGAGTAAGTGAGGGAGCCGCCGGGCGGCTCCATAGGCGAGGGAGAGCCGCCGCTCAATGTGTTTGTAGGCGGGCTGCTGCCTGCTGAGAAATCAGGGAGCCGGTGGGTGGGGGAGCAGAGAGATGACATCATCTCTCGGCGCCCGCCCTGCATCCCTGCAGTTCAACTTCCCCCCCTCCATGCAGGCAGCTGCGGCAGCAGAGAGATTACATCATCTCTCTGCTGCCTGTCTCTGGGACACAAGAGACCACCTTAGCAGGTGGCAAGTGACAGGCGACGTGGCAAGTGACAATCCGCAACATGTGGCAGGCTACGTGGCAAGTGACATGGCAAGTGACAATCCGCAACGTGGCAAAAGAAAATCTGCATCTGGTGACAGGCGACGTGGCAAGTGACAATCCGCAACGTGGCAGGCGACGTGGCAAGTGACAATCCGCACAGTGGCAGGCGATGTGGCAAGTGACATGGCAAATGACAATCTGCAACGTGGCAGGCGACGTGGCAAGTGACAATCTGCATCTGGTGACAGGCGACGTGGCAAGTGACAATCTGCATCTAGTGACAGGTGACGTGGCAAGTGACACACTCGGGGCTCCCACTGATTCTGCATTATGGTGAGTTAAACTATTTAATTTTTTATAACAATGTAATTATGGTAATAATGCGCTTCAATCATCCTGACACCATAACAACCATGGTGCCGTGATGATTGAAGCGCCAACACCAGCCATTTCCCCGATAAATGTACCCCAAAAAAATATATTTTCTGGCAGTGCCCCTCCCGAGACTAGACTCTGGATCTGCCCCTGGCAGGGCGCTGCTGACTCCGGGTGTTTTTTCAAAAGTTCTTTAGTGTGGGCCTTTTTTGAGACGTGTGCAGCAGATCGCACTGCTGTTTGCAACATATCTCTGAAGCATATCAAACGTGGCCAAAACAGCAGCCGCTTGGGCACCACATGCTTGACCAGACATATGTTGAGCTCCCATGCAGTCCATTGGCAACAGTACTTAAAAGACCCACACCAAAGAACAAGGCGGACCTTTCCTTGCTCCTCATCAGCTGGGAACTCCAACCCCACTATACCTTCAGTCCTCTCAGAGCACTTCCGGGCAATCTGCTAGCGGTACACCTAAATCCGAATGTAGCAGGCAAATTTCCCTACCCCAGTTGCTAAACCATCGAAAAAAAATTTGGTCCCAGCCATCTACATGCTCAGCGGCTGAATGCTAGTTTGGCTAAATTACTAGCACTCCAACTGCTGCCTTTTCAGCTGGTAGACTCTGCCCCCTTTCGAGAATTTGTGGGATGTGCAGTACCTCAGTGGCAGGTTCCCAAATGCCATTTTTTTTCTCAGAAGGCCATTTCGGCTCTCTACCGGCATGTGGAAGGCAATGTCTTGGCCTCGTTGGACAGGTAAGGTACATATTACCGCATATTACCGCTGACTCATGGTCCAGCAGGCATGGACAGGGATATTACCGTTCTTTCACGATGAACTGGGTAACCCTGCTGGCAGCTGGGAAGGATGCAGGACAGGGTGCAGTAATGTTGGAGCTTGTTCCGCCACCACGCCTCCAAAATGCTGGTAGTGGTGATTCTGCCACACCTCTCTCCTCCACCCCCTCCTTTTCTTCTTCCTCTATGGCCTCTTCCTGTGCAGATTTGTCCTCGGAACCAGCGGTGCTCCGTAGACGTTCTAGGGGCTACGCAAGCACTCAGGCAAAAAGATGCCATGCGGTGCTTGAGTTGGTCTGCTTAGGGGACAGGAGCCACACTGGGGCAGAGATTCTGGCAGCTCTGCAGGGGCAGGTTCAGAGGTGGTTGAAGCCACGCCAGCTTCAGCCAGGAATGGTGGTTTGCGACAATGGCACCAACCTCCTCTCCGCCCTCCAACAGGGAACCTTGACCCATGTTCCCTGTTTGGCTCACGTCTTTAATTTAGTCACATGACTCGAACTCGAAGTTTGTCTGGTGCAAACCCAACACATCACATCACTCAAAGAACACCATCCCCACAATAAAACATGGTGGTGGCAGCACCGTGCTGCATGCTGTGGGGATGTTTTTCAGCAGTCGGGACTGGGAAACCGGTCAGAGTTGAGGGAAAGATGGATGGTGCTAAATACAGGGATATTCTTGAGCAAAACCTGTACCACTCTGTGTGTGATTTGAGGCTAGGACGGAGGTTCACCTTCCAGCAGGACAATGACCCCAAACACACTGCTAAAGCAACACTTGAGTGGTTTAAGGGGATACATGTAAATGTGTTGGAATGGTCTAGTCAAAGCCCAGACCTCAATCCAATAGAAAATCTGTGGTCAGACTTAAAGATTGCTGTTCACAAGCGCAAACCATCCAACTTGAAGGAGCTGGAGCAGTTTTGCAAGGAGGAATGGGCAAAAATCCCAGTGGGAAGATGTGGCAAGCTCATAGAGACTTATCCAAAGCGACTTGGAGCTGTGATAGCCGCAAAAGCTGTCTCTACAAAGTATTGACTTTAGGGGGGGTGAATAGTCATGCACATTGACTTTTTCTGTTATTTTGTCCTATTTTTTTTTTTTAATTGTGAAGCAAACAACAAACAACATCTTCAAAGAATACTTTTGCAAGGCACTGTAGATAGATTGTGTGAGCTATGGAACAGGATAGGCCTGTTTAACTGGTGCCTGTAGATTACTTCTTGAACTATTATGTTATGCACCAGTTGTGGTAAAACTCCCGTTTCACAGCACTTGAAAAGTAATGTTTACATGAGCTTTAGTTTGCTTTGTTATGCACCCAATTGAAAATCTTTACTAATAACAGAGTCAATTTACTGTGGCGTGTTTTCTTTTTATCTGTGTAGGACAAGTTATATGTGGCTGGTGCTTTGCTGATTTTCTCCTGTATGCACAATTATAACAATCTAATCTTATAACCTATCCTGTCAACTCTAGCCTTGTATGAATTGAGCAGATTTCTTGAAGAATTTCTTGAAAAGAACCTAATCTTTTTCTATGGAATAGAAGAATGGACACCACTATTACTGTTTGGTGAGTATTGGAGCAGGTCCTGAAATGTCAGTGTCTTCCCTTTCACTGTTCTTGGTGAGAAATCTGCACATCGTTTTGGCAGCTTAAATTGCATATAACCCCAACACTTTTTTCTAAATTTTGCATAGAGTAGGGAGTAATTAGCTCCCTGTCAGGTTCTATTACTATCTATGCCCACACTAGGGAGATTCATTCTCTCTGTTTGACAGCACTTCGTTCACAAGTGTGGGGACATTCAACATTTTGAGTTGTCAGCAGAACAGGGATAGTGTCAAACCATGAATCAGACTGAGACAGAAGTACAGTTAAATCACACTTGTTTAAGAAGAATAAAAAAGGTAAACAGAGTAAACGTAGTCAAAACATAGCCAGAGTTCAGGAACTGGAAATTATAGTCAGACAAGCCAAAACGTCAGGGAGCCAGAGATGAGCGTAGTAGAACAGCAAGCAGAATCTGGAGCCAGAAGGAATGTCAGCCAAGCAAGTCTTTAACAGGAACACAGGAGAGCGTCTCTAGAGATGTGACCAAGGCAAAGGCAGAGATCATCTGGACTGGACGACTTAAGTAGGCAGGACTGATGAGCAGGATATCATCAACAGGTGAGTCTCTGTGGAGAGATAGGAGCTGGCAATTAGCCGACAGCTGAGCGGCTAGCTCAGAGAAGGAAGGGCTGAGCCCAGCCCTGAGAGATAGAGAGGAAATCTTCCAATGGAGACACTTCTTCCAATGACAGCTGTTTGAGAGGGGCGGAACCTCACATTGGAGAGTTTTCCTATCACTTCCTGATGTGTCTAATAGAGGAGATGTAAAGGGAAATCTCTGCAATAGGACACCAAAGGCAAAATAAAAAGTCTGTTAGGACAATAAAGTGGAACTAAACTCTCTCAATTAACATTACCTATTTTTAATCCTTATGCTGCCGGCATTAGTAAATAGATAGGAAGGTATGTTATGTTTACTTGTTTTAAACATTTAGGCCGGGTTCATACCTATGCGGATAGCAGGAGAATGTGACTGGCTCTCTATGGAACCGGTTCACATAACTCTGCGGCTGTGGAGCACACTGCACTGTGTGCCTTTGGCTCCATTTCAGGGCCAAATTCAGGCATAGATTTGGCCCTGATTTGTCCCTGAAATGGGGAACAGGGACGCACAGCGCTCCTGTGCTATCCGCAGCCAGTTCCAGTGTGAACCCGGCCTTATTTACTTTTCTTCAGTTGCTTTCTGGTTTCTGGCTTAGAACAAAGTGATGTCATACTTCACAGGAGCCTTCATGGGCATTTTTTTTCTTTCATCTAGAGGAGGGGAAGAGGGGCTTTCTTAGCTATGCACACCCTCCTGCCTGCATGCCTGCGCCAAGGGAAGATGGATTCCAGAAAAACAGTTTGCTTTAAATATTAAAAATGGATTAAATAGCATTTTCATTGAAACACTGGATGTGGTACTCTGGCGTACTTTAATGTGGTTACATTGATTCCTTGTTTTTCTTTTACTACTTTTATTTATTTTTTTGTTCTTATTTGGTTCTTTGTGCATGTACCTTTGGTATCTCTAAATTTAAATGCACATGTGTTCTCGGTCTCCTGATGTATCCATTGTTATCTTATCTGCTATAATTGTACAATCTTGATAGGAGCGCATGGTAACAAATTCTTGCGGTTCCCTTTAGGGCAAGTTTACACTTGCTTCAAAACATGGCTTCGGGCACGCTTTGTTAAAGCTTTCTGAATGCCAGTCAAAGCTCCTGTCACTAAATAAAAGGCTTTGAAGTCGCTTTGAAGCACCACTAAAGCTACATGGGGTATCATTTTTGAAGAGAAGCCAAAGCAAAGCAAAAGCAAGGTATAAACAGGACTGTAAGCTAACCATTTTATTTAGTGACAGGAGCTTTGACTTGCGTTCAGAGAGTTTTAACAAAGCCTGTCCGAAGCCTTGTTTTGAAGCAAGTGTAAACTAGCCGTTAATGTGTATTGAAGTCAAAGCAAGTGTAAATGAGCCCTTACTATAAGGGCTCATTTACACCTGCTTCGGCTTCAACAAGGCTTCGGACAGGCTTTGTTAAAGCTCTCAAAGCTCTTGTTCAAAGCTCCTGTCACTAAATAAAATGGTTAGCTTACAGTCCTGTTTATACCTTGCTTTTGCTTTGCTTCGGCTTCGCTTCAAAAATTATACCCCATGTAGCTTCAGTGGTGCTTCAAAGGGTCTTCAACTCCTCCATAGAAGTCTATGGCAAAGCATTGCTTGAAGCCCCACGAAGCCTCACTGAAGCCCCACCGAAGCTCCACCGAAGCTCCACCAAAGCTACATCGAACCCTCACCGAAGCACCAAGCAAAAGCAAGGTGTAAACAGGACTGTAAGCTAACCATTTTATTTAGTGACAGGAGCTTTCACTAGCATTCAGAGAGCTTTAACAAAGCGTGTCCGAAGCCTTATTTTGAAGCAAGTGTAAACTAGCCCTAAAAGTTAACAGCTATGCACTTGAGATATACTCTATGTACCTGTGAAAAATTTCAATACAAACCATTAGAACATAAATAGCGTTTTCAGTTTGTGGTGCTCAAATACAGTTTAGTTCCACTTCACCTGTTCCATTTTTCTATCCATTTTTTGTTAATTGGCTTAAGATATTCTTTAAAACTCACAATATAATTACATTTTGTTTCACTTCATGCCTGGATTAGGGTGACAAAATGCTTGAATAACAAATGGTAGAAAGTCAGGTAGCTTTTGCTAGGTTATATTTAAAGCAGTATTAAACCCAAAACCAAACATTTATTATATTGCCGCTTACCATTTCTTAGATGTGATGGCTGAATCCGTTTTTTTTTTTTTTTACTTTCTTTCTTTTATTTTCTGGTGATTTATCCAGTAAGCCTGTTGTTTTTCAAAAGCAGAATGTATCAGTTATAGGGACGAGACAAGCCATTTAACACGTACAGGGGTGCTTACAATGATAAGCTTTGTTTTACGTATGTTAAACTTTTAACCCTAAAAGGAACAAAACTGTGTGCTTTAACCACTTGTGGACCGCCCACCGCCTTTTCCTGCAATAGGGTGACCCCACTGTGCCGGATCACATGCACGTGATCCGGCATTTCCGGATAGGGGGCAGGCGCGTGCACCCAACACCTGGTCTGTGCTGTCATTCGCTACAGCACAAGTTGGTTAACAGGTCACAGCCAATGATCCATGCCCGAGAGCTGCTGATAGGCTTAGCGAATGACAGTATAGAGCCTTGTGTTTACTAACAACACAGGGCTCTGTACATGGAGCAGAGATTTTACTAAGATCTCTTAGTAAAATCAGCACACATTATCCATTTTAGGCACACAGTTAACCCTTTGATTAGCCTTAGATGTTAACTCCTTCCCAGCCAGTGTCATTAGTATAGTGACAGTGTATATTATTATCACTGATCACTGTATTAGTGTCACTGGAGATGTCAGTGTCAATTAGTCAGTTCCCACCCAGTGTCAGTTAGTGTCAGAATAGGGTAAAAGTGAGGGAGTGGTGTATGGGAAGAAAATGAACAAGGGGAGGAGTTTAGTTTATTTAATAGGATGGGGGGTGCCCCGGGCAGCATTGCAGGGGTATATATATATATATATGTCTCCTTGCGTCTCCTCCACCTTCCTTCCTTCCTTGGGCGTACAACTTCTCCTCCAATAGGAAGGCTTCTCCTTTCGGTCAGTCAGGAAACGGCTCTCATGACCCGCTTCCTAAATGGCCTTGGAGGCTCCAAACCCACAACTGGGTGGGTTTGGAGCACAGTGCTCTGCGTCCCGAGCCTACCCTTTTTTTAAAGCCTATTAGAGCCTCTGGCTCCAATTACCTGCATCACCCCCCCCCCTTAGAATAAATGGTCCCGTGCCTAGATGCATGGGAGGGGGGGGGGATGCGCCCCTGAGGGACGGGCCTCCACTGTGTCGTGTCATGAAGGAAGCCTCTCCTAAAGTCCATGCACAAAAAAACCCAACTAGAATTTGCCAGGGCCCATGCTGAAAAAGAAGAAGACTACTGAAACTCTGTACTCTGAAGTAATGAGATCAAGATAATTGTTTTTGAAATTGATGGGTTCAAAACTGTATGGCATTGCAAAGGTGAGAAGTACAAAGACAAATTAAAAATATGGAAAATTTCAAGGGGAATGAATACTTTTTCAAGGCACTATAATATATATATATATATATATATATATATATATATATATATACACACACACACACCTGGCACACCCCCTGTGCACACCTATGATGTGCCTATTTTCACTTCATTTTATGTGAGTTGCCAACTGTTTTAATGCTATTAAAGTGGTATCCATACTCCTACACTTAGAGGTGCCTCTCTCTTTATATATTTTCTATCCACAGATAAAACAGTTGGTTTGTAAAATCGAAAAATGAGAAACACATACACATTATATTTGTTCAAAAACATAGCTTAAGATTTTGAATAAACTGACCCATTGATATAAAGTGGGGAAAATTATTATTTAATTCCCTGCAGATTTTGTAAATTTGCCCACTTACAAAGAAAAGAAGAGCCTATATTTTTATCGTAGATGTATTATAAATTATAGAAACAGAATATCAACCAAAATTCCAGAAAAAACACAGGATACAAATGTTACACATTTAGTTGCAGTTCAGTGAGAAAAATAAGTATTTGATCCCCAAGCAAAACATGACTTAGGACTTGGTGGAGAAACCCTTGTTGGCAAGCACAGAGGTAAGACGTTTCTTGTAGTTAGTGACCAGGTTTGCACACATCTCTGGAGGGATTTTGGTCCACTCTTCTTTACAAATCTTCTCTAAATCCTTAAGGTTTATTGGCTGTCACTTGGCAACTCAAGGTTCAGCTCATTCCATTCATTTTCTATAGGATTAACGTCTGGAGACTGGCTAGGCTACTCCATGGCCTTAATATGTGTCAGGGTACCACTGGCGCCAGACCTGGGCGTTTGCATGCGCCTATGCGCCGGCGCGCTCCGGTACAAACCTTGCAGCAAGTTCCTGTTGTTTCCAGGCGTTAGCACGGCGCACGGGCGCACGCGGGTACGTGGCGCTTGTGCGCGCGCGCGTGCCTGTGCGCGCGTATGGGCGTGCGTGCGTTAGCGCCGGTTTGGCGCCAAAGCGCACATAAAAGTTTCCCTGTGCCTCTGGCACATTGCTGCTTCGTCTCAGCTCTGTGATTCTTGTAAATCTGCACCTGATTGATCGTTAAATATCTGACCCGGCTTGTCTGACCATCCGTCCGGCTCCCATCCGACCCGGCCTGCTTGACTACTCTACTGCTGCTGCCTGATACCGTTGCCGACCTCTGCCTGCCTACCGACTCTGCCTCTGCCTGCTGTTATTGCCTGTCTCATACCCCTGCTGACCCGGACCGTCTGACCCTGCTTGTGCCTGCTGTTGTTCTTCCTGTTGCACCTTCAGCTTCAGCTCCAGTGATCTCTGCACCTCCAGTGTTCCAGCTTGCTGCCTCCAGTCTCCACCTGATCTGCAGTCCAGCCATCCCTGTGGGATCTCTCATCACTTCAGCATCAGAGACTCTGCTCAACAGGCACTCCTACCCCACTGTGCTCAGGAGACCACTGTCCCCACTCCAGTGGCTCCTGAATCAGCGTTGTATGAGAGGTCTTCTCCTACAAGTCAGGCTCTACTTCCAGGTACCTAACAATATGCTTCTTCTTAAACCACTCCTTTGTTGCCTTGGCGGTATGTTTTGGGTCATTTTCATGCTGGAAGACCCATCCATGACCCATCTTCAGTGTTCTGGCTGAAGGAAAAAGGTTCTCATCCAAGATTTTACAATACATGGCCCTATCCATTGGCCCTTCAATGCAGCAATGTCGGCATGTACTTTTAGCAGAGAAACAGCCCCAAAGCATAATGTAAAATGTAAATAATGTAAAGCATAAAGCATAATTCCACCTCTGTGCTTGACTGTAGGGATGGTGTTCATAGGGTCACAGTCAGTATTTTTCTTCCTCCAAACCCAGAGGGTCCGCCTCCTAAAGAAGGCACATGTACAGCCATGCCAATGAACATCTAAATGATTCAGAGAATTATTGGGATAAATTGCTGTGGTCTGATGAGACCAAAATTGAGCTCTTTGGCATTAACTTGACTCGCTGTGTTTGGAAGAAGAAAAATGTTGACTATAACCCTAAGAACACCATCCCTGGGGCAGTTTCTCTGCTAAAGGTATAGGCTGACTGCCTCATTGAGGGGCCAATGGGGCCAATGGACAGGGCCATGTATTGTAAAATCTTGGATGCAAACCTTCTTCCCAAAACACTGAAGATGGGTGGTGGATGGGTCTTCCAGCATGACAATGACCCAAAACATACCGCCAAGGCAACAAAGGAATGGCTCAAGAAGAAACACATTAAGGTCACGGAGTGGCCTCGTCAGTCTCCAGACCTTAATCCTATAGAAAATGTACGTATGTGAGCTGAAACTTCGAGTTGCCAGGAGACAGCCAAAAAACCTAAAAGCAGAGTTCCATCCAAAAATTGAACTTCCGCTTTAAGTGATGGTGACACCCTGACATGCCACATTTGGCATGTAATTTTTTTGGGGGGGGGGAGCCATCCATCTCCCACTTCCTCCCGGGGCTCCACGGCGCCAGAAGGAAGTTCACCTCTCCCCCTTCCCTCCCTTCAATCTACTGGCACACGTCACAGGTCCCAGAAGATTGCCCGGCCATTCACAGCGCGCAACACGGCTCACGCTTGCACAGTGCGTGACCGGCTGTGAAGCCACAGCCGGGCACCCACAGTAAGAATGTCGGCGCCCTGGAGAGGAGGGGGAGAGAAGGGGGGCTTTGTACGCCCGCATCGCTGGACCATGGGACAGGTGAGTGTCTGATTATTAAAAGTCAACAGCTACACTTTTTGTAGCTGCTGACTTTTAACTTTTTTTTTCGGCGGAACTCCGCTTTAAGGATTTATGCCACGTACACACGATCGGACATTCTGACAACAAAATCCTGGATTTATTTCCGACGGATGTTGGCTCAATCTTGTCTTGCATATACACAGTCACACAAATGTTTTCGGAAATTCCGAACGTCAAGAACGCTGTGACGTACAACGAGACGAGAAAAATGTAATTCAATAGCCAGTGTGGCTCTTCTGCTTGATTCCGAGCATGTGTGGAATTTTGTACGTCGGAATTGTGTACACACAATCAGAATTTACGACAACGGATTTTGTTGTCTGAAAATTTGAGAACCAGCTCTCAAATTGTTGTCGGAAATTCCGACAAAAAAATGTCCGATGGAGCCTACACACGGTCGGAATTTCCGACAACAAGCTCCCATTGAACATTTGTTGTCGGAAATTCCGATCGTGTGTACGCAGCATTAGAGAAGATCTGTAAAGAAGAGCGGACCAAAATCCCTCCTGCAAACCTGGTAACAAACTACAGGAAACGTCTTACCTCTGTGCTTGCCAACAACGGTTTCTCCACCAAGTACTAAGTCATGTTTTGCTTGGGGATCAAATACTTATTTTACTCACTGAACGGCAACTTAATTTATAGCATCTGTTTTATGTGTTTTTTCTGGATTTTTGGTTGATATTCTGTCTCTATCATTTAAGATACACCTATGATAAAAATTATAGACCTTTCATTTCTTTGTAAGTGGGCAAACGTACAAAATCTGCAGGAGATCAAATAATTATTTTCCCCACTGTATATCCACGGGTCAGTTTTTTTTTAGCATATTGAGATACACCTACTGTGCCTAGTGTCATTTTAATGGAAACTAATTTAAAAAAGAACTAAAGTAAATTAATAACAAATGCGAGCAGGTAGGATTTTTTGTCGCAGAAGGGACATGCTATATCTCTTCTGCAATTAAACAAATTTACTTGTCCGATTTCAGTCTTCTGTAAAATGTACACCAAGTTGCGCATGCGCTGCTCAGCTTACATTCTCAGCACAGTGTTTTGGTGGTGGGATGAATGAACTCCTGTCCTGTCATCTCACTTCAGCCAATCAAAATGGAGGACACATTGGAGAAAATGCCAGCGAGGAACCTCACGGATGTCGGATCAATGGGGAGGAGATAAGTATATTGGGAGTTGAGTTTTATTGTATGATATATATCCTCTCACAGTTTAACACTGCAGTTTTCCAGAAAAAAAGCTACCAGACATACATATTGGGGGGATCAACAAAGGGAAATACTTAATTTTGTAGTGTATTGGTTCATTTTCAGTGCTCCAAATCAACTCAATATCTATGTGTTGTTGCCCCCAGCCACATCAAATCACTTTAAAAGTGCTATTAAGCTTTTATTATTGTTCGATCGCGTGCGCCAAAATAAGTAAGCACTTGTGCCAATGTGCAGCGTTAACAATTATTCTAACATGTACCCCATTACCACAGTTGTGTAAATACAGTGTTGGGGAGGGGTATATAGTGAGGAGCAGCACTGCACAGTCAGCGGAGAGGAGAGATAGATATGTATGGATGGACAGTGCACCGTATTAACTAATTGTCGCACAACACCTTTTTATTTGGCAATTTTTTCTTCATGTGCCAATCTTTGTTAACCCTCCTGATTGTGTGTACACTACCGCTTACGTAAGGCTGCAGAAAGTAGTAGCCGGAAATTAATGAGAAATGCCTGAAGAAATGTAGCATCTGCTTTAAAAAAAATGTGCTTTGAAAGGCTACACGTCAGTGCAATCCTTCTCCTTGGATTAACCCTCTTTTGGTATTGAATCTTAGGTTTACAGCCGGAAATTTTCAAATAATCTCCACCTCCCTCTAATTGGTGAACTTTTAGCTGCTGGCCTTTACATATCTAGATAAAGAAAAACCTAAATAATAACCTTTTAGTCACAGATGTAATCTGCTAACTACTCTAGTACTGTGACAGAGTTTGTTGTCCTGCTCGCACACCAACTGCTGTGTACACCTTTGCACACACCCTGTTAAGTCTAGCAGTCTTCTCAACTTTTCTGGGAGGCAGCAATGAAAGGGTGTCCCGGGCTCAGCTCTGGTTTCATATGCACTTCTCACACCTGTCTGCAAACCGCTGGCGTCCCATGTGACTGTGACAGCCTCAGGTGACAGGTGAGCGTCTCCATCCCTCCCCTAGTCCTCCTCCAGCCCCGGGGATCAGGCAGACCTCCACCCCCACCTCAGCCTGGCCTCGCCACTGTGACCCAAGTCTCTGATTCTCTGTGAAGTACCACCAAGTGCCCCCCCTGTCAATATGTCATCGTCAACTGTGGAATCCCTCTCTAACAAGAAGCAGGGACTGAAGAAACGACTGCTGAGGTTCTTCTCCAGAAGCGAGGGAAATTTAAAGGAGAAAGTCAGGAGCCGCAGTGAGGGGGACAAGGGTCCTGCTGGGGACAGTCATGTGGAGAAGAAGATCAGGAGCAGCTGGAGCGAGAAGAGGGGGAGGAAGGACAGGTAAGGGGGTACACCATGGGGCCATGCTGTTACAGCTTCTGCAAAGATACAGCTACATAGCATTATACTGAAATGATAACATTCCATCATCTTGTACAAAGCTGGCCATACGCCAGTAGAATTTGGTTTTAAAAAATTGTTTTCCGAATTTTTGTCTGATTTTTAATAGTTAATGGGGTCAAAACAACAATCATTTATGACCATAGTGATGAGGAATATTGAAGGATAAGGATGGAAAAATGTTCTCGAATTCACATAATTCTAACTGTGGATGAGGTTTTCATTCAGGGAAAACGGTCCTTATTGTAATGCATATTTGCATTCCAAAATCAAACGTAGAATTTGAAACGTTTACATGGCAATTAAATAAAAAAAAATTCAGGGTTCTTATGCAAAATTTGTTGAGTCTATAATGGTACTATGGTACGCTCTTTTGAATTACCATATAAAGTTTAAACAACGCTTAAGATCACTTAGGGACCATTGTTCCATAGAAGCTGGGACAAACCGTATAATTCTTCAACAGCAAGAGAATAACTAGCTTCTGTTTGGTATAGAATATTAATATACTATGCAAACAATGAAGTGATAAAAACATGTTATGGCTGAGCCACCTGTCATCCTGTGCAAATACAAGATCGCTTACAAACTTCCACAAAAACTATACTGTAGTTCTTCATCATCAGAAAAGCAAATTGCTTCCATTGGGCATTATAAATAAATATAATTAACAAGAACAATTGTGATAAAATCATATCATGACTGAACCATCATAGTGTTTAAATATCAAATCACATTGGAACCTATAGTTCAGAAAAACAACCAGCCTTCTGCTATTATGGCACAGCCATGCTCAACCAAAGTACCCTAATGGCCCGTACACACGATCCAAATATCGTATGAAAACGGTCGTCCGAGGAAGGATCGTACGATTTTCGGATCGTGTGTACACTACTTTCGACAGCCGATCATGACTGTTCATCCGATCTTATTCGATCGGGCATGCACGAAAATTTTCCTCATACGGTTCCAGATCGTACGATTTTCGGTTAGTCAGTATAGTTGTCGTCCGAAAATTCCATACAAATACATTACAACACATGACATCACTTCCGATTTTTTTTTCTGTCGTATGAGAATTTTCGTGACTTTATTTAGCTATTCAATTTCAACTATTAAGAGAAAACGGTCGTACGATCGGTCGTACGATATTCGGATCATGTGTACGGGCCATTAGGCAGTGGTCATCATCCGAGTCCTCAGGGCCCACTAACAGGCCAGGTTTGCAAGATAACTGAAATACATCACAGGTGATATCATTTTCTGCTCTGTTATTGCAGTATTCTAGTCTGCATCTCCCCAAGGTAATACATAGAAACCTGGCCCTGAGGACAGGGTTGATGACGACTGCTCTAAGGTTTATCCAGAGGTTTCTGGCTGTACACACGGGCCAAATGTCGGACGGCATCAGCTGGTTCAGAAGAAACTGGCCGTCATTTGGCCCCTGTGTACGGCAACTGGTCCGACAGAAGCTGGCCGAACGGCCGACTTCTGTTAAAGGAGCATGACAAAAAAAGGTCTGCCGATCCGCACCTGATCAGCGCTCTCAGCCAATGGCTGAGAGCACTGGCCGGTGAGTTCTGGCTGGGGGCCATCCCCCTGTCAGAACATAATAGCTCAGCAGGGGAGATTGCTGCACTAACATCGGAATGTTAGTAGAGCAGATCCTTCTGAGCTCTTCATTTTTTTATCGCTCAGCCCGCTGGGTTAGTGTTGGTTAGTGTGTACCAGGCTTAAGGGTTCCTTGAGCTGTGGTTGATAGTTCCATGTCCAACACCACTTGGCAAAGTCAGCTGCAAGACAGGGATGATCTTGATGAGTTGTCTGTATGAATGAAATTATGCCCACCACTGTATTGGGAGTATTCGTCACTGAGCACCAAACTAAGGGACATTTTCCCAATGGCTCCCAATTAATTTAGTGGTTCTCTGAGGCTTGGAAATCTTTGTAAGGGTTCCTCTGGGGTAAAAAGGCTGGTATAGAATATAAACATGCTTTACAAGCTTTGTTACATATTTCTTTATATATTTAACGTTATAACGTTATATTTGACGTTACAGCTGTGCATTATGTACTGTAAATATGGATATAACATCCATGTTGGAATATGGAACACTATCACTATTTCCTTAGAAAGGGAAATATGTGTCTATTATATTGAGTTTTTTTTCCAATATATTGAATATATCTGTTTATGACAGGTATATCTTTTCACTTTTGTATTTCTACTGAACGAACAGGATAAAGGGTAAAATGTGCACAGATCTAAAGAAATGCATAACATATATTTTTAGTGATGCTCTATAATCTCGCTGATATTTTTGGAAGGGGATGTTTAATCCAAGCGAAAATCTTTAAATAGGGCAAGCTAGCACTTGTAGTTGTTTAGAGACAGGAGGCACTAGTGTGTCTTGCTTATACAGGTAGATGTACAGAGACACATCAGATTCCATTAGGACATGTAAGCACGTATACCTGTATGAACCGGAAAGAAGCCTACATTCTTGAGTTTGGTCATTTTCATCATTTCTAAATTTTCTGAATTATTATATCCATAATCATTCTTTTCTTTTTGATGAGTTTATTTGTTCTATATGGAGTATGGAAGTGTGAATAAGAAAGGAAAGTTGTCATTTATATAATTGTGTCATTCTCCTGTCTCTGCTATTTATTTCAAAGACCCTGGCTTATTAGCATTGGTACAGTTCTTAAAGTGGAAGTAAACCCTCCTATCGATTTCAGCCAAGGAAGCTGCCATCTTGGCCTCTGTTTAATCTACAACTGCCATGATGCTGCACATGTGATCAGTTATGACACCAGCCATTGGATGGTTTGACAGTCTGGTTGAGAGCACAACCAATGGGAGGGTTACATTCCCAGCACGTCCCGGAAATGTAACTTATTTGAAACGGTTAAATTGATGGGTTTACTTCCGCTTTAAAATGCAACCAGTGAGAAGAATGAGTTTTTGCATCCGGTTGCCCTCCCATCTCTTCTGTCATAGGTAAATTGGTCCAGTAGCAATGCTGCTGATATGCTAAGAGGTGCTTAGCAGTATTATTATAAAGAACAGGTAAAAAGTTGATAGTGAGGGGGGATTGAAGCAAATCTGTTGTTTTGCAATGTGTAGCCAAAATCAGACATGTTAAACTCCCCCGTTCCCATGCATTGTGTTAATGCACACATATCGGATAAGATTTGTCATCGGCACACCAACAAGATTGTTTCAAAGTGAAAAGCTCTTCTTTATTGCATGATCACATAGAAAGACAATGGTTCAAGACTGCACAGGTATCCTTCATCAGAGAGTTCCTGCACTGTCATCAGGGAGTTGTTGTGGCACCCTCTTTTTTTTTTTAAGAAACTTTATTGGGTTTTCCAATATACAGAATGAGGGTTTAGTACAATTGCATAAACAAAAACTGTGTAAAGGAGGTCAAGAAACAATTTCATGCAACTTGATTTTATCAAAAGGGGGGGGAGTAGGAAAGGGGGGGGGGGGTCAGTGAAAAAGGGGGAGGAAGGGAGGGGGTAGCTTGTGCTACCAATTTACCATATGATGAGCTGTTAGTGAGCTCGGGTTGATCAAGCACTTTGAAGTATAATAACAGTTCAGATAAATAGGTAGTTGTTGCCACCAATATCGACTATCAGTCATAACGTATCAAACCCAATTGACACAAAGCAAACTGCAGTCCACTACTGGTAAGAGATAGATGAACGAAGAGAGGAACCTGTGGCGTCAATCCTGAAGGGGTGGAGTAAGGGGCTGGGGCACTCCAGAGCTCAGTTCGTTATGGAAACAAGACAGGGCTGCGTCTAATTTTTCCTTTTATAGCAGGTCTAGTAGATCACTTTTCACATCTGCAATGGATGGCAGAGGTCCAGTGTTTGAGGATGGCTCTCCTGCGGCACCCTCTTAACCATATAATTGATTCCAATATGGTGTGCAAAAGGAATATACAGTGGAACCTCATATTGCAAGTAACGCGGTTAACAATCGCTTTGCAATACGAGCACTGTATTTTTAAAAATCGTAACTCGGTTTGCGAGTGTTGTCTCGCAACACGAGTACGATTCAGGCCAAAGCAGTGTGCAGTACCGCTTTTGGCCTGAGATGGGGGGGCACAGGAGCTGAGCAGAGCCGAACGTCGCCGATCGGCGCTATTCGGAAATGCACAGAAAGGGAGGACAGCACGGCTGACTTCGGCAAATCTCAGGTAGGAAATCTTTCCGAGGTTTGCCGAGGTCAGCCGAAGTGTCCTCGGGCCTTTTCGGCCATTTCTGAGGCTCTCCGGCGCCCCCCCGCCTCTGGCCGCATGCGGTATTGCATCCCATTGAAGTCAATGTGGAACAAATTATTTTCGTTCCATTGACTTCAATAGGAAAACTCGCTTTGATATGCGAGTACTTTGGATTACGAGCATACTCCTGGAACAGATTATGCTCGCAATCCCAGGTTCCACTGTACTCCATTAATGCCCATATGTTAAAGCGTTTGTTACATCAACCTGTTGTACCATGTACTTTTCTTAAAAAGTATTCTGTTGTCTTTGTATTGCTTTCTTTGCGTGAAATTCCTGATCATCCTGCCAGTTCCCCTACTTTCCTAATTCAAACTAACCATGCTAGGCATGAGAGCACATTCATCCTAGAATGGTCAGTTTCTGGCTGTGCTGGGAGCTCAGCCTGCCGGTCCTCCAATGAACACACTTGTGCTGACACACCCCTCTAAATAGCCATTCATTGAGAAGATCAGTGTACTGCTCTTTCTCCGCCTCTTGCTGACACCCCCCTGTAGTCTCTAAGCCCTTTATGCAGCAGAGAACAGAGGTCATGTGATATATACTGTATATATACACACAAATATTTTGCCTAGCATTTCTATTTTAAACTGACTGGGTTTTTTTTAACAGTTAAGGATTCACATATCCTTTTTTTTTTTTTACATCACAAAATAGTTTATTCAAAAGTTGACAAGACAGTACAAATCAAGTTAACTGTAATCACAGCAAAAATCCACATAAAGCCATGTTTGGTCCTCGCTAGTTTGCAATATTATCAAAAGTGAACAATTTCTTTTATAATGTGAAAAGACAACAGTATTGTTAAGTGCAACCTTGGATATATAATATGACATTGTTATAGTTCTCATGTCTTATACACTTAACTTTGTCATGACCAGTTATCCTCAGTAATAAAGTTAAGGAGATAATCATCTGACTTGCATGTCGGAGTCAGGAAAGATAATACGCGTCACGGGAGATGAAAAGAGAAAAGAAAAATAAAAAAAGGGGAAAAAAAAAAGGAAAAGGTGAACAGAGTAAAGAGATTTATGACCATTACCTCGTCAAGTAGATGTCAAGCGGATAATCAATCAATCAATCGATCAATCGCGTTGCCCAGCTGATTGCATCCAAGTGGAGCTTGTTGATGTAAATACCTGCTATCCTGTCTCAGACAGGACCGGATGTCTGGGCATCTGTAATGTCACTGAAAGCCTTGGAATATTTGAAAACGATCCAGGGACGCCAGGTCTCAAGAAAGCTTTCTACCTGTTCATTGGATTGAGCAAGCGTATCTTCCATTTCGTGGAAGTCTGCTACTCTGCGTAACCATTCAGAGACTGTTGGAACTCGTGTAGATTTCCAGTAAATTGGGATTAATGATTTGGCAGCGTTTAATAGGTGTCTTGTGAGAGAACGCTTGTATTTTTTTAGAGGCCAGTTGGAGATGTGCGTTAGACAGCTCGCTGCATCGAGAGGCAGAGTTGTCTCCGTAATCAGTTTAATTAGGTCAAGAACTTCATTCCAGTAGTTAGCGATTAAAGGGCATTGCCACCAGATATGCAACAATGAACCCTTATCTTTCATGCAACGCCAGCAGCGATCTGGCACTTGTGGGAACCATTTGTTTAGTCTCATTGGTGTTAGATACCACCGTGTCATCAATTTGTACGCAGTTTCTTGGACCTTAGTGCTTATGGAGCACTCATGTGCTAAAATACAAGCGTTCTTCCATTGTGTAGAAGTTATGTTTATCTGTAGGTCGTCAGACCATCCCTTCCTAAGTCTGTCATCTGTTGGTCCCTCTGCTTCCTGTAGCCAGGCATACGCCAGAGACGTTGTTCTATTAACCGGTTCCCCCTTACGGCACACCGACTCAAACTCCGTCAGGGGTCTAGAGAAGTCTCCCCCCTTGTGGTTTTCCTTGAGATAGCTTCTAGCCTGTAGGTACACCCAAAAGGGCAGCTCTGCTACATTGTCGACCCTTTTTAGGGCCTGGTACTCCTTGACTTTACCCTGGTGATAACATTCGCCCGCCAATAAAGGTCTGTCAGTGGTAGGAGACTGAAGGTGGGGGTTATCAAGCCCTGGGATAAAACCCGGATTGTCTTTCATTGGTGTTAATGGGCCTAACGCTGAGGTGATCACTTTACCTCTGGGTAAATCATGCATCAATTTGAGAGTGGTACCTGTTATGGGGTGGTGCTTTAGTTTGTCAGGGTAATTGGACCATTGTACCCAAGGAGCAAAAGAGAGTGGCGTGGAAAAGAGGGCCATTTCCAACCCCACCCAATCCTTACTGTCCCGATGACAATGCCAATCAATGATCCTGGCAGCGTGTGATGCTATATAGTAATCTCTCAGGTTGGGAACTCCAAGCCCCCCCATTTCTTTTGCTTTCATTAATGTTTCGAACTTGATTCTAGGTTTTTTGTGAGCCCAGATAAATCTCACGAACAGGGTTCTTAAGGTCTTAAACAGGCTTGGTGGTAGCTTGATCGGTAATGTGCGTATTACATAGAGGAGCTTGGGCAGAACGGTCATTTTAATGATGGCCGCCCTGCCAAACCACGAAAAGGTTCCCGTGTGCCAGTTGTGTAGGTCTCTGTCAATACTTTTCAATAGCGGGAGGAAATTTTGGTCATATATTGACGAGATCTGTGGCGTTAAATTAACCCCTAAATATTTCAGTTTTTTGGGATCCCATTTGAAGGGGGAGTTGGTCATTGCAGAAGAAAGCGAGTGGGCGTTAAGCGAAATGTTCAGGGCCTCTGATTTGGAATAGTTTATTTTTAAGTTAGAAACGTAACCATAAAGTCCAAATTCCTGCATGAGATTGGGGAGAGTGATATGTGGCCCCGAGACAAAAAACAACAGGTCATCCGCATATGCGGCGATCTTGAACTCCCTATCCCCTACCAGCCAGCCCTTTACCGAGGGATTTAAGTTGGTTTTTCTGATAAATGGTTCCAAGGACAGTATAAACAAGAGAGGGGATAATGGACACCCCTGTCTTGTACCGTTGGCAATGTGAACTCTCTCGGAAAGTGTGCCATTGATTTTTAATCTAGCCGTAGGCTTTTGATAAAGTGCTGAAATCCAAGCCAACATCTTCGTGCCCAAACCCACGTGTTTGCAGGTGGCCAGCATATAGTCCCAAGCCACTCGGTCGAAGGCCTTCTCCGCATCCGTGGACAGGAGAAGACCCTCTGTTTCGCTTGTTCTAATTTTGTTTATTAGCAACAAAGATTTAATAACATTATCCTTGGCCTCCCGGCCGGGCATAAAACCTGCCTGCTCGGGACCAATTAGTTTATGGAGGATGGGTTTCAGTCTGTTGGCAAGTATTTTTGCAAAAATTTTCACGTCTATATTCAACAAAGAGATAGGACGGTAGCTAGCACATTCATGAGGGTCTTTGCCTTCTTTTGGGATGACCGTAATGAATGCCGAGAGTAATTCAGGTGGTGTTTCCTTGGAGTCAGACATGGAGTTCAAGGCCGCCGCCAGGGGAGCCGTCAGGAGATCTGTGAATGTTTTATAGAAAATTGCCGTGTACCCGTCCGGGCCCGGACTTTTGCCCTGTTTCAGATCCTTAATGGCGAGTTTGATCTCAAATGTGTCAATTGGGCATTCTAATGTATTAGCCTCTGCGTCATCCAAAGATGGGAGTCCGCTTTTTACTAAGTACTCTCTGATGATCTGTGTTCTGTCACCTGTCATTCCTGGCAGTTTATGTTGTAGTGGTAAATTGTACAGGTTTGTGTAGTATTCGTGAAAATGTTTTGCAATATCTTCTGTGGAGACGTCTAAAGAGCCGTTTGCACGTTTGATACCCGAAATGTTAGTGTTGTGTGTGTGCGTTCGTAAAGCCCTTGCTAGTGTCTTCCCAGGTTTGTTACCTCCCTCGTAGTAAATCTTCTTCTTGAAGAACAAGAAGCGTTTTGCCTTAGTGTCAAGGAGGTTCTGCAGGGATTTCCTAGTGTCCAATAGTTCCAAGGCCGTAGAGGCCGACAGGGACTGTTTGTGTAAGGTTTCAAGATAGTGGATGCGATTTATCAAACGTGTAGTCTCTTTTGCTCTCTGTTTCTTCCGCCTTGAGCCCATCGAGATCAATTCCCCCCTAATTGTACACTTGTGTGCCTCCCAAAGTGTTATTGGGTCCATCCCTGGCGTAGTATTTCGGTCAAAAAAGTCTCTCAGAGAGTCCTTCAGATCTTGTACGTAAGTAGGGTCTGTGAGTATGGAAGAGTTAAGTCTCCAAATCTGGGATTTTGGTGTCCTTTCAGTCAAGTCTAGGGTTAGAGCAATAGGGGCGTGATCGGATATGGATTGTGTGCCTATGTATGCCTCTGTGAGAATGTGGAGGTCATTTTGTGTAATAAAGAGGTAGTCTAGCCGTGCATACTTTTCATGGGGCGTTGAATAATACATGAAGTCTCTACCGGTCGGGTTTAGGAATCTCCAGGAGTCTATCAACTTAAGGGAGTGAAGATGGTTTTTGATGCTCTTCAGTGTCCTGTATCTAATACTAGTCGACCCATTAGAGGTGTCTGTCAAGGGATTCAAGGGTATGTTGAAGTCCCCTCCCATGATCAGACATCCCGAAGTGAAATCCTGCAATTTATTCACCATTTGAGTGCAGAAGGCTAAATGGGCTTTATTTGGGAAATAGACATTCGCTATGGTAATGGGCAATTCTCCGTATGTTCCTTTCAGGAAAATGTACCTTCCCTCCGGGTCTATCAGTTGTTCCGACAAAACAAAGGGAGCACTCCTGTTGATTAAAATTGTAACCCCCTTTGTCTTTGCCTGATCGTTAGTGGCATGAAATGCCCTAGTAAAGGTTGAGTCAGTGAGCCTGGGGATGTGTCCGGTCTTAAAGTGTGTCTCCTGCAGTAATATAAAATGTGGCTTACCTTTTTTGATTTCTCTGAGTAACGTGCTACGTTTTTCGGGTATGTTCAACCCTTGAACGTTATGTGATATCACCGTAGGCTTACGTCCCAGGAATGAGTAGGCCATGGTGCAGACTCAGACGTTGTGTCAAGAACTAGGCTCTAGAAAAATGAACTTACACGGAATCAGTGGATTCGTGAGGCGGGCAACGCGACTGATCAAGGTCTACAAGAAAAAAAAATGGTCGTTAGAAGGAATAGAGAGAGAAGGAAAAGGAAAAAAAAAAAAAAAAAAAAGGAGAAAAAAGAACAATGAACAACGATTAAGATTAGGTTACCTCTAGATAGGGCCCTATCTAGAGAAATAGTGTGTCTGGTGGACTACTGATAGCACCAGATCACTTTGTGGGGCAAAGGGAGGCGGCCGCCTGGTATGTTGGCCAAAATGAGAATGTATCCTGTGTCTGTAAAAGTGCACAGACAAACAATTTGAAAACTGGAAGTATAACCGGCTAACCGTGTCTCCATGTAACACACAGCCTTACATATAAACTGCAAAAAAAAAAAGAGAATTTGGTGAATTCACCCTGACTAACAGAGCATCCAAACTCCCCCAGATATGCGGGGCAGACAAACTGTTAAAAAATCTCAAACAATAACTGCATAACACTTTCTCATCACCCCTCATGGTCATCACCTTCAAAGTGTCGTGACCACCTATGACTTTTATTCCACCCGTACCTCCTCGACTACCGGATAAAATTATTGTGCAATAGTAAGGTAGCATTTTGTCATTTAACATTTGCCAACAACCTCCATTGTGCTCTGGCTCTCTTTGCGTTAACAGTAACTTATTGGAAAATAGTTTAAGAGGTGAGCGCGGTCTGACAAAGCACAAAAGAAAAAAAAAAAAAAAAAGATATTAGTGAACTGATAGTGAACTGGTGCGTGGAAATGAGTCATTGTGACCAATGAGGGGGAGTTCATCCAGATCTTTAGTCTTCTGCCTGATCACGATCTTCTCTCGATCTCGAATTTGGGGTGCCCTGTTTAGAGCCTCCAGATCTCCCTTGCTTCATCTTCTTAGAGAATCTCTTCTCAGGTGTGGAAAATGGCGACCGAGGCGGGCTTCTGTCATGTGGTGGCAATGCAAAGTCCGCGTACCAGTCTGGAAGATCCACCGGGTCAATACATAGTCCTGCACAGAAATCAGGAAGGTCTGCTGGGGTGCGGAGCACATGTTGGTGACCATTTGCCGAAACAATGAGCGCAAAGGGGAAGCGCCAAGTGTATCTGAGATCCCTTTCCCTGAGCTTATCCAAAAGCGGTCGCAGGGCTCTGCGGTTTTTTAATGTAATTTGTGATAAGTCATGAAATAGCATTATGGTTTCACCATTAAAGATGATCCTGTCATTCCTTCTTGCTCTGCGCATTATATCTTCCTTCAGTTGAAAGTTCTGTAGACAACATATAATGTCACGTGGAGGGGCAGTATCAGGGCCTTTAGGCCGGAGAGCTCTGTGAGCCCTGACAAACTCTATTTCTGTCTCTTCCTGCCTGTCAAGGAGGCTGTTAAAGACCCTCTGGAGGGCCGGAGTTATCTGGTCTGCTTCCACTGATTCGGGGATCCCCCTCACCCTGATATTGTTCCTCCTGCCCCTGTTGTCGAGGTCTTCCACGTGTCTATGCAGGTCAATAAAGTGCTGAGCATGTGAGACAGTGACCTGGTCCAATCTGTGTATGGCCTTGTCTCTCTGTCTCCCTGCATGTTCTGAGGCCGCCAGCTTTTCAGTAAGCACTACTAAGTTAGTTTTCAGGTCCGTAATAGCTGCTGAAAACGTGGATTTAATGTCTGCCGAGAATACAGACATGTCTGCATAGGTCAGGGGTTTGTTCACTCTGGATTTGCCCCTACCTGTGTCCTCTGTAGATTCAGAGTCTCCACTGAAATCCTCCTCGTGGAGCTCGTTCTGTTGCGTCGGCGCCATCTTGGGACCGGCCTTGCTGCTGCTCGCCGCCGGCGTTTGTATCAGGAAATCGGCGATGTTCCTGGCAGCGGATGGTAGTTTTCCACGGCGGGATCGTGTCTGCGGGGTGGTGTGGAGCTTTCTGCCCAGCATTGAGTGCTCTGCTGCAGGGTGTCAGGCTGTAAGGCTGTGTGACCTACGGAGCTCTGCTAGTGTGCTTCCATCCGAGCCGCGCGCCAAGCCACGCCCCCGGATTCACATATCCTTTAAGACATGTTGTGTCAAGCGTTAATGTACATTGCATTATGGCAGCCTATTCATTTTGAATCGGCTGCCAATGCACAGGAATAGAAAAAAATTGGACAGCATTTTTTCCAAAACAATGCACCCCAATGCACATAAATGCCTTACACTGCATTGTGGTGACTGCAATAAATGTACTATGGAGCTGTAAAGTCTTAATGAATTGGGGTGCCATTCAAATTGAATGGCACAGCAAAATGTTAAAGCACATAACACATGTGGTAACACGCATATTGACACACCCATCACTACATGGCATCTGTTTGAAGTGTGTTTCCACCCTTAAAGTGAATCTGAACTTTGCCAATGCAGGCAGTGCTGGATTTATAAGGGGGCAAAAGGGCCAATTGCCCTGGGGGGCCCCATACTTCCTTTATCAATAAATTATATGTATTTTTCCTTGAGACTTCAGTAGTGTGTTTGTTGATGAAATTGTCCAGTTTGCAGCCTCTACCAAGCTTTGGTCATGTATCACTTCATCTTAACAGGCAGTTTTATTTTACTGCATTATGAAGTGGACATGTGTGGTTCGTTTCGTTCCGAATTAAAATCTGGGCAAATTTTCATTTTTGGGAAATTCGGAAGTATCGAATTTCCGGTTTGCAATACTACAGAATTTAAACGAATCTGAAATAGCGGGAAAAAAAATTCGGATGAAATTTGAATTTGAATCATTTTCGAATAGTTTTTGAATTTGAAAAGTATTGAATTCAAATAGTTTTCCAATTTCCAAAGAGAATAAAATAGAATAGAAAATAAAGGAATATAATAATAAAAAAAAGAATAGACTAAAAAAAAAAAAATAACAGAAAATAAAAGGATATAATGTAATAGAGTAAGACAGAACAAAATAGAATAGAAAATAAAAGAACAGAATAGACTAGAATATAATAGAAACAAAATAGAATAACATAGAAAGAATATAACCATCTTCTGTAATTCGAATTTCAAATAGAATACATTTGAATTTGAATACATAAGAATAGAATAGAATAGAATAGAAAAAAAAAGAATAGAATAGATTATAATAGAATAGAAAAGAATAGAATTAAAAAAACAATAGAATAAAATAGATTAGAATAGAAAGAATATAGTCATTTCCCAAAATTCAAATAGAATCAATTCGAATTGGAATAGAATAGAAAAGAATAGGTTAGAATAGAAAGATGGTTATATTCATTCTATTCTATTCTGTTGTTTTTTTTTTCTATACTGTTGTGTTATTTTCTATTCTATTCTACTCTATTCTTTTTTTTTATTATATTCAATTTTGAATGGATTCTATTTGAGTTTTGCAAAATGGTTATATTATTTCTATTCTATAGTTTTTTTTTTTAAATTCTATTCTTATCTAGTCTATTCGAATTTCAGAAGATGGTTATAATCTTTCTATTTTATTCTATTCTTTTTTTATTCTATTCCTTTCTATTCCATTCTATTCTGTTCTTTTAGTTTCTGTTATATTCTTTTCTATTCTATTCTATTTTTTCTATTCTATTCCTTTATTTTCTATTCTATGTTATTCTCTTTGGAAAGTAGACTATTTGAATTCAAAAGCTTTTCGAACTCGAAAATTTTTCAAATTGAAAAAATATTCGAATGTGAAAACTTTTCGAATTCGAAAACTATTTGAATGTGAAAACTATTAGAAATTGATTCGAAAACTTTTCGAATCGAGCCGAATTCTAATTTGAAAAAGTCAAATTGATTCGAAAATGAATAAACAAAATGAATTCCAAAAACGAATTAAACAAATGAAATTTAACTAAACGAATTTATGTAAATAACAAATCTAAATTAGGGTAAATTTTTTTGTTCTGCACATGTCTATTATGAAGGGCTTGCTGATACCGTGTCAGGTGTTAATGTAGCTCTTAGAATATAATTGAGCATGATGGTCACTAGTTGTTCAGGAGAAAGGTCGTTCAGCAAGTTGGCACTGATAAAGGATTATCTGTGAACCACGATGACCCATGAAAGACTAAGGCCCCTTTCACATGGGCTTGTCCGTGTATGGACTCGGCTTTGTTTAGCAGGGATCGCTTCGCTGATACCCACTGAGCAGGCGGATGACAGGTACGTCTCACTGTGCGGAGAAGGACCTGTCAAAGCTCAGCTGTCCTCTATGGAGATTGGATGAAAACGGAACGCCTGTCCGCTTTCACCTGATCCTATCCGATCCGATTCTCCAGACGAATGGGAAATAGGGTTTCCATCCATCTGAATTTCATGGACAGGACCGGATCAGATACCGGATAGGAGATGCATGGAGCGTCCGATCAGGAAAGCCCGTGTGAAAAGGGCCTAAGTGCTGTGTGCCTACTGGCTGTCAAGAGCAGTGGCCTCAAGAATATGATACAGTTTGATGAGTTGGGCAGCCCATAGATTATGAGATTTTCTTACCTTACATCACAGGTAGAAGGAAAAGCTTGATTCCTTCATCAACACAGTCAGTGTTCATGGAGGAGGGGTGGGGGCATGGGGAGCCTTCCTGGCCGGCAGAACACAATGATTGCTACTAGCGGCTATAGCAGTAATCACATGTAAAAAATCTGACAGGCTGATTGTACCCAAATTGATTGGTGGATCGACTTGGGTACCACCAGTCTGCCCATATGGCTGCCATCTATAGCCAGCTTAAAGGCTAAGTTCACCTTTGTTCACTCCCCCCCCCCCTCAAATTCCAGCTCCCCTATGTACCAATATAGCATTAAAGGGGTTGTAAACCCTCATTGTTTATGGTCTATGCACTAAGGTGAAAAACCTTTTTTAGTGCTGCAGCCCCCCAGCCCCCCGTTTTATTTACCTGGACGCTGTCATCCTCCATCCGGGAATGAGCTTACCATCTGTAGCTGGTGTCTCGTGTCCCGATTGGATAGATTGATAGCAGTGCAGCCATTGGCTGCTGTCAATTGAATCCAATGATGCGGCACCGGGGGGCGGGGCCGAGTCCTGCATTCTGTGTGATTTGACTCAGATGCGGCACTTGGGAGCGCGCCTGTACGGGTGTCCACCAAGGAGAGCGCTTCTCCAATGTGGACACTTGATGTGGGGAGGAGCCACCAGCGCCGCCTCAGAAGAGCAGGTTCGGGGCCACTCTGTGCAAAACGAACTGCACAGTGGAGGTAAGTATGACATGTTTGTTAATTTAAAAAAAAGAAGGGTCCACAACCCCTTTAATGTACTTCTTTTGCAAAAATAAAACAGCTTTACTTTTATTCTATGCACACTTACCTTACTCTCTTCATGGCTGTTCAAAAATACTTATCCATTACTTCTGCCTTACTTCCTGGACAGACTTTAGGTCATGATACAGAAAGGAGTTGAGAGTGTGTAGAATAAATGGAAAGCTGTTTTGTTTTTTTTTTTTGCAAAAGTAGTACATTAATGCTATATTGGTACATAGGGGAGATGGAATTTAGAGAAAAAAAGGTGAACTGGTGTAGGAAGTAAGGCTTTTTGTAAATATTGTAGTGTGATGTATAACTGTGATGTATGACTTTCCAGTTCCAATGACCTGTGTAATGTGTGTTCTTACAGTAAATAAAATTAAGAAAAAAAAAAATCAGACAACTGTCTTCTTCGGAGCTAAATTTATATTTTTTTTTGGAACAAATGCGGTTTATCATTATTTTCAGCTGACTTTTTTATTTGTCATATAATTTACTTTCTATGTTGAAGGGCCCCCCCCGATGGTGAAGTGCCCTGGCCCCCCTAAGGTCTAAATCTGGCACTGAATGCAGGGCAAAGCAACAGGTCTGGTGAAATGCTGGCATGGCATACTGCTTCTATTCACCTTTCCTTCACTCCTCTGCTGCCCTGTGCACCTGTGGGAGTGAAGAGAGGAAGGCTGTGTACCAGGGGCGGACTGATAACTCATGGGGCCCCCGGGCAATAGGAGATTATGGGGCCCCCAGGCAATCGGAGATTAAGGGAAGCCCGGAATGGTAATGGAAATATGGAATGGTAATGAAGGGCTGGGCATGACAAGGTGGAACAGGAGACAACGGAGGGTTAAAAATGGAAAGGAAGTAAGAGGGAGGGGATTGAAGTTAACTTTAGGGGTGGAGAGATATAAAAGGAATAGGCGGGGTTTAAGCAGGAGCAGTGTGAGGAGACAGACAAAGGGGAAGTTGCCACAGGGGGAGAGAAGCTTTTGCAGCAGCATGGCAGACATTGATTTGATCCTAGCAAGGCTGAGGACGGCGGCGGCCACGAGGGGACAGGAATGGCTACAGGCTCAGGTAGCTCCATTGCTCCTAGACGAAGCGGGGGGGTCCGGCGGGGGGGGGGAAGCGACGCCACGCGCCAGGCGGTCTAGGCCGCCTGAGCGTTTTTCACCAGGCCCCTCATCCAGAACAGCTCGCCCTAATAGGAGCCCGGGAACGGACCCGTCGGCCCCACCAGCAAAACGGGTGGCCGCCGTCACCCCTGGGGGGACCGGGCGGAATCCTCCACAACGGCGGAGCGCGGGGGGCGGGGCTTCGGGCCGTTATGGCGCCCGGGCTTCGCCACCCAGAAGACAGGACAGCAGCAGAACGGTCCCCCCCACAGCACAGGCATCTGCTAGGGGGGAGATCCGACGGGGGAGGAGCAGGGGCACGGCTGGAGGTCAGCTACCAGACGCTGCTGGCAGCCCCCATGCAGCCAGGATCGGAAGAGAGCCAGTGGAAGACAGAAGGAGAGGTCCAGGGGCCAGCAGAGGTGACAGCAGTGTGGGACAGCAGAGCACAGCAGCAGGTGGTCGCAAGGAAAGGGGGAGAACAGCCACAAGATGGGAATCCACAGCCCCCAGGCAAGCTTCACCTGGGAGGTTACTCACGCCGATGCTCCAAGCCACGGAAGTTCGGTCGGAAGGAGAGCTGTCGGGTTCGGATGAGGACGTGCGCCAGGACATCGCGCCTTCTGCAGGATCCAGTGCAGCGGCGATGGGAAGCAGACCCAGTCAGCCTGGTGAGTCACATGTTTTAACTGATTCTGTTATCAATGTTGATGGTGGTAATTGGTTAGATAGGGGTGATGGGGGGGACACCATGGCTCCTGGGGGAGTTCTAGGGGCCGTGGCGGGGGGATCGCCTGGCTTAAGGGGGACGGGCGTTCAGCCTGTCGCCGCTGGGACAGGGGGAACATTGCAGGAATTGTTGGGAGGATTAAGGGATTTGGTGCAGCGATTTGCAACCAACCAGACGGCGCCAGCGATAGTGGCGCCGTGGGTTGGAGGGCAGGTGGAGCAGTCGGGTGTTGGGGGAACAACGGGGACAAGGGGTGAGGCTGTCGCCGACTCAGACGCCGGGGTGGCGGAAAACACCGCCACGGGGGAATCTGCAGTGGCGGTCAGGAAGGATGTGGTCAGGATAGCGGATGCGGCTAAATGCGAAGTGTACGTCTGCTATGAAGGCCCGCTGGGAGCACACTTAAAACAAGAAGTGCGGGAGAAAATAGTAAAAGGTGAGTATGTGGAAATTTTTTCCTTGTTACCGTTAGAGAAGTTCAACTTGGATAGGGTAAAGCCGGACGATTCCAAAAAAGAAGAGGAGGAGAAGCGAAGGTATCGTCTGATCCCTAGGACCTTTAGTAATTGGTTGCAGGCGTTCGCCATTATGGCGAGTGTAATTGGCGAAAAGAACCCGGAGCATTGCTCTGCGTTGTTTTGCTACATGGATGCCATAGGCGAGGCACATAGGGTGTATGGGGGCACTGCGTGGCTTCGATACGATGAGCAATTTAGGCAACGCAGGGCGGTGAGGCCGGCTCTTAGGTGGGACCATAAGGATATAAGCTTATGGATGCGTTTGATGTCTTCCGCCAGGGCACCAAACCAGCCTTTTCATGGGGGGGCCGGGGGATCGTCTACCTCTGGACTCCCGGCCGGGAAAAAATTTGGGGTGTGTTGGCAGTTTAACGAAGGATCCTGCAAGTTTGGGGGATCCTGTCGTTTTAAACATGAATGCTCAGGATGTGGGGGGAACCACGCGTTGTCACGCTGCTTCAAAAGAGGAAAGAAGACAGGGGAACCTGCTCAGAAGAGGGATAACGCCAGTGAAGGAGGTAAGGATGCGGCCTTTTTTAAATAGGTACCCGGACAGAGAGGCAGCGAGGGAGTTGGGGGAGGGTTTTTCAGTGGGTTTCAGAATTCCATGTTCTCTGACAGCTATACCTCCGATGGCCAAGAACTTGCGGTCTGCACTGCAGAATCCTGGGGTGGTTTCGGAAAAACTGGCCAAGGAGGTTGCGTTGGGGCGAATGAGTGGGCCTTTCGCAACTAAGCCGTTACAGAATTTAGTAGTGTCACCGTTGGGAGTGGTGCCTAAAAAGGAACCAAACAGGTTTCGCCTTATTCACCACCTTTCATTTCCAAAAGGGGCGTCTGTGAATGATGGTATCAATCCTGAAGATTGTTCAGTGTCGTACACATCGTTCGATGCAGCGGTGGGATGGGTGAGACATTACGGTCAGGGGGCACTCATGGCAAAAGCAGACATTGAGGCGGCATTCCGTTTGCTTCCAGTACATCCGGACAGCTTTTGGCTGTTGGGTTGCTGTTGGCAGGGGGAGTTTTACGTCGATCAGTGCCTGCCAATGGGTTGCTCGATATCTTGCGCCAAGTTTGAGCTGTTTAGCTCATTTCTTGAATGGGTGATTAGGGATGTGTCAGGGATGGATTCTGTGATTCATTATCTGGATGACTTTCTCTGCGTGGGGCCTCGTGAGTCCAAGGGGTGTGCGATTCTGTTGGCAACCTTGGAACACATTGCAGGTAAGTTTGGGGTACCATTAGCAGCGGATAAAACAGAGGGCCCGACGACAGTGTTGAGTTTTTTGGGCATCGAAATAGATACCAGAGACATGGAGTGCAGGTTGCCAGGGGATAAGGTGGACGGGTTAAAAAGGGATGTTAGGGATTTGATGGGACAGAGGAAAGTGCAGCTGCGGCAATTACAATCCCTTTTAGGTAAGTTGAATTTTGCGTGTCGCATTATTCCAATGGGTAGAGTTTTTTGCCGCCGGTTGTCAGCTGCCACAGCGGGGATACAGTCTCCGACTCACTTTATCAGGCTTACCAGGGAACATAGGGAGGACTTGAAGGTGTGGCACACGTTCCTGGAAAGCTACAACGGGCGCTCGGTGTGGATGGAAGGACCGGTAAGTAACTGTGACATGGATTTGGTGACGGACGCCGCGGGATCTACGGGGTATGGGGCTTTTTTCCAAGGGCAGTGGAGTGCGGAGGCATGGCCTGATTTTTGGGTAGAGTCGGGATTTACCCGGAATCTGGTGCTTTTGGAATTATTCCCGGTGGTATTAGCAGTAGAATTGTGGGGGGAGAGATGGCGGAACTTGAAAATACGTTTAAATTGTGACAATATGGGGGTAGTTCAGGTCATCAATCGGCTATCGGCATCATCCCCGCCGGTAATACGATTGTTGCGTCACCTGGTGTTGAGGTGCTTACAAATTAATGTTTTTCTATATGCTGTGCATATCCCGGGCGTAGACAATACTTTGGCTGATTCCTTGTCTCGGTTCCAGTGGGACAGATTCAGGGAGCTGGCGCCCGCCGCGGAAACAGAGGGGATTCCTTGTCCGGGGTGGCTTTGGGAGACGGTATTGGAATCGCCGCAGGATGGATCAGGAAATCGGTGAGTGGGTCGACATGGGCGGCATATGAAAAAGTATGGTCGGAATGGGCCGCGTTTACACGGCTGGCGGACGCCGGGCTGGGAGAACAGGACTTGAGGCTGTTGGTAGTGTATTTTGTGTCACGACACATGGAAGGGGGTGGTTCAGTGTCCGCAATTGAGCGGAAATTGGCGGGGTTGGCCTTTCTATTCAAGTTGCAGGGCCTGACTGATTTTACCAAGGATTTCTGGGTAAAACAGGCCTTAAAAGGTTATAGGAAGAGCCATGCGAAGAAGGATTCGAGGAGGCCGGTATCTTTTTCATTATTACAGGTATTGTGTAATAAGTTAGGTGGGGTATGTAAGTCGGGTTATGAAGTGATTTTGTTCAAGGCGGTTTTTTCTATTGCGTTTTTTGGAGCGTTTCGGGTTGGCGAGTTGGTGAGTCCAGCAAAACAAGTAGCAGGGGGTTTGAAGATGCAGGATGTGGAAGTAAAACGGGATAGGGTGTTGCTGAAACTGGGCAGGTCAAAAACAGACCAAGCCGGAAAAGGGGTAAAAGTGCAACTGTTCAGGTTACCAGGGTCGGGAATTTGCCCGGTTCAAGTAGTTGAGGAATTTCTGCTAATTCGCCCGGTCGGGGAAGGGCCGTTGTTTGTGCATGAAGATAGAACTTTCTTATCTAGGTTTCAATTCATTGCAGTGTTTAGAAAATGCATTGGGGCTGCAGGATTGGATAGTAGGCAATTCGCCTCACACTCCTTCCGTATCGGGGCGGCTACTGAAGCTGCCAGGTGTGGGTTGGATGAGGCAGCAATCAAGAGGATAGGGAGGTGGGAATCCAGGAGGTTCCAGTCTTATGTGCGCCCTCAATTGTCATCAGATGCGATATAAATAAAAAAAAAAAAAAAAAAAAAAAAAAATAATATACATAGATATTTTATGATTACATGCATTTGAGGACAGGGGTAGGGGAAGTGCACATGTTTCAATTTGTCTTTTGTTGTGTTATGTCTTTGCAGATGGGGGTCAACCACGCCTCGTTTGGATCTTGGGGCACTCCTATGTTTTCTGGGGTGCAAAAAGGGGGGACGTCAGACCAGAAGGCAGGCAACTGGGGATTTCCAGGAGGGAGGCATGTATTCGCTGGTTGGGCTTTCCAGGCATGGGGTGGGGTAGAGTGGTTCAGGAATTTGAACGATACACTCGACTCGATAGACCCCCGGATGTTTTAGTGATACATGCAGGAGGGAATGATCTGGGGGTCCGATCTACCAGGGAACTGGTGTCGGCCGTCAAGTGTGATTTTTTGGCACTTCGGGTGGCCTTCCCGGGCATGATCATAGTTTGGTCTGACATAGTGGCAAGGACGTCATGGCGCATGGCTAGATCGGTACCTAGGATCAACAAAGCCAGAATTAAAGTAAACAAGGCAATTGGAAAGTTTGTGGTTAATAATGGGGGATTGGTGGTGAGGCACACGGAGTTGGAGGTTAATGTGGGGATGTACCTAAGGGGAGATGGGGTGCACCTTACCGCAGTAGGCATTGATCTTTGGGCTCTCGGGCTTCAAGATGGCATTGAGAGGGCATTGCGGGTGTGGAGGTGCCCTTAAGGCTAAGGGGTCATCCTTGCGGGCTGTGGCGGCATCTTTGGTCTCTGATGGTGGTAAAATGCAAAGAGGTGATGGTAAATGGTGGGGGGCTTTCAGTATTCTGGGCCCCTCTGGTGTGTTCTGTTCTGACAGCGGAAGGCGAGGCTGGAAGACAGATGTTACACTGCGGGAAGGGTGTTGTCACCGAGCTGTTTTTAAATACGGCTGGTGGCCTGGTATGGTAAATTATGTACCGCAGTGTATGGTGTTTGGTGAAGTTGTTAAAATGGAGGAGATGAAGTTAAGAGTGCCATCAGAAGACCAAAGATTGGGAGGTGTAAGAACTGTCAGTTAAAAGTTATACATAGTTGTACAAAATGTTCATTAAAAGAGTTATTTAAAGTTATTTAAAAGTTGGTTTTATATTTTATAATAAAGGAGGCTGCTATGGCCGGTTTTACTCCAAAACAACTCCTGTGTGCGTTATCTAATTATTATAGATAAGAAAGGGAAAGGGGAGTAGTAAATAAAGAGTGGGTAGTGGAAGTTGGGGACATTAGTTCCTACACTGGTCAAGGGAAGCCCGGAATGGTAATGGAAATATGGAATGGTAATGAAGGGCTGGGCATGACAAGGTGGAACAGGAGACAACGGAGGGTTAAAAATGGAAAGGAAGTAAGAGGGAGGGGATTGAAGTTAACTTTAGGGGTGGAGAGATATAAAAGGAATAGGCGGGGTTTAAGCAGGAGCAGTGTGAGGAGACAGACAAAGGGGAAGTTGCCCACCCACCCTCCCTTTTTTGGTTTGTTGTGGGTATTTTCTGGTTTGCTGTTTCTGTTTTTTCTTTATTACAGGTGAATGGATCATGGTCGTCATAGCAGCAATTTATCGGCGGCATCTTTGGTCTCTGATGGTGGTAAAATGCAAAGAGGTGATGGTAAATGGTGGGGGGCTTTCAGTATTCTGGGCCCCTCTGGTGTGTTCTGTTCTGACAGCGGAAGGCGAGGCTGGAAGACAGATGTTACACTGCGGGAAGGGTGTTGTCACCGAGCTGTTTTTAAATACGGCTGGTGGCCTGGTATGGTAAATTATGTACCGCAGTGTATGGTGTTTGGTGAAGTTGTTAAAATGGAGGAGATGAAGTTAAGAGTGCCATCAGAAGACCAAAGATTGGGAGGTGTAAGAACTGTCAGTTAAAAGTTATACATAGTTGTACAAAATGTTCATTAAAAGAGTTATTTAAAGTTATTTAAAAGTTGGTTTTATATTTTATAATAAAGGAGGCTGCTATGGCCGGTTTTACTCCAAAACAACTCCTGTGTGCGTTATCTAATTATTATAGATAAGAAAGGGAAAGGGGAGTAGTAAATAAAGAGTGGGTAGTGGAAGTTGGGGACATTAGTTCCTACACTGGTCATGAGGCCACACAGTATACACACACACAGTATACAATCACTCAGTATACACATACATGTACACACAGTATACACAGACAGATGTAAAAAAAACACAGATTTATACATACTGTCCCTGGTTTTACTGAGGCTGGCAACCCTGATGGGACCCCCTAGTGGCCCAGGGCCCTCGGGCAGTGCCGAGTGGCTCAATGGTCAGTCCGCCCCTGCTGTGTACATTTTAGGATGCTCAGGTCTCTGGGCCTACACAGAGGCTAAAGACTCTCTCCGCACCACTGTGTGACAGTGCATGTGACAGTGCATTTACTTGATGCCTGCCTCTGTATCATGAGAGGAAAGTCACATGCTACTCAGCTACCCAGCTTTTTTGGCAGCAGTCAGTTTGTCTAAGTTGAACAGACTGTTTATGGTGAAAAATGTCAGAAAAAAGACAAGTTCACACCTGGTAGTTTTTTGGGTTTTTTTTCTTAGTTGAGTGAAGGAAAGACTAAAACAAGAGCACAGGTCCTCCTTAATTTGATTGGAGGCCTCACTCATTAGCAGTGAGATGTAAAAGGCAGAAGAGGGTGTACCAGATCTTGACTTATGGAACTAGAGTTGGTATTTTGCATAACTCCTTTTTTGGGGCTTCCAGGCTGTCAAGAGGTAATATCCAGGTATCTAGAGGTATGAGTAGGAACTTGCAGGTGCATGCCTTACTGTCCACATAGCAGTTATAGCTAGCTGTACATTCACAGGTGTGTATTAAACCTTTTTTTTTTCCAGAACTTGTCTTTTTTCTGACATTTTTCACCATAAACAGTATGTTCAACTTAGACAAACTGACTGCTGCCAAAAAAGCTGGAAGCAAAACACCAAGTGCACAGTACACTCATAGCAATTAAACAGATATCAGAAAATATCAGATGTTTTTTGACTGGTTGCTTTGGCTATTGCAGTTCGTACATTTGACTTTTTTTTTCTTTGAATTCTTTCATTAAAGAAGAAGTAAACCGCTGGCTTTTTTTTTTTCTGACCTGCAAAGTAAAGGCATAATGTGCTGGTACATTATGTAAAACTTACCTGCAAATGAAGCCCTCAACCAATGCGTCGTCACCACTGGAGGCCGCATCCATTTTCACCCATTTTCCTTCCGGGTCCGTGGACTCTGGCTGTGTGACTGGCCAGAACCGCGCGACGTCACTCCTGCTGTCTTTCTACTGGAAACCACCCAATCACTTACACACACACACACACACACACCAGAATGTGCTGCCCCCACCAACCCCCAGCTCTCTCTGGTACATAAACCCTGAAGCAACAAGCATTTAATCACTTCAGTTTTAAGTGCTGTAATTCCCCAGCCACTCTGGTTGCTGAAGAAGCTAAATAAGCACAATCTGTACTTGATCAGCTTCAGTGCTTTCCCACCCAGTGCTATCCAGTCCCCTCCTCCCCACAGGGCTTTCCAGTTCCCCCCAATGCTTTCCAGTTCCCCCCTGTGCTCCCTTTCCTCCCCAGTGCTCGCCGGCTCCCCCAGTGATCTTCTCCGCCCCCCTGTGCTCCCTTCCCTCCCAATGCTATCCAGTTCCCCCCAGTGAACTCTGTCCACCCCCCAGTGCTTTCCGCCCCCACCATGCTCTTCAATCACCCCCCCCCCTGGTGCTCTCCACCCCCGTGCTCTCTGATCCCCTGTGCTCTCCAGCCCCCATATTGCTCTCCAGACCCCCTCAATGCTCTCCAGCTCCCCAGTGCCCTTCGGCTCCTCCACTTCAGACCCCCCCCCCCCAGTACTCTCCGACCCCCTAGTGCTCTTGTATCTTCTATCATGTCCACACAGTCTCTGACCATCTCCTGTAGTATGTCTGCAGTCTCTGACCATTCCCTGTATCATGTCTGCAGTCTCTGACCATCCCCTGTATCATGTCTGCAGTCTCTGACCATCCCCTGTACTATGTCTGAATTGTGAAAATAGATGAGGATGACTCTGGGTGGGGATGAGAGTTACATTGTGGAGAGCCTCTTCACTATGTAACTCTCATCCCCACCTAGTCATCCTTATCAATTTTCACAATGCAACTCCATCATCCTCATCCCCACCCAGCATCATCCATCCCTCTCCACAATGTATACCCACCAAGCATCATGCATCCCTCTCCACTATGTATCCCTATCCCCACCCAGCATCATCCATCCCTCTCCACAACGTATCCCCATCCCGCCCAGCATCATCCATCTCTCTCCACAATGTATCCCCATCCAACATTATCTCTATCCCTTTCCACAATGTATCCCCATCCCCACCCAGCATCATCCATCCCTCTCCACAACGTATCCCAATCCCCACCCAGCATTATCTATACCTCTCCACATTGTATCCCCGTCCCTGCCCAGCATCATCCATCCCACTCCACAGTGTATCCCCATCCCCGCCCAGGATTATCTCCATCCCTCTCCACAATGTATCCCCATCCCTGACCAGCATCATCCATCCTTCTCCAGGATTCTGGGCAGGGATGGGGATACATTGTAGAGAGGGATGGATGATGCTGGGCGGGGATGGGGATACATTGTAGAGAGGGATGGATGATGCTGGGTGGGGGATGGGGATACAATGTGGCGAGGGATAGATGATGCTGGGCGGGGATGGAGATACATTATGGAGAGGGATGGAGATAATCCTGGATCGGGGATGGGGATACACTGTGGAGAGGGATGGATAATGCTGGGTGGGGATGGGGATACAATGTGGAGAGGGATAGATGATGCTGGGCGGGGATGGGGATACATTGTGGAAAGGGATGGATGATGCCCCCTGTGCACTTACATACCAAAACAACAGTTGCACTACACATTTTAGGTACTTCTGTGCACGCCTGAGTGAAAGCAAAAGTTTTGGGGCCATTATTCACAGTTAACTCTAAACTGATACCTGTAAAAGGCTTTAAGGCCTCTTTCACATGAACGATCCGTTCAGGTCCACCTGTCAGTTTTTTAGGCGGACCTGAGCGGACCCTCCATAAACCTCTATGGAGCGTCGGATGTCAGCGGTGACATGTCCGCTGACATCCGACCCGCTCCGATCCGAAAAAGTGTAACGGTGGAAAAAAATACTTTTCCATCCGTTTTCGGATCGGATCGGGTGACGACGGACTCTACGGTCGTCGTCATCTGATCCCCCATAGGGGAGAGCGGCACTGTGACAGGTCGTTCCCTGCACAGTGTGCAGCGATGGACCTGTCATCTGCCTGCTCAGTGGGGATCCACGGAGCGATCCCCGCTGAGCAAGCGGATGTTCACGGGGCAGATCATCTCGGATCCGTCCCGTGTGAAAGGACTCTAAAAGTGTCACCTATGGCCAATTTTGGGTACTGTAGTTCGTCACCATTTCATAGATCCACGCAATTTCAAAGCTTGACATGTTTGATATCTATATACCTGATGCCACCTTAGTTTTTTATATTTTACCAAAAATTTAAGTTGATATAGTGTGTGTTTTTATGCACTAAAATGAACCTTAGTGTGTTTTTTTTTTAACTGAAAATAGGGGTTTGATAAACAGATACTGTGTGACTTAAAAAATGTAAACTGCCACTGTTTTTCTTCTACAGGGTCTCTGCTCTCAGAAAATATTAAATGTTTTGGGGGTTTTAACGAATCTGCTGGTCTATAATTTTAAGATGTGTGCAAAAAAAAAGGGAAAAAGACCCTGGCAGTGAATGGGTTATGCTTATTAAAGTATAAAAAAGCTAAACTTTTTTTTTTTTTTTGGATGGAAAGGGAATAGAACACTGGTATATACAGAAATAGTTGTCATATTAGGCAGTAAGTACCCAGCAACAATGTACCTTGCTTGAGACAGGGTCGTGTGCCTGTATGTCTAAACTCAATTTGAAACTATTGGGCAATTACATACTTTATTTAATATTAGTCAGCAGCAATTATGCACACAACTCGATTGTGGGAAGGCAAACTGCGGTCTGTGCCCTTCTGTGTGAATCGCTCAAAACATTATGTACAGAAGAATTTTATTTGTTTGATTAGATTTGTGTATGGGTTCATGCACCACAGTATGTAAACAACAGAAGTTCAGCTACAGCTTTGTTGCCGGATGCATGGTATGGTACTAGGTGGTGACAGTTCAACTGTAGATGACCTAAACTGCTACTGGAAGACTTGTTTAAATACAGAGTTCCCATGTTCCCGGTTCTCATTGTTATGTTAAATTACCTGCAACATTACTGAAGCTTCCTCTTGAGAATTTGTAGACATATATGTAGGTAAACAAATGAAAGTTGGTGAAGTGACTGGCACACAGAGATGAAACCAATCCTCCTACATAACTTGTACCTGTTTACTGTATCTGCAGTCTTCTCTTCTCAACATCCATTCAAAGTCCAGAATTTATAAAGCTTGTCTGAGAGTTCAGAAAAAAAGGGGCAGAGAGCTGAAGTTACACTCTGCAGAGCTCAGTGAGGAGAAGTCTGAGAGCTGATTGGATGAAAGGGACAAACCTGCCTACACACAGCACACAGGAACAGAGCTGAGGCTGTCAATCAGCTGGCGCTCTCTCCCCTGTCACCTTTTTTCTCTTGGTGTCAGGAAAACTTGTCAGAAGTGATTCATGCTGATAGCAGAGGAAGGAAGCAGCAGACAAAAATTACACTTAGTGCTCCTAATTGAGACAAGTACACACTATAGAGGGATACACGTTGTTGATATTTCTTGTCTGAGATTTACAACCACTTTAAAGTATATGTTACCCCAACATTTCATATTCCTGTGTCCATGTACTTGTATATAAAACTAAACTGTTCTCTTTGCGTTCCTTCGTGTGTAATAACTGGTCATCCTGCCAGTTGCCTTCCTTCCTATTTCAAATTGACCACACCAGCCCACATAAAGCACATCCATCCCAGAGTGGTCAATTTTCTTCTTTGCATTCTACTTGGAAGCAGCCTGCCTGTACTCCAGTACTAGGGTTGCCACCTGTCCAGGATTCATCCAGACAGTTTGGGTTTGGAATCATGTGTCCGGGTTTCAAACTGCCTGAAACCGGACACATTATTTAGATTGCACTATGGCTTCCCAGCAGGGTTGCTGGCTGCAGTTGTCTAAGTTGAGAGTGTCTTTTACACTTTCTTCACACTGCCCAAAGCCAGCACTAACAATCCCCCGCCCATACACACACACAGACAGGAGAGGAGAGAGGGCTCGATTTGCTCCTCTTCCTCCAGCCCCTACCCCTCTGTGTCTGCCCACACTCCAATCCCCAGTACTGAGCCCCAGAAAAGGAAAGTGGGGGCTGGAAATTTGAAGTCTAGCAGCCTCAGATACATCTGCATGAGAGGGGCTGACTGCCAAGGGGTGAGTGAGCTCACCATCCATCCCTGCCTGTGACTGAAGTCCCCCCCCCCCCCCTCTCCTGCCTCTGAGTGAGTACACTAAGGTAAATCAGAGTTCTTAGAGCACCCCTTACATCAGTGTTTCTTTACACCAGAAGCCAGAGTGTTCCCCCTTATCAGAGTCCTCTCCATGCATCAGAGTTCTCAGTGTTCCCCCTTAAATCAGGGTTTCCAGAGCATCCCTTATGTTAGAGTCCCCAGAGTTCTCCCTTACATCAGGGTCTGCAGAGTTCCCCCTTACAGTGTACAGTCTGCGAGTTCAGATGTAAAAGGGGAACTCTGCGAGTTCAGATGTAAAAGGGGAACTCTGTGAGTTCAGATGTAAAAGGGGAACTCTGTGGACTCTGATGTAAAGGGGGACTCTTGTGATTAACTTCATATGATTAGAAATGTTATTTAATTGCAAAATATATGTTAGAAGGCCAGTGTGCTGGCCTGAATTTATGGGAGGAGCCCGGAGGGTATTTAAGCTGACCACTTCCCCCTTCCTCTTTGTCAGTTTCAGTGCACGATACTACATGTCACTGTGCTGACTCTTCCCAGCTTACCTTGTGTTCATAAGTCTGTGCGTTCGATTACAAGTGGGTTGCGGCGTCTTCGTCGGCGGTTCTCGCTTGCTGTTGCAGGTAGGGTTCAAACCTTTTTGTTCATATGCAATGTTACCATTGGATATGTTTCCTATACCTGCAAACTTAGATTTGCAGGCTCACTCTGCCTTGCTTGTCATCCTATCCACAAAGATACGATTCGTTCGTAGATCCAAGGCTCTGAGCCATTGTCGGTTGTTCTCTGATATCACTCGATACAGGCTTCATTTTCTCATAGGTTTCACTGTCTATGGGGTTGCCATCTCATCCATTTGGAGATCAGCATGTATTATTTGCATGGGTTTTGTGTCTGATTGAGGTGGTAATTAGACCCACATGGCGCCTTGTCTGCACTTTGATTAGCCTGGGGGGCTGGGTGGTTGGAATGTGTTGGGTTTTAGAAGTAAGGTGTGGTATACATGCTGCAACCGATTTGTATTGGATTCACTTCATACATCTTACAACTGATTTGTATCAGTGCCATCTCTTTACAACCAATTCATATTGCATACCTGCTACAATCCGATTCGAACCTAGTCGCATCGGCAGCACAACGGTTCGCATCGGATGCATCCCGCTCATTGATTCTTATTAGTCCCTGTTGTACCCCACAAATGGTTAGTTGTTTATGTAATTTTCTACTGACTGTTTCGTATTGCTTTCATGTCATACGAATCACAGTCGGATTCAAGCCTAGTCGCCTCGGCGGCACAATGGTTTGCATCGGTCTTATCCTGCACACCAATTTGTAGTGGTTCTTACCATACCCTATGATTCATTATTTATTTTTTGTCCGATTCACATCACCTCAGCAGCTACATGCATCACAGTCCACTCAGGAACCTAGTCGCACAAGCGGCACAATGGTTCGCGTCACGAGTATCCCACACACCAATACGTACAATACAAATCTACGATTCGTTACGTATGCCACTTCGCAGTTCCTTCCTACATATACAATCTCTGCTATCCTATTCTTTTTCGCCTATCAGTAGGTGACCTTTCTTGCAATCGCTGCAAGCTACGCATCTCATCATAACTCCTTGCAATCGCTGCAAAACACGCATTTCAGCATATACCCATTTGTAATCGCTGCAAAAACATGCATCTCAGTATAATCTCCTTGCAAGATTGCACATCTCAACATTTACCCATTTGCAATCGCTGCAAAAACATGCATCTCAGTATAATCTCCTTGCAATCATTGCAAGATCACGCATCCCAACATTTACCCTTTTTTGCAATTGCTGCAACATGCATCTCAGTATAAACGCCTTGCAATCGCTGCAAGATACGCATCTCATGATAACTCCTTGCAATCGCTGCAAAAAACACGCATCTCAGCATATACCCATTTTGCAATCTCTGCAAAACATGCATCTCAGTACAAACTCCTTGCAATTGCTGCAAATACACGCATCTCAGCATATATCCATTTTTGCAATCACTGCAAGAACACGCATTTCATCATAACTCCTTGCAGTCGCTGCAAGACACGCATCTCATCATAACTCCTTGCAGTCGCTGCAAGACACGCATCTCATCATAACTCCTTGCAGTCGCTGCAAGACACGCATCTCATCATAACTCCTTGCAGTCACTGCAAGGCACACATCTCATCATGACTCCTTGCATTTGTTGCAAAAAACACGCATCTCGGTATATACCCATTTTGCAATCGTTGTAAAATATGCATCTCAGTGCAAATTCCTTGCAATTGCTACAAATACACGCATCTTACCATTTACCCGTATACAATCACTGCAAAACATGCATCTCAGTATAAACTCCTTGCAATTGCTGCAAATACACGCATCTTAGTGTTTACCCACTTGCAATCGCTGCAAAACATGCATCTCAGCATTTACCCTTTTTTGCAATCACTGCAAAACACGCATCTAAGTATAAACTCCTTGCAATCGCTACAAAACACGTATCTCAGCATTTACCCCTTTTTTGCAATCACTGCAAAACACGCATCTAAGTATATACTCCTTGCAATCGCTGCAAAAACACGCATCTCAGCATATACCCATTTGCAATCGCTGCAAACATGCATCTCAACATATACTCCTTATAATCCCTGCAAGCACACTCAGTGGTGCTCATACAGCCCACTTCATTTTTTTGTGGCACTTAATCGGTCACTCGTCTCCAGTGGCATTCATACGAGCCACTCATCGTTTTCGTCTATCTTTTCTCCCTCAGGTCAGTCGAGTTCATGTTCCATCCTGTACCAGGTTGGACGTTATTTCCCAGGAAAAAAAAACAAAAAAACAAAAAACAAACAAAAAAAAAGCTATGTTTGCATCTTCACCAGGGCCAGTCGCATACAAGGGGGACACATTAAAAAAAAAAAAAAAAGTAAAGAAATCTTGTTGCACTCATGTCACCCCTACTGCATGTGTTCCCGGTCGACTGAGTTTCGATCATAACCAGGACCTCGCTACTAGAGCGTCAGTCAGGGCCTAGTTCATGGGCTTTTCTATCACATCATTCTGCAGCATCCTTTCACTATACCGTTACTTCACATACATCATTGGACGTGATCTCCAGGCGTTAGTTCTGTCACATATGTCTATACATGACACTCTGTTTTCGAAGGGCGACCCTTCACCTCGCAGACAAGGTCGCTTAACAGTAGACTTGCTGGCAGTGCAAGTGTTAGCAGGCCGAGCACACGTCACCCCCTACAGACCGCAACATTCCTACGTAGGCCGTACCAGACTTCTACTTCTCGCCCCAGTACGCCCTGGGGTTCTGGTCTTCAGGTTTGTGCTTGCCACAGACAGGCACCCGTGCTATCGGTTATCTGGCCAGTCACCTCCTGGCCCACCTCGGTCGCCACGCACTCTTCTGAGTTTTCTAAATCTCCACTCAACATAAGTTCTGCACAACAGAACTCTGTCAGCTCCTGTCTATGCCTATCATTCCTTTTTCTGTACTTCTTCTTCCTTTTTTCCTCCTCTCTGAGTTTTCTCTTTACCACTCCGCTCTCTATCCTATGGCTATGACTCCTCTTAAATATGAGCACCGAGCCCCCTTTTTGTCTTCTGGCAGCGAGGACTTCACACCCGCGCCTCTGTTACCCCCCCCCAAGCGGCTCAGAGCGCGGCTGCCTGCAGTCCCTCAGGGGACGGAACATCCCCCAAACTCATAGCTGAGTCGCAGGGATGTTCCCTTTCCTGCTAACGGCCAGGAAGGCAAAGCTTTTCAGGCTCCTCTTCCCACCTCCAGCTGCAGCTGGGCCCAACAGGCATCCCTACAATCCATCCATGGGGCCCAGCTGCACTCTTTGGTCTCCCCCTTAGCCGTAACAGTTCAGACATCCAGACCAGAGTCACACCTTTGAAAGTTCGCCCATCCATGGCCCTCCTGGACCTGGTCATGGTCCCAATGACAGCTTCTCCTTCTGCAGGTACACCAGGCTCTGCACCTATCGTCCTCCCCGTTCATCTTGTCCCGACCAGCATCAGGGAGGATATATTGGAGGGCAAAGACCGTCAATTGGCATCCCTGCTCATCTCAGTCCATGACTTAGCTGACAACAAATCATACGCCTGGGGGGGATGTCTCAGTGGTTGTCAAGTCGAGAGACCCCAGCCTCAGTCGTAAGCTGTCAGCCACTGAGTTCGCCCTGGCCTTCGGGATGTTCAGTGATGTACTTTGTTCAGCCACCCTCAGCAGGAGGGAGGAGCGGGACTTATACCTTCATGCAGTGACAGATCTTGCTTACAAATATGGAGGTTTTGCCGTCTACGACCATCGGTCATTTTCAGCCAAAGCAGTAGCAAGACTTGCCCAGTTCCAGATAAGCTCTGACTGGAGCCTCACAGACACGGAACTCTTTTGTCACCACTTCACCCACAAAGCTGACGGTTTTGCCCAATCCCTCACTTGAACCTGTCACACCAGGCCCAGTGTCACAGGGTTTTCCATTATCCGGATGATTTTCTGCTTATCGAACACCTAGACATACCCCTACCCATACCCCCCCACCCCCCGGTAGATCTAGACAAGCTAAGAGAGTTCTTCAACAATCTCAATGAACACATAGTGGAAGGCCCAACACATTTCATAAGTTTCTCAGGCATCGTCCTGGATACGCACGCCATGCAGCCTAGCCTGCCTTCTGACAAATTAGCTTGTGTTGGGTTGGTCATTCAGGAGTTTACCCGGTCAAAGGAATGTACTAAAAGACAGCTGCAATCCTTGATAGGGATGCTCAATTTCGCTATGAGAACAATTCCTCAGGGGTGGTCGTTCATCTCAAGGCTTAGTCTTTCTTGCCTGAGTGCAGATCCGGACCGAGTCTTTAGACTAGACCCAGCAGCAATAGCAGACTTGGCTATGTGGGACGAGTTCCTCTTCAACTGCAACGACATATCAATGTTTTTCCCTCAGTATCAGCTCAGTCGCTCCAAGTAGTCACAGATGCTGCAGCCTCCACTGGCTTTGCTGCAATTTTTGTCCATCACTGGTTTGCCAGACCTTGGCCCCCGGAAATCTGCCTGATTCCTGGTTTCCCTCGATCTTCGTCATTGTTCGAGCTGTACCCCATCGTGGCAGCAGCCCAAGTCTGGGGCCACACGTGGACAGATCAGACAGAGCTCTTCACCACAGACAACCAGGTTACAGCTGACATCATTAATAAGGGTAGATCCAAGTCGCTCCCCGTCATGTCTTTCCTGCGCAGTCTGCTGCAATTGTCACTACATCACCAAATTTAACAGTTACTGTAAGCATATCCCTGGCAAGTGCAATACCGCAGCCGATGCACTGTCCCGCTCCAATTTTGTCTCATTCTTCCAGCAGGAACCCGGAGCCGACCCATCATCCACTCCTATCCCACCTTGGTCTCAACTAACAATGGATTGAAGCCACACCTTGCCAATGCAATCCGGCTCATCAACCACTCACTGTCTAGCAACACACTAAATGCTTATCCCACGGCCTGGAACACCACCGTAGGTTCCTTGCCACTTGTCCCGGAACCACAGTAGATGACGTCACTCATGTCCTAGCCTTTATATCTTATTGCCACACACAGCTGGCTCTCCCTCATACCGCTATCAGGCTGTACCTGACCGGTATCCAAGCCACTATGTCCTTTATATTACGGAAAACGCAACAAACCAGACCCGGAGTGGATATAAACGTCTTTCGAACCAGCAACGCCTGGTGCCCAGCAACGATCTTTTGACCGTCTGCTCTTTCACCTACCCAGCCAGCCAGTCTCCAGCCCATTACTGCCTTTTTCAGGTCAACCACCTGAGTGGAAATCAGTTTAATAAACATGTTTGGGTCCTACTGGTCAACTTAGGCCTAGACCCCGGGCGGTATTCTGGATATTCCTTTGGATCGGCGCAGCCTCAGCCACATCTCAGCACGGAGTACCAGACCATGTGACCAAGAAGCTAGGCAGGTGAAAGTCTGCCTGCTTTACCAGATATATATTCCCTCAAGATGATCCTTTCTCCAAGCTCACTCAATGAGGTTAGAGGCAATAAAGATACTTCCCTACCTGGTTATTTTTGGCCCCTTTTCTTGCCATACCTACCAGACGACCAAAAGCCACACCTCAGGTCTATTTATGTTGTGAGTTTTGTCACGTGTTTATGTGATCCACATTTGTCTCGGTCTTAGGGCCACGACCATAAGTTAGAAGGCCAGTGTGCTGGCCTGAATTTATGGGAGGAGCCCGGAGGGTATTTAAGCTGACCACTTCCCCCTTCCTCTTTGTCAGTTTCAGTGCACGATACCTTCCCTCCCATTCCCCTTTTTACAGCACTTCTCAGCAAATGCTCTTCCACAATCATCCATTACTTATCTTGGGTATGGCCCCTTTTCTTGCCATACCTACCAGATGACCAAAAGCCACACCTCAGGTCTATTTATGTTGTGAGTCTTGTCGCGTGTTTATGTGATCCACATTTGTCTCGGTCTTAGGGCCACGACCATAAGTATAGTTTATACCATAAAAAAGATTGCTGTGCGCCGCTAAAGTTTTCGGGTTTGACTTGAAGAAAAGGTGGCAACCCTATCCAGTACTCAGGTATTCAACCTGGCACCCCCACCCTGCAAACTCTTTACTGAGAAGATCAGTGTACTTCTTGCTTTTTTTCTGCTTATTGGTGACACACCCATCTGCACAGCTAATCACTGGGAAGATTAGTGTACTGCTGTTTCTCTGTCTCCTGCTGACACGCCCCCAAATCAGTCTCCACCCCCCTTCCTAAGCCCCTTATGCAGCTGAGAAATAGAAATTAGTTGTTTTACAAAGTAAGGGTTCGCATAAAACTCTGGGCGCACAAACCCATATACATATCTTTCTTGTTAGGCACAAAGGATAAAAATACGTTTTTTATGCACCAGATTCCTTTGCAAACCCAGATTTTGCCTTCTAAAAGTAGCAGTGACATCATCACTGTGCTGAACATAGCCTGAGCAGAGCTGTGTGAGGAGTGCAGCAGCCCACTACAGACTGCCAGCAGAAAAATTTGGTTGCTAACCGTCAGTATTTTTACTGGCAGCCAGTAAAAACTGGGCACTTTTCTCCTGCCAGTAAATGCTAGTGACAGGAAAAGGTTGCCAGTTAAAAATATGGTTGTGACTCTCGCCTAAGCGCATGTGCAGTTCCGGTCCGGTCCTGAATGAGCCGAGACCATCCGAGTGCCTGCAATAAGGATGAGCCAAACACCCCCCGGTTCGGTTCGTTTTGTTTTTTTGTATGTATGGATTGCATGGGTTGTTACTGACATGTGGTGAAAATTTCATGTCAATAGCATCTTTAGAAATATATCTACCTAGAAAAATGGTGACGTGTTCAATACTTATTTTGCCTGCTGTATATATTTTTCTACACACGCACATATGTGTGAACTGGGTGTTGTATGAGGAATTCTGATTAGAATATAAAACTTAAGTTACCTGTAGCAACTATCAGGTACTGTGCTTTGCAACCTTTACTCAGATGACTATTAAAAGCTGATTGGTTGCTAGGGGCTACAAAAATACTTTTATTTACTCCAGTGCTTGTTTGTAAGTGAGCTTAAAGTCTTCTTCGCCTAAATATACAATGTTGTATAATAAATTCACCTTCAGCATAGCACAGTTATCCTTAACCCCTTGCCCACTGGGCACTTATACCCCCTGCCTAACCAGGCCAATTTCCAGCTTTCATACTTTGAATGACAATTACTCAGTCATGCAACACTGTACCCATATGAAATTTTTGTACCTTTTTTTTCACACAAATAGAGCTTTCTTTCAGTGGTATTTTATCACCACCGAGTTTTATTTTTTGAACTATAAATAAAAAAAGACTTAAAATTTTGTACAAAAATGCATTTTTCTTCGTTTGTGGTATAAAATTTTGCAAATTAAAAATTTGTCTTTATTCATTTTGACCAAAATTTATACCGCTACATTGCTTTGGTAAAAAATAATCCAAATCAGTGTATATTATTTGATCTTTGTGAAGGTTATAGAATCTACAAGTTATTGTGCCAGTCATTGAAAATTGATCACACCTGATGTACTAATCTAATTTCTTGAGACATTAACAAGCCAAGAAAGTACAAATACCCCCCCAAATGGCCCCCTTTTGGAAAGTAGAAGTTGAAGTTGTAATTTTTTCCCACAATTCTTTGCAAAATTAAGATTTTATTTATTTTATTTTCACAAAAATGTCATATCAACAGGTTATTTCTCTCACATGGCATATGCATACTTGCAACTACACCCCAAAACACATTCTGCTTCTCCTCCTGAGTATGGTGATACCACATGTGTGAGACTTTTTCACAGCCTAACCACATAGAGAGGCCAACAAGGAGCGTCGTCACGTGTTCTAGGAGCATAAATTACACATCTAATTTCCTGACTACCTATTACACTTTTGGAGCACCAGGACAATGTAAACACCCACAAAATGACCCCATTTTGGAAAGAAAACACCCCAACGTATATTTTATGAGGCATAATGAGTCTTTTGAGCATGCCATTTTTTTCCACGAGTTTTTGGAAAATGTGGAAAGAAAATGAAAACACATTTCCTTTTACACATTTTTACAGCACTGACAGGCGCTGATACGGATTCACTGATAGGGTGGCACTGATGAGCACTCACTGATGGACACTGATGAGCACTAATTGGACACTGTAGTGGCACTGATGAGCACTGTAGTGGCACTGATGATTACTCACTGATGGCACTGTAGAACACTAATGGCACTGTAGGTCACTGATGAGCACTGATAAGCACTTACTGATGAGCACTGTAGTGGCACTGATGAGCACTGTAGAGGCATTGTAGGGGCACTGTGATGGCACTGTAGGCACTGTATTGGGCACTGTTATGTCACTGTGATGGCACTGTATGGGACACTGTGATGGCACTGTATGGGACACTGTGATGGCACTGTATGGGGAACTGATGGCACTGTATGGGGAACTGATGGCACTGTATGGGGCACTGATGACTCTGTGATAGCACCCGGATCATTCAATTGATGCTACTGTGGTGTTTCTCTCTCCTCTCCTCACACAAATACAGGGTGTGAGGAGAGGAGAGAGAAACACCGCAGCAGCCTGAGCTGAACCGGGCATGATACCGGTTTGTTGACAAAGTGATCGCTCCGTCATTAGACAAAGTGATCACATGGTAAAGGGCCGCTGTGATTGGCCCTTTACCCCAATCCATGATGCACTGGGACCCAGGCATCATGGACACTTCCGGCTGCGTGCCCCAGGGGGTGCGCGAGAAGCTTGAGCACGAGAGGGCATCAAATGACGGCCTCCCAGAACTAGCCAGCCGCGCTGTGGCCGTCAGTTCGGCTATAGCGCGGTTGGCAAGTGGTTAATAAATCTGCCCCCTCCAACCCAAAGTACATCTCATCTGTTATAATACTAACCTTTGTTACCTATTCAGTAATATTTCCTGTTACAAGGTCCATTTGTTCTAGTATTTATGAAGGCCTTCAGAAGTAACAATATAGCTTAAGGGTAGTATGTGAGCTACAATAAAAACATCCATTCAAGCATTTTTTTCACAAGTAGTACAAATATTTAAATATTGCAGATATGCGTGCAAAAGCACATATTTCTTACAGGTTTTGTTTTCAATGATAGCATTACATTTTTAAACACAGTGATGTAAAAAAGAAAGATTAACCACTTCAGCCCCGGAAGGATTTACCCCCTTCCTGACCAGAGCACTTTTTACAATTTGGCACTGCGTCGCTTTAACTGCTAATTGCGCGGTCATGCAATGCTGTAACCAAACGAAATTTGCGTCCTTTTCTTCCCACAAATAGAGCTTTCTTTTGATGGTATTTGATCACCTCTGCCGTTTTTATTTTTTGCGCTATACACGGAAAAAGACCGAAAATTTTGAAAAAAAATGATATTTTCTACTTTTTGTTCTAAAAAAAATCCAATAAACTCAATTTTAGTCATACATTTAGGCCAAAATGTATTTGGCCACATGTCTTTGGTAAAAAAAATGTCAATAAGTGTATATTTATTGGTTTGCGCAAAAGTTATAGCGCCTACAAACTAGGGTACATTTTCTGGAATTTACACAGTCTTTAATTTATGACTGCCTATGTCATTTCTTGAGATGCTAAAATGACAGGGCAGTACAAAACCCCCACAAATGACCCCATTTTGGAAAGTAGACACCCCAAGGAAATTGCTGAGAGGCATGTTGAGCCCATTGAATATTCATTTTTTTTGTCCCAAGTGATTGAATAATGAAAAAAAAAAAAAAAAAAACAAAATTACAAAAAGTTGTCACTTAATGATATATTGCTCACACAGGCCATGGGCCTATGTGGAATTGCACCCCAAAATACATTTAGCTGCTTCTCCTGAGTATGGGGATACCACATGTGTGGGACTTTTTGGGAGCCTAGCCGCATACGGGGCCCCGAAAACCAATCACTGCCTTCAGGATTTCTAAGGGCGTACATTTTTGATTTTACTCCTCACTACCTATCACAGTTTTGAAGGCCATAAAATGCCCAGATGGCACAACCCCCCCCCAAATGACCCCATTTTGGAAAGTAGACACCCCAAGCTATTTGCTGAGAGGCATGTTGAGTCCATGGAATATTTTATATTTTGACACAAGTTGCGGGAAAGTGACAATTTATTTTTTTTTTTTTTTTTTTTTTGCACAAAGTTGTCACTAAATGATATATTGCTCACACAGGTCATGGGCATATGTGGAATTGCACCCCAAAATACATTCTGCTGCTTCTCTTGAGTATGGGGATACCACATGTGTGGGACTTTTTAGGAGCCTAGCCGCGTACGGGACCCCGAAAACCAATCACCGCCTTCAGGATTTCTAAGGGTGTACATTTTTGATTTCACTCTTCACTGCCTATCACAGTTTCGGAGGCCATGGAATGCCCAGGTGGCACAAAACCCCCCCAAATGACCCCATTTTGGAAAGTAGACACCCCAAGCTATTTGCTGAGAGGCATGGTGAGTATTTTGCAGCTCTCATTTGTTTTTGAAAATGAAGAAAGACAAAAAAAAAAATTTTTTTTTTCTTTTTTTAATTTTCAAAACTTTGTGACAAAAAGTGAGGTCTGCAAAATACTCACTATACCTCTCAGCAAATAGCTTGGGGTGTCTACTTTCCAAAATGGGGTCATTTGGGGGGGGGTTTGTGCCACCTGGGCATTCCATGGCCTCCGAGACTGTGATAGGCAGTGAAGAGTGAAATCAAAAATTTACGCCCTTAGAAAGCCTGAAGGCGGTGCTTGGTTTTCGGGGTCCCATACGTGGCTAGGCTCCCAAAAAGTCTCACACATGTGGTATCCCCGTACTCAGGAGAAGCAACAGAATGTATTTTGGGGTGTAATTTCACATATTCCCATGGCATGTTTGAGCAATATATCATTTAGTGACAACTTTGTGCAAAAAAAAAAAAAAATAATAATAATTTGTCTCTTTCCCGCAACTTGTGTCACAATATAAAATATTCCATGGACTCGACATGCCTCTCAGCAAATAGCTTGGGGTGTCTACTTTCCAAAATGGGGTCATTTGGGGGGGTTTGAACTGTCCTGGCATTTTATGCACAACATTTAGAAGCTTATGTCACACATCACCCACTCTTCTAACCACTTGAAGACAAAGCCCTTTCTGACACTTTTTGATTACATGAAAAAATTATTTTTTTTTGCAAGAAAATTACTTTGAACCCCCACACATTATATATTTTTTTAAAGCAAATGCCCTACAGATTAAAATGGTGGGTGTTTAATTTTTTTTTTTTCACACAGTATTTGCGCAGCGATTTTTCAAACGCATTTTTTGGGGAAAAAACACACTTTTTTACATTTTAATGCACTAAAACACACTATATTGCCCAAATGTTTGATGAAATAAAAAAGATGATCTTAGGCCGAGTACATGGATACCAAACATGACATGCTTTACAACTGTGCACAAACGTGCAGTGACAACAAAATAAATACATTTTTAAAAGCCTTTAAAAGCCTTTACAGGTTACCACTTTAGATTTACAGAGGAGGTCTACTGCTAAAATTACTGCCCTCGATCTGACCGTCGCGGTGATACCTCACATGCATGGTGCAATTGCTGTTTACATTTGACGCCAGACCGACGCTTGCGTTCGCCTTAGCGCGAGAGCAGGGGGGACAGGGGTGCTTTTTTTTTTTTTTTTTTTTTTTTTTTTTCTTTATTATTTTTTTGCTTTTTTATCTTATTTTAAAACTGTTCCTTTCATTTTTTTTTTTTTTTTAATCATTTTTATTGTTATCTCAGGGAATGTAAATATCCCCTATGATAGCAATAGGTAGTGACAGGTACTCTTTTTTGAAAAAATTGGGGTCTATTAGACCCTAGATTTCTCCTCTGCCCTCAAAGCATCTGACCACACCAAGATCGGTGTGATAAAATGCTTCCCCAATTTCCCAATGGCGCTATTTACATCCGGCGAAATCTAAGTCATAAAATGCTCGTAGCTTCCGGTTTCTTAGGCTATAGAGATGTTTGGAGCCACTCTGGTCTCTGATCAGGTCTATGGTCAGCTGGCTGAATCACCGGCTGCATTCTCAGGTTCCCTGTTGAGACAGGAGAGCCAGAGAAAAACACGGAAGACGGTGGGGGGGGGGGGCATTCTCTCCCACTGCTTGTAAAAGCAGTCTAGAGGCTAATTAGCCGCTAGGATTGCTTCTACATGAAAGCCGACCGCTGGCTGAAAAGAATGATACCAAGATGATACCTAAACCTGCAAGCATCATTCTGGTATAACCACTCAAAGTCGTGAATGCTGTACTCAGACAAAAATATGGTTAACAATAAAGCACAGTAAACGGTAAAGTATAAAAAATTGCAGACCTGAAAAGCAAACATGATAAAACATAATAACAATAAAACATTGCAGAATAGAATACAGTAAAAAAGAGCAGAACAATAGAGAGAATAGAGAGAGAGAGAATAGAGAGAGAACAATAAAACGACAACTATTATTTTTTATTTTATATTTTTGTTTGTGTTTTTTTTTTTTTTTTTTTTTCACTTTTTTTGTAACTGTAACTTTTATAACTGTAACCGGTTCCAGGTTCGGGTCTCTCAAAATGCGATGGCATCTTGGGAGACCCTGTGAAAGTGTGTCTAGTCTGTGGAATGCTGTACCCTACGCTAATACTCAGCTAGTGAATGGTAGCGTTCAAAACATTCACCAATGCAAAGACCAGGATTGTCAGGACAGGAGGGACAATAATAGCGGGTGTCATGCCTATATCCGCGCTTGCTGCAGACACAACATCTTTTTGGGGGGGGTTCGTTGGGTAGGGGTACTCGGGAGGACATAAAAATGCCTCTCATGCAGCCGACTGCATTTGGTTGGGGATGTGAATGGGGGAAGTACGGGCGCTGCAGAAGCGGTAGGTTCCCAATTAGGATTGGCGAATGCAGCAGGAAGGGCATTATGGGCACGACGGGCCTGTGTTTGTCTTTTTGGTGGCAGCGGGACACTACTTGTGCTTGCCACCTCACCAGCTTGAACTGCACTTATGGGACTCGCCACGTCACCAAGTGTTACTGCAGTGCTGGTTTGACTACGACCGGGGTGTACTAGGCCGCTGGCGCTTGCCAGTTCACCAAAACGCTACCAAAAAAACTGTTAACGATCGCAGGGATCAGGCCTGACTCTGCGAACGCTGCAGTTATGCATTTAGTGTTTTGTAAGTGACAGTGATCAATCGATACTGCACTTGGGTGGGCTGGGCTGGGCCGGGCGGAGGGGCAAAACGCAGGTGCTAGCAGGTATCTGGGCTGATCCCGCTAACACTGCGTTTTTGGGAACCCTAAACTGCTGGGGACGCCAGTATAGATCTGATCGGATCAGATATTGATCCGTTCAGATACTATACCACTAAGGGAGGTGTACAGTGCGTGCGTGGGTGTTAGCGCTACTGGCACTAACCTGACGCTGCCTGGGGCTGGTGCTTGCCAGTTCACCAAAACGCTACAAAAAAAACTGTTAGCGATCGCAGGGATCAGGCCTGACTCTGCGAACGCTGCAGTTATGCGTTTAGTGTTTTGTAAGTGACAGTGATCGATCGATACTGCACTTGGGTGGGCTGGGCTGGGCCGGGCGGAGGGGTAAAACGCAGTTGCTAGCAGGTATCTGGGCTGATCCCGCTAACACTGCGTTTGTGGGAACCCTAAACTGCTGGGGACGCTAGTATAGATCTGATCGGATCAGATATTGATGCGTTCAGATACTATACCACTAAGGGAGGTGTACGGTGCGTGCGTGGGTGTTAGCGGTACTGGCACTAACCTGACGCTGCCTGGGGCTGGTGCTTGCCATTTCACCAAAATGCTACCAAAAAAACTGTTAGCGATCGCAGGGATCAGGCCTGACTCAGCGAACGCTGCAGTTATGCGTTTAGTGTTTTGTAAGTGACAGTGATCGATCGATACTGCACTTGGGTGGGCTGGGCCGAGCTGGGCGGAGGGGCAAAACGCAGGTGCTAGCAGGTATCTGGGCTGATCCCGCTAACACTGTGTTTTTGGGAACCCTAAACTGCTGGGGACGCCAGTATAGATCTGATCGGATCAGATATTGATGCGATCAGATACTATACCACTAAGGGAGGCGTATGCTGCGTGCGTGGGTGTTAGCGGTACTGGCGCTAATCTGACCCTGCCTGGGGCGACGCATATCACCGCCGGGCGATCAGGGGGCTAAATCTTTATTCGGTAATAAACGGCGGGTTCCCTGACACTATAAAAAATAAACAAACTAACCAGCGTCACCCGTAACGGTTATACAGTGATCAGTGGTGAAAGGGTTAACTAGGGGGCAATCAAGGGGTTAAAACATTTATTAGATAGTATATGGGGGTCCCTGTCGCTATAAAACTCTGACGGCGAACCTAAATATTTACGTCCCTAACTAGCATCACCAGCGACACTAATACAGCGATCAGAAAAATGATCGCTTAGCGACACTGGTGACAGGGGGTGATCAAGGGGTTAAAACTTTATTAGGGGGGGTTAGGGGGGTACCCTAGACCTACAGGGGGCCTAACACTCACTGCCCTGACACTGTAACTGTCACAAACTGACACCAATGCAGTAATCAGAAAAAAAAAAAAAAAAACTGCTGGTGTCAGTTTGTGACGGGGGGGGGGGGTGATTGGGGGGGGATCGGGGGGCGATCGGGGGGGGGATCGGGGTGTTTAGTGTGCCTGGCATGTTCTACTGTGTGTAGTGTGTTGGTGCACTTACATTGCAGTCTTCTCTCCTCGGCCCGGAACGGAAAATACCGAGCCGAGGAGAGATGACATCATTTCCTCTGCCTCTGTGTACAATACAGAGGCAGGGAAATGATCCCATTGGCTGAGAGCGATCGCGAGGGGGGGGCCACGAATGGATGGCCTCCCCCTCACCTCCGATCGCCGGGGGAGATTTGCCGACCGCCGCAGGCACCGGGGGGGGGGTCCGATCGGACCCCCCACCCGCGGGCAGGCAAGGACGTACATATACGTCCTTTTGCCTGCCCGTGCCGCTCTGTCGACGTATATAGTCGTGCGGCGGTCGGCAAGTGGTTAACCACTTTAGCCCCGGAAGATTTGGCCGCTGAATAACTGGGCCATTTTTTGCGATTCGGCACTGCTTCTCTTTAACTGACAATTGCGCGGTCGTGCGATGCTGCACCCAAACAAAATTGAAGTCCTTTTTTTCCCACAAATAGAGCTTTCTTTTGGTGGTATTTGATCGCCTCTGCGGTTTTTATTTTTTGCGCTATAAACAAAAAAGGAGTGACAATTTTGAAAAAAAACACAATATTTTGTACTTTTTGCTATAATATCCCCATTTTTTTTGTTTAAAAAAGCTAATTTTTTTTATCAGTTTAGGCCGATATGTATTCTACATATTTTGGTAAAAAAAATAGCAATAAGCGTATATTGATTGGTTTGCGAAAAAGTTATATTATTTTATTCTTTTACTAGTAATGGCGGCATTCTGTGATTTTTATCAGGACTGCGACATTATGGCGGACACTTCGGACACTTTTGACACTTTTTTGGGACCATTGGCATTTATACAGCGATCAGTGCTATAAAAATGCACTGATTACTGTAAAAATGTCACTGGCAGGGAAGGGGTTAACACTAGGGGATGATCAAGGGGTGAACTGTGTTCTCTAGGTGTGTTTCTAACTGTAGGGGGAGGGGACTGACCTACAGGAAATGACGGATTGTGGTTCCTAGCTAATAGGAACTCACGATTTGTCACGCCTCACAGAACGGAACAGGGAGTTGCGTGTTTACACACACACACCCCTGTTCTACCTCTTGTGCCCGCAATCGCTTGTGGCCGGTGGTCATTGCAACCGTCGGCCATGAGCATCGGCACCCCTGCTGTGCATCGGGTGCGTGAGCGTGCCTCCTATCCTTATTCCGTGAGCAGATGTACAGCTACGTCAGCTCGCGGTGTCACATTTGGCACCTTTCAGGGGGGAGCAGATACCTGTCTAATACAGGTATTTGCTCCCACTTCCAGTAAAAGATCGCCGCAGTATCTGCGGCGATCTACGCCATGCTTGGCCCCTCTTCCGTCCCCCCCCTACTGTCTTCTGGGAGACACACAGGTCCCAGAAGACAGCAGAGACCACTCAGAACGCGCAGCGCGACTCGCACATGCGCAGTAGGGAACCAGGCTGTGAAGCCACAAGGCTTCACTTCCTGACTCCCTTACTTAAGATGCCCGGAGCCGAGGGACCAGTCGGCTTTGGGTGAGGACTTCACGGGCACCCTTGACAGGTAAGTGTCCTTATTTTAAAAGTCAGCAGCAGTAGTATTTGTAGCTGCTGACTTTTAATTTATTTTTTGCGGCGGAACTCCGCTTTAGGCCATGTTCACATGTGCTTTGTGGGCAGGGTGCTTTGGACAAAGTTATGGATGCATCCTGTTGCATGTTACATAGAGTTAAATGGTAATGGTAATTTAGTCCTCTTTTGGGTGAGGTTATGAGAAATTACTCTCCCCAAACAAGATAGTGCACTAAGAGAATCAGAACCTTCGCTAAGTGGAAGAGTGGGTTTCATAAATAAAGTTGGCAGTGCCTCCACCAAGGACAGGGCCTCTGTGAACAGAGGGGATTACCTTCCTGGGAAACTAACCAGTATTCTAATCAAAGTAATGGTGAGCAGAGGAACTACTGCAACCAGAATAAAGCATAAGTATATAGATGCACATCAGTGTGGAAATAATACAAGCTTTACACAAGAAAAAATGAATAATACTACATATATTCAATGTACAAACAGGTTTTATCAGCAAAGGGCCCCGTAGGAGTCCTGGTGGAGTTTTGTATATATACCCGGGTATAAAAATGCAGCCAGATAGTAAGCAATTGTGCTGCAAGTTTGAAAATTATTTGCTAAGCTATTGCTAGACTTGCCAGGCTTTACAAGTTTGTTGCACAATTGCAGCAATTCTGCATATCATGACTCCAGATCAACTTTCTTTGCAAACATTCTGCAAATCTGCTGCAAGTTCTGGTTCAGTTATGTTGTGCAATAGTCATCCTACCACAAGGGTCACTGTGGCTGAATCTTCATGCTGTAGACTTGCAGAGCTCTTGCTGTAGACTCACCACTGCAACTTTGGTACTTGCCATGCAAATTTGCTACAAATTGGAAAAGTGTCAACTAGAACTTCAAGTGATCTGCAAGTGTACAGCTTACCAGTGAAAATGTGCAGCAAGTTAACAGACTTACAAATCAACACTGCCACTTTCTGTGGCAAGTTATCCTTGCTATCTGGGCTATAGTATACTTTTTCATTTGGTTTTCCCCTAAATTCAGTGAAACTGTGGTCTCACCCTCCCTTTCCAGTAGGCATCACTGGTACCTCTGGTATTAGTACAAGAAGCTACAGTAAAACTGACTTATGAATATTCATGCTTCCCCTCAGTGGCAGAATTACCAGGGTCGCAACAGTCGCAGTTGCGACGGGGCCCTGGCATTCCGTCACTGTGGGGGGGCCCCAGCAGGGTTGCTATTCACAGGGCTCTGAGCGGAGAGCGTGTCTCTCATGTAACAGCATTGACATTTTATTTCCCCCTCGTCCGTCCTCTCTCGCATGATATGACACAGGACACACAGCTGATCTGCTCCTTCTCCCCCCTCCCTCTCCTGTGTGCTCTGCGGGAAATGTGAGCTCATTAGCTTCACGCTTGACTGCCCGCAGAGCACACAGGAGAGGGGAGGAGGAGAAGGGGGAGCAGATCAGCTGTGTGTCCTGTGTCATATCATGCGAGAGAGGACGGACAAGGGGGAAATAAAATGTCAATGCTGGTGTCTCTGTGCTGCTGTTACATGAGAGACACGCTCTCCGCTCAGAGCCGTGCTGTCCTGAGAAGACAGAGGACTCTGATAGGAGGCACTGATAGGGGACACTCATAGAGGACACTGATGGGCACTGATAGGGGACGCTGATAGAAGGCACTGATAGGGGACGCTGACAGAAGGCACTGATAGGGGGCACTGATAGGGGGCACTGATAGGGGGCATCGATGGGAGGCACTGATAGGATTTACTGATGAGCACTAAAGGGAGGCACTGATAGGATTTACTGATGAGCACTGAAGGGAGGCACTGATAGGGGGCACTGAGAAGGCACTAGGTGGCACTGATAGGGGGCACTGATAGGGGGCACTAAGAAGGCACTAGGGGGCACTGATAGGGGACACTGATAGGGGGCACTAGAGGGCACTGATAGGGGACACTGATAGGGGACACTGAGAAGGCACTAGGGGGCACTGATAGGAGGCACCAATGGGAGGCACTGATAGGATTTACTGATGAGCACTGAAGAGAGGCACTGATAGGGGGCATTGAGAAGGCAGTAGGGGGCACTGATAGGGGGCACTGAGAAGACACTAGGGGACACTGATAGGGGACACTGATAGGGGACACTGATAGGGGACACTGATAGGGGACACCGGTAGGGGGCACTGATAGGAGGCACTGATAGGATTTACTGATGAGCAAAGAAGGGAGGCACTGAGAAGGCACAAGGGGGCACTGATAGGGGACACTGATAGGCGACACTGATAGGGGGCACTGAGAAGGCACTAGGGGCACTGATAGGGGGCACTGGTAGGCAATGATAGGAGGCACTGATGAGCACTGATAGGATTTACTGATGATCACTGATAGGGGGCACTGATAGGGGCACTGCTAGGAGGCATTGATGGGCACTTATAGGTGGCACTGATGGGCATTGATGAGCACTGATAGGCAGAACTCATAGGCTGCACTGATGGGCACTGAGGAACACTGATAGGCAGAACTCAGGCAGTATTGATGGGCACTGATGGGCAGCATTGAAGAGTACTGATAGGTGGCACGGATGAACGCTGTCCATGGACACCCTCCCAAAATTGTACATGTACTTGGAGCAGTGGAAGCCACCTGTCTAGTGTGTCCTGGCGCCCTGCAGTCATATAGCCTCACAGACAACAAGAAAGGATAAGGTGATATCTAAGATGAAGTACCAGAGGTGACTCTGCCACATGAGGTCCTGGGCGAGGCACTCATGGAGCTGGAAAAGCATCAGGATGGGATCATCAAGGCTTCTGCTGCTGTACAGACTGCTGGATTCAGCTTAATCTGTACTAGATTCTATTGTTGTGCTATTGAGTATGCAAGCCGCTATTGGGTGTTATGAACTCCCTATCTCTGTTTCCCTGGGGTTTTGAGTAAGAGTCAATAAACTCCCTTTTGTTGCCTCTTTAAATGACTTGTGCCCATCTGTTCACATATAATCTACACTCAAAGGTGAAATTTCAGACTGTCCTGTCTTGGGGGGCATTACCATGCCTCTTGAAGGTCAGGGGCGTGCTACATATAGTTATTATTAAAGATACTTCAAGATGAATGTTGCTGCAAAGTTCAGTTGCAGGGGCCCCTGAGGATGATGATCGTGATGCAGTGTCTGTCTTTGTGTTGGACACCTCAAGACAAAATCAGTGATGAAGAGATCCTCTAAATATTGTCCAGCCTGGCTTCTCACACGCAGAAGCTGTGGGGTGGCACTGTGATCTACTCTATGCTTTAGCCCTTCACTAGTAGTTTCTAATGTGACATACAATGGGACCTCTAACTACCAGAAGTTACTTTTGGATGCGTAACTTATTCTAGCCCAGTGGTCTCTAAGCTGCAGCTGGGGCTAGTTGTGGCCTTTGCTCGACTTTCTGGCCCTTGGGGCACTATTCCTCCCACTAATATGAGACACTATTCTGCCAACTGACATCAACAATGGAGCACCATTTCTCCCAGTGTAACAATCCTAATGCCAAAATGTGATGTTTACTTTTGGAGACCCTTGCTCTAGTCCATAGCGGGAGTCCGGCGACCAATCTTTTTTTTTTTTTTTTTTTTTTTAGGTCATTGAGACACTTTGCTAATCCCAAAATAATACTTACAGTTTGGGTGTAATATTTCCACCTGTCTGTTTTCATACTGAAGAATAACTTAAAAAATGTGATGCTGGCTGTTTCCATCTTGCTTGTGGACATGTGAAGCCCACAAGCACTGATTTCCTGGATGCGGTGAATGCTGTTCATTCACAGCTTGTTCACACGCATGATCATTGTTTCCGCACTGAATCTTGGGAAGCCTGACACTAAGCTCCCAGGAGACAGTGCGGCGCCAGGGAAAGGCAATAAACACGCCTACTCCCATGGGAGGAGAGACAGGAAGTGCCACAATAAAGTACAATATAAAGGTAATTACAGCGATAAAAAAAAATTTCGTGCGGCATTTGAACTTCTATGCAATTAACTGAAGGGGGTAAGATTAAGTTAAAAATTTGAGTGGAACCCCGCTTAAGCTAAAACTAGCTATAGAATCCCAGACCAGTAGAAACTGGGTTACCAAAAGTACCAAGAGCTGCATGTAAACTCTATTGTAACAAATAGGTTTCCCCTTCTAATATACTGGAAGGTGACCACTACATACATACAATAGACCTAGCACACCTAGCTATCTGGCACTGTGCATGTGAGATGATAATAATAATCATATAGATCAATAATACTCTCTCTCTATCACATGGATTCAGAAACACACTCCAGGAGCTAGTAATAGCTGTAGTTAACCTATTGGAACATAGGTATACTTGCATAAAACTCTCTTCTGGTCTGGATTAACAACATGGACAGGACATGTGGCTGAGACTTTCTCTTTCTCTCCACTTCCTCCTTGTGGGATTTTTCAAAGCCAGCCCCCCCAGAGACAGAAGATGTTAATACATATTTATACATATCATTGTGATATTAGTAGCTAACAGGTGAGGGCAGCAGATGCCTACAGTAACAAAAAGTTAAGCATGTGTTGAATGTGCAACACGCACACAGCACCCCACCCCCTCAGTGCACCCCTAGATACATAAATGTGAGCAGGTCCTAACTCTTCTATGCAAAAAGTATATCCTGTAGTGCTTAAATTGTTATGACCTAGAGTTGTCCTCAAGGGTGTGACCTTCAACAGCTCAGTATTGTACGTCCAGTGTCAAGAGTAGGGATGAGCCGAACACCCCCCGGTTCGGTTCGCACCAGAACCCGCGAACGGACCGAAAGTTCGCACGAACGTTAGAACCCCATTGACGTCTATGGGACTCGAACGTTCGAAATCAAAAGTGCTCATTTTAAAGGCTAATTTGCATGGTATTGTCCTAAAAAGGGTTTGGGGACCCGGGTCCTACCCCAGGGGACATGTATCAATGCAAAAAAAACTTTTAAAAACGGCCGTTTTTTCGGGAGCAGTGATTTTAATGATGCTTAAAGTAAAAAAAAAAAAAGTGAAATATTCCTTTAAATATCGTACCTGGGGGGTGTCTATAGTATGCCTGTAAAGTGACGCGTGTTTCCCATGTTTAGAACAGTCCCTGCACCAAATGTCATTTTTAAAGGAAAAAATCTCATTTAAAACTGCTTGCGGGTTTAATGTCATGTCGGGTCCTGGCAATATGGATGAAAATCAGTGAGACAAACGGCATGGGTACCCCCCAGTCCATTACCAGGCCCTTTGGGTCTTGTATGGATATTAAGGGGAACCCCGCACCCAAATTAAAATAAGGAAAGGTGTGGGGCCACCAGGCCCTATATACTCTGAACAGCAGTATACAGGCGGTGCAAACAAGACAGGGACTGTAGGTTTGTTGTTAAGTAGAATCTGTTTGTAATTTTGAACATTTTTAACGTGTTTAGCTCCAGCCAAAAAATCTTTTCTAAGCTTTTTGGAAAACATAGGGAAGGGTTATCACCCCTGTGACATTTGTTTTGCTGTCTTTCCTCCTCTTCAGAAGATTTCACCTCACTTTTTTGTCCCAATGAAAAATGTTTTTTGAAAATTTGGGTTTTTTTGTGGAACAAGGATTGGAAAGCATCAGTGGAAAGGAGAAATTGTTTTCCCATATTAACTCTTACAGGAAAGCGGGAGATGTTTTGGCCACGCGAGATACGCTTGAGACATATGTTGCAAATAGCAGCGGTGCGATCTGATGCACTCGTCTCAAAAAAGGCCCACACCAAAGAACTTTTTGAATAACGCGCAGAGACTGCAGCGCCCTGCACATGTGGAGCTTTGGGGTGTGATGCAGTCAATGTGCTGCCCTTAGGCTGGCCCCTGGAGGGCATCCTGCCTCGTTGGTGATGTGCCGCCGCCTCCTCCTCCTCCTCCTCCTCCTCCTCCTCCTCCTCCTCTCTCCTATCAGGCACCCACGTTGAGTCAGTGACCTCATCATCCCCTCCCTCCTCATCACTGGAGCAAACCTGGCAGTATGCTGCAGCAGGGGGAGCATGACTGCCAGATTGCTGTCCTTCTTGGGCACCCCCTCTGTCCGTGCTCATGTTACTGCCTTCATCGAGCTCAGTATCGTCATCAGAGCCTTCCAAACGCTGGGCATCCTCCTGGAGCATGTACCCAACACTGTGGTCAAACAGTTCGAGGGAATCCTCATGAGGACATGGTGGAGCTAGGGAAGGAGTCACTGATGACATTGAGCTGAGGGAAGAGGCCGCTGCTTTGCCAGACAAAGCACCCTGGGCATGGGTGAGAGAGGATGAGGAGGATGAGGACGGCTTGGTCATCCACTCGACCAAGTCTTCCGCATGTTGCGGCTCAACACGGCCAGCTGCCGAAAAAAAGGCCAAGCGTGTCCCATGGCCACGTGCTGATGAGGATGCACCGTCTCCACGACCAGCACTAGACACAGAGCCTGCTTGCCCTCTCTTATTGGCTTGTGACTGTCTGCCTCTCCTTCTTGGCCTTCCAGACATACTAATGGCCTGTAGCTGCACTAAGCTGGGATAGAACACCTGTAATTTTCTTCAAGTAGCTTTATATACTGTAACCAGACAAGCCTGCCTGTCAGTAGGAAGATAACAGGAACGGATCTAGCTGAACACTGTGAGCAGGACGCACTGTACTAAATGTAAATAGTCTAGCTGCCTGACCGTGGTACTAATAGGATCAAATAGAACACCTGTAATTTTCTTCAGGTAGCTTTATATACTGTAACCAGACAAGCCTGCCTGTCAGTAGGAAGATAACAGGAACGGATCTAGCTGTACACTGTGAGCAGGACGCACTGTACTAAACGTAAATAGTCTAGCTGCCTGACCGTGGTACTAATAGGATCAAATAGAACACCTGTAATTTTATTCAGGTAGCTTTATATACTGTAACCAGACAAGCCTGCCTGTCAGTAGGAAGATAACAGGAACGGATCTAGCTGAACACTGTGAGCAGGACGCACTGTACTAAATGTAAATAGTCTAGCTGCCTGACCGTGGTACTAATAGGATCAAATAGAACACCTGTAATTTTCTTCAGGTAGCTTTATATACTGTAACCAGACAAGCCTGCCTGTCAGTAGGAAGATAACAGGAACGGATCTAGCTGAACACTGTGAGCAGGACGCACTGTACTAAATGTAAATAGTCTAGCTGCCTGACCGTGGTACTAATAGGATCAAATAGAACACCTGTAATTTTCTTCAGGTAGCTTTATATACTGTAACCAGACAAGCCTGCCTGTCAGTAGGAAGATAACAGGAACGGATCTAGCTGAACACTGTGAGCAGGACGCACTGTACTAAATGTAAATAGTCTAGCTGCCTGACCGTGGTACTAATAGGATCAAATAGAACACCTGTAATTTTCTTCAGGTAGCTTTATATACTGTAACCAGACAAGCCTGCCTGTCAGTAGGAATTTAACAGGAACGGATCTAGCTGAACACTGTGAGCAGGACGCACTGCACTAAATGTAAATAGTCTAGAAGATAACAGGAACGGATCTAGCTGAACACTGTGAGCAGGACGCACTGCACTAAATGTAAATAGTCTAGAAGATAACAGGAACGGATCTAGCTGAACACTGTGAGCAGGACGCACTGCACTAAATGTAAATAGCAGGAACGGATCTAGCTGAACACTGTGAGCAGGACACACTGCATTAAATGTAAATAGTCTAGATAGAAGATAACAGGAACGGATCTAGCTAAACTGAATACAGTGTATATATATATATGCAACACCTGGGATGCATATATATACACAATACACTGTAAGTGCAGCTAACTGACTGACTGTTCTGCCTAATCTATCTAACTCAAATCAAATGACACTGTCTCTCTCTCTCTCTATCTCTCAGCACACCGGAACACACACTACACAGGGCCGCCGTGCAGGCGGCCTTATATAGTGTGGGGTGTGTACTAAATCCCCTGAGCCATAATTGGCCAAAGCCACCCTGGCTTTGGCCAATTACAGCTCTCTCTACTGACGGCGCTGTGATTGGCCAAGCATGCGGGTCATAGTGCATGCTTGGCCAATCATCAGCCAGCAATGCACTGCGATGCCGCAGTGAATTATGGGCCGTGACGCGCCACACGAATTTAGCGCGAACGGCCCATAACGTTCGCAATTCGGCGAACGATCGAACAGCCGATGTTCGAGTCGAACATGGGTTCGACTCGAACACGAAGCTCATCCCTAGTCAAGAGACTCGTAATTTGTTTTGACTGAAAACTCTGCTGATGTCAGCAGCACCCCAGTGCATAGATTTACAGCTTTAGCTCACATAATCTTTATGTAGCGCTGGTAGATCTATGATCTACCATCTGATAGGTAAATTTAGTGAATTGCTCGTTAGGGGGAGTTAGATTTGTCTCTGTTCCAGCTTGGCTGACGTTGCGTGTGATTCCACACTGAGCCAGTGGGTGTCGTTGTTACCATTGGCTGGTGTTGGAAGGGCAACGTGTCAAAGCGTATGGGTGCTCCTCTGTCTCGGAGACAACTCGGTGGAGGTGGTCCTCCGAGTTGCATTCTGGGAGAGGGTATTTATGGGACAGATGCCATGTTTTAGGGTTCGTTTTACAGCCACCTGCTGGCCCTCCTGGCCGACAGGTATGCGTTAGAGTGCTATCTCGTGGTCCTCCATTCCGGAGGCCCGCGTCGCTGCGGCGCATGGGTGGGCCCAGAAGTCTGTCTGGGGCCTACCATAGCAGCCGAGGAATGGTCCTGAGCTGTCTATCCAGAGTGAAGAAGCTGGACAACCGAGAAGATCCTAGGGGAGGACCCGTCATGGAAGGATCATGCAGAGTGCTGGTCTGGAGAGGGGCCTGGTGACTCGGTTGGAGGATGTATCCTAAAGTAGTTCTACAGCATAGTACTGCCGGGTTGGCTTAGAGGTCCAAGTACTGTGTCTGACGTTCACCGCTAAACCAATACATCCTGTGGCAGAGGATCGTACGGGTTTATTTCAATCAAGTCTGTGGCAGAGACTTTTGTTCGTGCTATGTACTGGCTGCTAGGAAAGTGAGATAGGCCTATCCAGGTGAGAAAAGATTGTGTCCCACAAGGGGATTGCATCTGATTACAATATTCAACTTTAAAGGACGTTCTAAAGAATCCTAAAGAAAGGTATTTGAGCTTCCCTGCAGTTTCCCTCCTGCCTCTTTCCTGCTACTTCCTTCGTTACTTGGTTCAATAAAGCATTGAAAATGTACTCAAGTGTTGGTTCTTTTATCGTCCAGAGGTAAACTCAACGGAACCCTAGACCCGGTGCCGGTGAAACAGAGGTGTCGAGAGTGAAGGTAAAAAGCCCGCTTAAACCAGCAGCTCCACCGAGATTTAGTGCTACATTTAGAAATGAGGATTGGTATTACTAGTACATTGCACATCAATTATATGAATTGAACGGAATTTGTGAGGTTAGAAATATTACAGCTTCCATTGCTGACTTGCTTTAAAAGACTATCTGCAGTCTGATCCGGACGTCACTACCTACTGAGTATATTTTTGAGCTAATTGAAATGAAGGGTACTGATGGCCAAACTTTTCCTCGGTGAACCAAGTCTTCTGACAGCTGCAGAGAGTTCCGTAAACGTACAAACTTTTTGTTAATGTAGAATGGAAACCTTCTTGTCCTTGAGGAGAACAATGGTTATCATCACTTCCCCTAGAGCTTTTGACTGGCAGTTGTTTGCCTCATCACCGGAGGCATGAGATTATCTCTTGATCCCCTTTGTCAGCTCAAATCCTCAAGTTGCTTAAAGACCCAAAATGATTTTTAAGTTATTGTTGTAAATTTCTCTGCCAGAATTTCCAACGCTGTTCTTGTCCACATTGGGTGTTTTGAGTGAGAGAAAGGGATCCCCACAATAATGGGGAAAGCAGGTATGCAGACTAAGGATTCTGGGTCACCAATAAGGTATAAAATGTTCAGTATCTCTCCAGTATCTGCCATGTTCTGAAATATGAAGTTTTGGGTGGAATGTCCCATTAAAATGGAGCTAAACTCATTCTTCATTTAACTGTTTCCCAAAAGAGGCATGCCTTCAATGATAACAATTACAGTTTGTGCCATTTGCTGAATAGAGGATGTCAAGCCATCAAATAGCTGGTGTTATAACCGATCACATGTGCAACACCATGGCAACTGCAGGTCAAACGTGGGCTAAGATAGTAGCTTTCTTGGTTGTAAAGAATAGGAGTATATTGTTCCCCTTTAAAGCACTGGAGACTTACATTACAGAAAACAAACACCCCCAGATTATTTTATAAAATTAGTATGGCTCTTTAAAAGGTTCAGCCTCAGATGCAGAAAGCCCTGCCACTAGTTTTGGTAGCTTTACCGAAACGTGTGGCAGATTTAGATAGTTCTTAATAGTACCACTATTAAAAAGTGGCACTATTACTACATGCAGTTAAAAAATTATCTCAAGTTCGTACGTAATGAAACTGGAGGTAGTTAAGACCAACTGTAAGTTGGCCTACAGAGACGGGCAGAGTGCCTGTCCATGTGCGCTGTGCAGCAAGTGACATGCTTCTCACACCTACCCTCTTTCCCTCCACCTGTTTGGTTGTTAAGGACACTGTTGGCTTCACAGCTGACAGACACCTAGGAGCCAGATAGGGAAGCAGCAACACTAAATCCACATCAGATCCACCCTTTCTTTATGATTGACAGTAGGCAGTGGGCAGATACTATTGCAAATAGCTGGTTTTCTGCCCACTGCCTGATGTCAATTAGAAAGAGAACAGTCCTGACGGCAAACTAGTGTCTCTGAATCCTGATCATGCTCCACCCACACATTATAAAACTCCTTTGCTGCGCAACATTTGTAGAGGAGGAAAGGGAGCTTAGATGCACTGAGGACAGAGTGTCTGTATGGACACTCCAGCCTCATTGTGTCTCCACATGTGGTGCTTGCCCCAAAAAGTAAAAGTGTGCTGACTTTACTAATAAGGAAATAAGTTACAAACAAGTATTTACTGCTAAGTTGTGTGAAAGCAGACCTTTCATGGTAAACCGAAGTTCTGACTTTTGCCAGTCCCCTGCCCCCCCCAAAACAAATGGCTCTAAGAAGCCATTTGTCAACCTGCTGCCAATTCCCCTCCACCTTACCAAAAAAATAGGTACCCCGGGCCTGACTTCTGACATTTCCAGGAGGCATAGTGATGTACCTACAGCCCCCAAACATTTTCTTAGGGTTAAAACCATTGTCAGGATTATATTGCTGTCTATGTCCCACTAAAGAAATTTCTCTCACATTCTTTCCTTGTTATAGGGAATGAGAGGGAAAGGAATTTCTGGGTAATCTCTCCAATAGTAACACATACAGCAAAAAAGCACTACTTTTTCCTTATCATATTGGCAAATGGCAGAAAGATTTTTATTTCTGTCTGTGTCTTCTAATTTCTTGTGACCTTGATCACCTTTATGTCCTGGTTTAACAGGGTAAAAAAGTGAGGGGAAAAATTCCCAATAGCATAACTGAAATGCAGAGGTGCAATTCAATCCCAAGGCCAGCCATACATGCCCCCCAAATCCCCCCCCCCCGCCGGGAGCAGACAATATCTCGGCAGGAGGGATTCCCCTATCAGCACTGTGTTGATGGGGGAATCATGCAAATCATCTCAAATCTCTGGTTGCAGGTAAGAAATTTGCACCGTGTATGGCCTGCATAAGTGAACAGAGAAAAAACAGGTGTGTGCAAATTATCCTGGGATAGCATAGGCACCACCACAGGTTATGTTCAGATGACCTTCAAATCTGAGCTCTTCTAATTTCCACATGTGTCACCGAGTACTAAATATAAAAGAGTACTGAGTGACTACCCCAATATACAGAGCTTAGGGTGGTCTACATTCAAAGCTGTTCTACATATTTTTTTACCTTAGCTGGTAAAATTATGTGACCATAGATATGACCTCTGGACATGTGAGCACTTAAAGCACTTTGAAATAGCAATATTTACTCATGGTATATCCTGTATGTAAGGTAATGATATGCAAGTGGCTCCTGTGAGAGCGGGAAGAGCCGCTACAGATGGGCACAGTGCAGGATCAAGTGTGTGTGTGCGTGTGTGTGTGTGTGTGTGGGGGTGATACCGATGCCTAAACATTATTTACCTTATGCAAAAATGCATACAGATTAAACATGTTTAAGCTTTAGAACCACTTTACCCACTACAAAATGTGAAACCTTTGTGTCTAAGTGACCTGATGGCCCTTTTCTCCCCTCAGGAAAGGACTTGCTTCTTTTTGTAATGCTAGTTGCATGATAACCAATGACTGCTCCTGGCTAGGAATGAGCTCCAAGTTTGATCCAAACACAAGATTGGATCAAGCTTTGGCTGAATGGGCTTTTGTCGAGACTCCAGACTGGTGGTAGGTAAACGTATTTTATAGTAGTAGTATTTCTACTGCTAATATATATGACAGCTTATGTTATTGATTGTTAAGGAAGTGGCAGGTGCTAGTACCTTCTGCATTCTTATCAGCCAGTGATGCCCCATTCATCTACTGGCCAATCTCTAACATCATTGTCCAAAATATAGCCATATTTGGGTAATGACAGTGGCCAAATATGGCCATGACCATATTTGGTCATTGATGTTGCCCAGTAGACTCTGCCCCTTTACTTTTTAGGGCGGGGTCTGAGAGATGTTGTTTGGTGCAAGCAGTCATCAAAAATGGTCTTGTCCAACAGTTGGTGAGATTTTTTTTTTTTTTCGGACTTCGTTCATTGATTGACACAGATCTACAATGCTGGATGACTTGTTTGCTGATGGATGTACATCATAGGACATTTTGTGGGTTTTTGTTATTTTTATTAAAAGGACTTGTCAAAAGTGTCTCTTTATTTACACTTTACTTTGTATTTTTTTTGTGAATGAGTAAGGGTACTCTGTACCCTTACTCATTCACATAGGGAAGGTCAATATCTGGGACCCCCCTTATTGTTAAAGGGGGCTTCCAGTTTCAGGTTGTGAGGAACAGTGCTTTGATTGGGTGGATACCTTGCATTGTGGGAACCCCTATGTTTAGGCCATGTAGAGTTCAGAGAAGGCACACTGGCCCCCATCCTTTCCTGGCCTACCAACCTGCAATGCAGGTGGCACTCATAAGTCTATTTCCCAAAGACAACTGCTGAATATGAGGCTGAGCATGTGCACTCAACTTCTTTGGTCGACCATGGCAAGGCCTTGGATTGCCTTATATGCCGACGACGTCCTGTTGTTTCTTGGAGACATGGGAAATTCCCTTAGGCAGGTAATGGATATCATGGAGAGGTTTGGTAGGGTGTCAGGTCTAGTGGTGAACTGGAGGAAATCGGCATTAATGCCAATAGACACCCCTAATAGCTCTGTGTTGTCGGGTATGTCCCACCTAAAAGTTGTCTCAACAATTCGCTATCTGGGTATAAATATGACAAAAGATCCTAACCAGTATATTGAAGATAACATAGCTCCATTGTTGGGCAAATATAAGTGTAAAATAGATATTTGGAGCCGGTTGCCTCTGTCTGTAGCAGGGAGAGGCAACCTAATCAAGATGGTGTGGCTGCCGCAACTATTATACTTGTTACACAATTCACCGGTGTGGGTGAATAAAAGGTGGTTCAAAAAAATCGACATGCTATTTAGAGAGCTCCTATGGAGGAGGGGGAAGGCTAGGATCAGTCTTCAGAGCTTACAACTACCAGTTAAAGAAGGAGGAATGGCCCTCCCGCATCCAGGGTGTTACTTCCTAGCAGCGCAGTTGCAGCATATAGGGGCTGGAAGTGCTGACAGGGGTCTGTTAACCCTGGAGGCGCCACACAAAATGGTGGTGGAGGCACTGGAGGCAGATTCTCTACCCGACAATGGTCCAACATCCAAGTTGATAATAAAAGTCTGGAAGGTAACTAAGAGTATAATGGGATATGTTGGGTTTACAGAATATGCCCCCCTTTGGCATAACAGGAATTTACAGGAGATTATGGCCATGGGGGAATTTAAGGAATAGGTGAGGTGGGGTATAAATAGATTATCCCAGTTGTACAAAGGGAATGTATTAAAAACTTTTGAGGATCTCCAAAAGGAAAATGGCATTCCCAGACAAACATTCTTTAGGTATCTACAAATGAGAACTGCTTTGGGTGTACAATTTAGAGTAAGCCCCCTGGTATGGACAGATGCTGCACTGCTTCAGAAAGTGGTTAAACCCGGGAAGACAAAGGGTTTTATCTCAGGGATATATGCTCAACTGTGCAATAAAAGTATTGCAGGATCAGTGCATCTTGGCTGCAGGGAGGGCTGGGAGGTAGATGTGGGGAAACTAACAGATGTACAATGGAGGGAAATACTGGAGATAGGGCAGGAGGTCTCAGTCTCTCCTGCACAGAGGTTTTCTCATTTAATGTTGGTGCATAGAGCATATTACACCCCAAAAAAATTATTCCGTTTTGGTGTCAGATCAGATGCCAGTTGCCCTAGGTGTGGGGAGGAGGGTGACTTGATACACATGGTATGGAGGTGCCCCAGGCTAGTTCGTTACTGGCGTGGGGTAGTAGAGCTCATTAGTAGTAGGTGGGGGATATCTTTGGAGGCAGATACCAGATTTTGTATCTTTGGCTATAAAGTGTGGGGTCCAGAGGAGGTAGCGGTTAAAGCAGCGGTTCTGAGATGTCTGTATCAAGCCCGGAAGCTTATTATGCAAAGATGGCAAACAATCCTCCCCCCGACAGTTGAGGAGTGGGTTAAGATAGTGAATGATATAGTGTGGAAGGAGAGAGCCCTATATGTTAGAAGAGGGAATCTTAAAAAATTCGAAAAGATGTGGAACCCATGGCTAATAAGTATTGGATGTCAAGACTAAGGAAATTGAGGCAGGACCCGGCCTAGGGTGGGAGGGGAATGGGGATAAGTAGGCGGGATAGGGGAAAATGACTACCTGGCACCCTAATATATAGTACAAAAACTCCACCGGTGGATAAAATGAAATAGATGTAATGGGATTATGGTAGGAACGGATGGGGGGGTATATGGCTTCTTGTTTAGCTTACTATGCCTGCCTGAAATTGAAATTGAGGTTGTTTTATTATGTTTTTTGAAGATATGTATTTTAAGAAAAGCCAATAAAGATTGTTAAAACAGAAGATTTAAAAAAAAAAAAAAAAAAACACTGTATGGTCTTGGCCACCATGCTGCAGCTCAGTTTCAGGGTCTTGGCAATCTTCTTATAGCCTAGGCCATCTTTAGGTAGAGCAACAATTATTTTTTCAGATCCTCAGAGAGCTCTTTGCAATAAAGTCCCATGTTGAACTTCCAGTGAACAGTACGAGAGAGCGATAACGCCAAATTTAACACACCTGCTCCCCATTCACACCTGAGACCTTGTAACACTAATGAGTCACATGACATGGGGAGGGAAAATGGCTAATTGGGCCCAACGTGGACATTTTCACTTAGGGGTGTACTCACTTTTGTTGCCAGCGGTTTAGACATTAATGGCTGTGTGTTGAGTTATTTTGAGGGGACAGCAAATTTACACCATTATACAAGCTGTACACTCACTACTTTACATTGTAGCAAAGTGTCATTTCTTCAGTGTTGTCACATGAAAAGTTATAGTAAAATATTTACAAAAATATGAGGGGTGTACTCACTTTTGTGAGATACTGTGTATATAATATATATATATATATATATATATATATATATATATATATATATATATATATATATATGTGTAAACATTATGCCTAGTGTGGATATTTAATAGGAAAGCAGAAGGACTGGCAGGAATACCAGGGATTTCACACAAAGGAAACAATACTAAGAGAGCAGGATACTTTTTCATATATCTACATGGTACAACAGGCACATATCAGGAATATGAAATGTTGGGTTTACATATTCTTTAGGCATATGGGAGTTTGTTTTTTTATTTCTGTCCATCCAGTTCAGAAATGTACACAGCCTGGCACATGACAGGGCTAGAGACCTTGTTTTTTGCTACTGCAGTTAGGTAATAAAACTAGGTCTTGTTCTCGCCCCAACCAGTGACTAGGCAATAAAAGGAGAATCAGTAGACTGATTACATACCTCCCAACTTTTTAAGATGGGAATGAGGGACACCTATCAGCAAAAGTATGCAGGCATAGGACACACCCCTTGCCACACCCCCTTAAAGGAGAATTGTACAAAAAAAATAAGATTGGTTAAACCCACAAGTGCTTTTTTTACCACTACTATTCCTTTATATTAGCTTTTGGAATTTACAAATGCAGCAATTTAGAAATCAGATAAAAAGTTTAGCACTGGAAAACACTTTTTGATAGATAAAAAATTCATTCTATATACATCTATATAGATCAGACCAAAATGAGGGACAAATGAGGAGGAATGAGGGACAGAGGGACATTGCTCCAAATCAGGGACAGTCCCTCGAAAATCAGGGGCAGTTGGGAGCTATGTGATTAGCTGCCACTCTGCTTTACTTGTTAGCATGCTCTTTGTTAGTAGGCATTTGCAAAGCTAACTTTAAAGAAAGGGCATAGGTTACCAAGGAGATGTACAAATGTAAAAAAAAAACAACAATAAATTACACAATTAGTTTAAAATATATGCTTGAGGTATGTCTTAAAACCTGCATGTGAAACCTACACCTGTAGGAAGTGCTCCTACAAAATAGACATTTTATAAAGAAAAAAACTGCCACTAAGCTCCAGGCACACCGAATGCGGCTTTGAAATCACTCTACTTCAGTGCGATTTCAAAGCCACCGGTCAGTGCGATTTCATGTGTGGCTTGCCTACATCTGTTCGATTTCATGCACAGATGTCAATGCATGTCACACATGAAATCGTCAAAAATAGTGCAAAAATCTTTTCAAAGTTGGTGCAAGTTGGAGTCACACCAATTTGAACAGTTTTAAAGCCAGAAATAGGGTGCGACTTTTCATGCGACTTTGATCTGTCAAATCGCACAACAAGTCCTACCTGTGTAAGCGGTGACTAAATTACATTTGAGACACCTAGCCTACTTATCTTTTGTAAACAAAGTGGCAATGACATCAGCCAGCATGCCTGACCAGTTTGTTGACATTTAGTAGCCCACTGGGAAGGCTGTCATTTTTGGCAGAAGAGGATTGTTGTGGCTTGAATTATTGTGTCCGTGTGTCTTTAGGCATCACTCATCATGATTGATGAGATCACTGGATGACACGATTGAGTTTGGATTTACATTAGGGCAGTATTTATTTATTTTTTTTCAACAGTGTCTATGTGTTCATTTACTTCCATACTTTTCATTTTGTGAAAGGGTAATAAGGGTTACTATGTGCCCCATACACATGTGTGGGGGCTCATATGCCCCTTACTCGGGTTTACTATGTGCCCTTTACGCGTGGGGGCTGGATATCTGGGGGCATCTTTATTTTAAAGGTGGCTTCCAGATTTTAATTTGGAAACCTCATCCACCAGGCCAGGAATGTGTGGCTAAGTCCCTTGTCAACATAGGATCAGGGTGCGTTGTCAGATGCCCCTCACATTTTTGTAAATATTTTGTTATATATTTTCATGTGATAACACTGAAGAAATTACACTTTGCTACAATGTAACGTAGTGAGTGTACAGCTTGTATAACAGTGTAAATTTACTGTCCCCTCAAAATAATTCAACACACAGCCATTACTGTCTAAACCGCTGGCAACAAAAGTGAGTACACCTCTAAGTGAAAATGTCCAAATGGGCCCAATGGGGTCTCAGGTGTGAATGGGGAGCAGGTGTGTTAAATTTGGTGTTATTTCTCTCACTCTCTCACTGGAAGTTCAACATGGCACCTCATGGCAAAGAATTCTCTGAGGATCCGAAAAAAAGAATTGTTGCTCTACATAAAGTGGCCTAGGCTATAAGAAGTTTGCCAAGACCCTGAAACTCAGCTGCAGCACGATGGCCAAGACCATACAGCAGTTTAACAGGACAGGTTCCACTTAGAACAGGCCTCGCCATTGTCAACCAAAGAAGTTGAGTGCACATGCTCAGCGTCATATCCAGAGGTTGTCTTTGAGAAATAGATGTATGAGTGCTGCCAGCATTGCTGCAGAGATTGAAGGGGTGGGAGGTCAGCCTGTCAGTGCTCAGACCATACACCGCACACTGCATCAAATTGATCTGCATGGCTATCGTCCCAGAAGGAAGCCTATTCTAAAGACAATGCACAAGAAAGCCAGCAAACAGTTTGCTGAAGACAAGCAGACTAAGGACATGGATTACTGGAACCATGTCCTGTGGTCTGATGAGACCAAGATAAACATATTTGGTTCAGATGGTGTCAAGGATGTGTGGCGGCAACCAGATGAGGAGTACAAAGACAAGTGTGTCTTGCCTACAGTCAAGCATGGTGGTGGGAGTGTCATGGTCTGGGGCTGCATGAGTGCTGCCGACACTGGGGAGCTACAGTTCATTGAGGGAACCATGAATGCCAACATGTACTGTGACATACTGAAGCAGAGCATCATAGGGTTGCCACCTGCCCGGGATTCACCCGGACAGTCCGGTTTTTACATCCTCTGCCCGGGTTTCTGACTGCCTGTCACCCGGACACCAGCCACCAGGGCACCCTCAAAAATTCTTATAACACATTAACATTCTTATAACAAAAGCTTAATCAGAATTTAGGATTCATAATGTATCAGAATTTCACCTATCTTTACATATACGTAACTGTCTGGATGGAAACAGCTCTAGTTACAAGGGACTTGTTTCTCTTTGTGGAGGGATACAGAACCTCCTGGCCTCATTTTCCCATGCTTTGCCTCTAGTCCCGGCTACTGGAGCCCTGTCAGGACTGCTTACTCTGGCAGACGGATGTATTGGAGAGGAGCTGTGAGTGTGTGTTGGCGGGCAGAGGGAGGGGCTGCATGGACAGTGAGTGAGGAAAGAGGGGGACAGAGAGGGGAGGAGAGAAGCTGGCTGCCCATTACCAGGCTACATATGTATGTATTCATCTCATAGTATGTTGTGGCTGTGTCAAGTGTATTTAGGCACGTTTGTGTGTATCTGAGTGCATGTATGTATCTCAGTGTGTAAATATATGTGTGTGTGCGCATGTATATAACTGAGCATATGTACAGTATATATCTGAGTTTGTATATATGTGTGTATGCATGTATCTTAATTTATATATCTGAGTGTGCCTTTACAGTATGTGTGTATGCATGTATCTGAGTGTGTATATATATATATATATATATATATATATATATATATATAAAAATGTGCATGTACTGTATGTAATTGAGCATATGTATATATCTGAGTGTATATGTATATATCTCAGTATCTGTATGCATTTGATTGTGTATGCATGTTTTTAACCGAACATATTTCTATATCCGAGTATGTGTATGTATTTACTATATATACACAATATATATGGAGTATTGTGTTCATTGTTTTTAGGTTTATGTATATATGGGAAGGATTATTAAAGGTTAAGTTCAACTTTTGAAAAAAAAAAATTCAAAATGCACATTTTTTTGCAGGTAAAAATATGCTTTTATTTTTTTTCTTCTAAGGAATCTGTGAATAAATGACGCAGCCTTGTGGGCGCCCACTGTCATGGGGGGGGGGGGGTTATTGGGGGGAGAGGTGGTGGATGCTGAACATGTTACATGTTATGCCCTAAATACAGGTGTAACATGTAACTTGTTCAAAAGGTTGAACTTAGCCATTCATTTTAGTGGCCAAGGGTAGTAAAACCAGTGCTAGGGGAAGAGGGCTGTGCTGGGATATGGAATTAGGTGGGGGAAGGATTAGGAGGAGGAAATTGGGCTTAGAGGAAGGATTGGATGTAGAGGATTTGTGCTGGGGAGGTGGCATTTGTAGGGGAAGGGCTTGTGCTAGGAGGGGGATTTTGGGGGTGAAGGATTTGTCCTAAAGTTGATTTTGGGCAGGTGGGAAAGTATTTGTGCTGGGATGGGGGACTGGGGGGTGGTTTGTACAAGGAGGTAGAATGTAGGCTTGCTACAGCTGCTGATTAGCATTTTCTGACAGTGTCTAGTGCTGCTGTCAGAATCCAATAGGGAGATTCCTCCATCTACAGTACTTCATTTGTTTGGATCAAGTTCATTTATTTTTTTCGTTCAGCCCACTGGCTGAATGAAAAGTAACTGTCTATGGCCAGCTTAACAGACTCCTGCGCTATTCACACTATTGTACATTACATACTTCTGACCAAAGTGATCATACACACAGCCATTAATGTCTAAACCGCTGGCAACAAAAGTGAGTACACCTCTAAGTGAAAATGTCCAAATTGGGCCCAAAATGTCAATATTTTATGTGGTCACCATTATTTTCCAACACTGCCTTAACCCTCTTGGGTATGGAGTTTACCAGAGCTTCACAGGGTGCCACTGGAGTCCTCTTCCACTCCTCCATGATGACATCACGGAGCTGGTGGATGTTAGAGACCTTGCGCTCCTCCTCCTTCCGTTTGAGGATGCCCAACAGAGGCTCAACAGGGTTTAGGTCTGGAGACATGCTTGGCCAGTCCATCACCTTTACCCTCAGCTTCTTTAGCAAGGCAGTGGTCGTCTTGGGGGTGAGTTTGAGCTCTTTATCATGTTGGAATACTGCCCTGTGGCCCAGTCTCCGATTGCATACCAGTACTGTATGTGTGATGAACATTTGAAGCCTCATTATGATGTGTAACTTCTAAAAGAAAAGTTGGAAACTGTAGGCATTTATAGACACAGCAGTATCTAGTGAAAGTATACTGTATTTTTTTTTTAATAACAAACAACTGACAGTCATACACTGGTGGGAACCGGTATTTGTGGCACTCAATCTGTTGGCATGTTCATGTTTATTCTCCCATGTTAGCACATGCATGCTTATGGCCTTTTGCGGGATAGTGCTAACACCAATGAAAAATTATTATATACTGTAAATGTATTGCACTATAGCAGATACCATTGGCCTGTACATACTTACCTTTGTTTCTATATTTTGTAATGCAAATTTTATTGCTCATGTACTGTTGGAAAATTAAAATATTTATGAGTTTACAGAGTTACTTCTAAACTATTTGCATAAATTGCTTGAAGAGGGTCACTGTTCTAAGTGGAATTTGCAAAATAAACTAGTATATTTTAACAATGTAACTGTTAAAGTATTCCTGTTGGAATGTGTATAGATCCCTAGATTTTATGTGCACTCTATATATGAAGTTAAAGTCCAGCAAAGTAAGCGCAGATGGTGGAAGTTGCTGGGTAAGATGTGTTCCTCTGTTGATGTTTTGTGCCATATAGATTTCCTGGCTGCTTTGTAGATTATTAAAGTATAACAAAAGGCAAAACTTCTGTTTTTGTTTTGGATAGAGTAGAGATGGATTCTAACACCTGTCAATTTCTATTGCGGTCTGTGCCCCGTTAGGGAGATTCACCCTTTCTATTTGTCCTGGTTACCATTATCATTGAAAGTGAAAGTAAAAGGAAATCCCAAATTGTGGGTTGTCCCCTGAAAAGTAATAGAGGGAAAATCTTCCAATGGGGACACTAGTTTTGGTCCCCAAGAGAGACCCTTAATTTTCAGGGATTTTCTCTCACTTCCTGTTTGGCTATGGGACAGAAAGTGAAGGGAAATCTCCCCAATGGGACACAGATGGCAAAAATATACATTGCAGGGGTTATAGCCCTCTTTTACTCCATCCAAAATTAAAGAAAAAAGTTTTGCCTATAGTTCTACTTTAAAGCTGAACCCTAGGTTTTAGGAAACATATACCCTTGTACTGACCCCCCCCCCCCCCAACACACACTGTAAGGATTAAATGCTTGTTCAGTCTAGGGGTACATAAATAAAGTACAGTAAAACTTTGAATTGTGAGCATAATTTGTTCTGGAAACATGCTTGTAATCCAAAGCACTTGTGTCATGTCTACCCCAACTCAGGTGGTCAGACACTATAGCTGGCTACTGTGTTCCTCACCTATAGCAGTCCCCTTTCCCATAAGGAAGCAGGCCTACTGGTACTCAGTTGCCCCCAGGACTTATAAACAATGCTATAGTGCCTGACCACCATGCCAGGGCAGATGCAAACTGAGCAAAGCAAATAGATACTTGCAGTTAGCAGACAGATAGCGTGGTTCTATGACAGTCTAGGTAAAAAGCAGGCTGAGTTCAAGGAACAGTCCAAAATCCGATCCAAAGTCATATACTGGGTAATCCAATCTAGCAGAGCAGGGTAGACAGACACGGAGCTTGGTCAGGAACAACACACATATCACTCTCTATCACAAGTTCAGCTTGCTTATAACAGGTGACTGACTACATCAAACACCTTGCAGGTGGACAAAGACAGGGAGAATGCAATAGCTAAAAAACCCAGATGCTGGAATGAGGAGCAGGAGCACTAAGTGCTCCTGACATTACCCCCCCAGACCCTTAAAGATGAGCCGGACATCCAGCACAGGACCATCTGACTGAGCAGAGGTCAGTGGATCTGCGAGGTGAGGTTGGTTAGCAGGTGACGTGTCACAGGGGTCAAGCCGGATAGCTGGAACACAAGCAAAGGATGGAGTGAACTTCTTAGACAGGTTTGAATGGACGTAGTAGAAGTAGGGTGAGGCCAGGTTACAGAAAGTCCTGAATAAGAAAAAGCAGGAGGCTCAATGGGCATAAGCTGGACTGGCATAACTGGTGCAGAGGCCAACTGAATCGCATCGCCAGGTGTAGCGACTACCTGAATCGCATCGCCAGGTGTAGCAACAGTGGAACTTATGGACTAGTTAGCCTGGCTGTGCATCCAAGGGAGTTTAGGGATAAGCAAAGGTAGGGGTAATCCAGGGGGCTTGACTTCTGAGGACTTTTCCAAACAGGGTTCAAGGCTGCGAGATAGCAGGTAAGTTTGGCTTCTAGGAGGAAAAGATTCAGGCTGTGGCAATTGGCAGGAGAGGTGGCCTGTAGAGAATTCAATAGACTTGTCAGCGTCTTTTGCTATAACAGAGTCATATAAAGGAAAATGGTTATGCAAACTGGAGTCACACTTGGAAACATTGTCATGATCAGGATCCGAATAGGACTGTAATAAAGGCACATACTAGCCACACAAGAGTTATAAATGGGCAACTGCTCAGCATTTTTAATCAGTTCTGGATGCAGGTCTGGGACCAGGACCTAATCTCTTCTGTAGCCCGATCTATATGTGGGTTGTGAAGTTTAACTGCTTGCCGACCGCTGGCTGTCAATTGACGGCCAGGCAGCGTGGCTCTCATTGCGGGAGGGCGTCATATGACGGCCTCCCATTTAAACAGGGAATGCGCGCAATCGTGTGCGCGCATCCCTGTTCCTTCGTTGTCACAGAGACACCTCTCGCCACCGAGAGGGATGAACAGCCATTGGACATGGCTGTTTACCACGTGATTGGCTGTGATGAAGTCACGGCCGATCACAGATAGGTCCACCCCAATGTGCACGGCGCATGCACGGGATAGCAAGCGTGCTGCGCGTGCACGTCGGTGGCGGCGTGTTCCTGAGAACACTGCTCGTCACCTACGCTGGTAAACAGCCATTGGCTGGCTGTTTACCCACATGATCGGCTGTGATCCTTTCACAGCCGATCATAAATGTAAACACAGAGCGGTAACTAGCTGTTACCAGCTCATCTCTCCTCACACACCGTTTCCAGTTGGAGGAGAGAAGAGCCAGAAGCAGTTACCGACCTGTGCTCTGTAGTGTCTGCACCAACACCACACTTGTCCCATCCCCCCCCCAATTGTCATCTGTCACCCAACAGTCACCACAGTCACCCAATAAAGTGCACCTGTCACATAAGGGACTGCCATCAGTGACCGTCAGCGGTGCACCTCTCACCCATCAGTGACCGTCAGCGGTGCAACCGTCACCCATCAGTGACCGTCAGTGGTGCACCTGTCACCCGTCACCCATCAGTGACCGTCAGCGGTGCACCTGTCACCCATCAGTGACCGTCAGCGGTGCAACCGTCACCCATCAGTGACCGTCAGTGGTGCACCTGTCATCCTTCACCCATCAGTGACCGTCAGCGGTGCACCTGTCAGCCATCATCCATTAGCCATCACCTGTCACCCATCAGTGACCGCCAGCCATCACCTGTTACCCATCAGTGACCGCCAGCCATCACCCGTCACCCCTCAGTGACTGTCAGCTATGACCCATCACCCATCACTTGTCACCCTTCAGTGACCGCCAGCCATCACCCGTCACCCATCAGTGACCGTCAGCGGTGCACCTGTCACCCATCAGTGACCTACAGCAGTGCACCCGTCACCCATTATTGACCGTCAGTGGTGCACCTGTCACCCATCAGTGACCGTCAGCGGTGCACCTGTCACCCGTCACCCATCAGTGACTGTCAGCGGTGCACCTGTCATCCTTCACCCATCAGTGACCGTCAGCGGTGCACCTGTTAGCCATCATCCATCAGCCATCACCTGTCACCCATCAGTGACCGCCAGCCATCACCCTTCACCCATCAGTGACCGTCAGCCATCACCCATCACCCGTCACCCTTCAGTGACCGCCAGCCGTCACCCGTCACCCGTCACCCGTCAGTGACCGTCACTGTCCGTGGCCTGTCACCCATCAGTGATCATCGCCTGTCACACCGTCATCACCTATCAGTGAACGTCAGCTGCCACCCATCGCACAGCCCATCAGTGACCGTTACCTGCCACCTGTCACACAGCATCATGTCTAAAAGAGTATACAACAGTGAGGAGGCATTCCAGATCCTCTACATGACTGATTAGAGCAACGGGAAGTTCTCATCAGATTCCAATTCTGATTTGAATCAAATTCGGCATTTGAACCGAATAGTGAATCGCCAAATGATTCAGTGGAAGAATGGGTCCCTCCTAAAAGGGCACGGCACTCTGGAAACCAGGATTATATTCCCAGGCCCAGTACCAGCGCTGCCACCAGCAATAGGCCCCAGGAACAAATTCCCAGGCCCATTACCAGCACTGCCGCCAGAGTTAGGCTCCGGGAACAAATGCCCAGTACCAGCGCTGCCGCCGGTGATAGGCCCCAGGAACAAATGCCCAGACCCAGTACTAGTGCTGCCACATCACGCCTGAGTACCAGCACAGGAAATTCCAATCCAACTACTGGAGTGTCACACCCCCAAGAGCCAGGGCTTCTACATACATGCCAGATGGTCTTGCCAACCCAACATGGCTGCCTTCCAACTCGGCATCACCAATTATTCCCCCTTTCACAGCACTGCCAGGTGTGCAGACCAACGCCCAAAATTTATCAGAGATTGATTGCTTTCACCTGTTTTTGCCCGACACTATGCTGCAATTTATTGTGGACCAGACAAATTTATATGCCCAGCAATATATTGCCAACAACCCCCAATCTTCATATGCCCGTCCTTTTGAGTGGAGAGATCTGAATTTGGAGGAGTTCAAATTGTTTATGGGCCTCACCCTAAACATGGGGATTACAAAAAAAAATGAAGGACATGCCTATTGGACCACCAACCCTATCCACAACATGCCCATTTATTCTGCCGTAATGTCCAGGTCCCGATACAAGATGATAATGCGCTTTCTTCACTTCAGCGACAACACCCAGTGCCCTCCCCACAATCTTTCAAATTACGACAAGTTATACAAGATTCGCCCACTGATAAATTTCTTTTCCCAACAATTTGCAGAACTCTATGTCCCCGATCAGAATATATGTGTCGATGAGTCCCTGGTACCCTTTTCAGGACGGCTAGGAATAAAGCAATACATTCCTAGCAAGAGGGCCAGATACGGAGTAAAATTATACAAGCTCTGTGAGAGAGCCATGGGATATCTGTATGCGTTCCACATATTTGAAGGAAAAGATTCCTAGCTCCAGCCCCCTGAATGCCCGGCCTACATGGGCACAACTTGAAAGATTGTATGGGACCTGGCATGCCCACTTCTGAAATAAGGATATAACATATATCTTGACAACTTTTACACGAGCCTGCCCCTTTTCAAACACTTATACATTGCAAAAACCCTGGCCTGTGGAGCCTCCAGAAAAAATAGGAATGGCTTCCCACAATCTCTAGCGAACAAAAAGCTGCGAAGGGGGGGAAAGAGCATCATTGAGATTCAACGAAGTGCTGGCCTTGAGGTGGAAGGATAAAAGGGATGTCCACTATCCATGACGACACTACAATTGAGGTACAAAGAAGACGAGGTCCCTTTGAAAAGCCAACATGTGTCCAAGATTATAATCTCTACGGGGGGGGTGGATTTCAGTGATCAAATGATTCAGCCCTATTTGTCAATAAGGAGGTCCCGATTCTGGTACAAGAAGGTAGCAATTTATCTCATCCATATGGCCATTTACAATTCCTACGTAGTCTACACCAAACCCATTGGAAGCCCCACCCCCTTCCTAAAATTCATAGAAGAAGTTGTCACGTCCCTCATCTATCACCAAAGACCCCCCCAGAAAACCTTCGCTCTGAGGCTGTTTGCCGACTTCATGAGCGCCACTTCCCCTTCAGCATTCCACCATCTGAAACAGGCCGAAGACGGCAAAAAAAATATTGCGTGTGCACCAAAAGAGGATTTAGAAAAGATACCAGCTACCATTGTCCCCAGTGTCCCTCCCAACCTGGCCTTTGCATTGGTGAATGCTTCCAACTTTATCATACATCCCTAAAATATTAGCCCATATTTTTAACCATTTCCCCATTTTCATCATCTGTGCTGACCATTTTCTATTCTTCCCCAAATAACCATGCCACTGCCTTCCACGTGAACTGACCCTGGCCTGTTTTTTGACTATGCCTCTGCCTACCATTTGGACTGCTTCCACGTGAACTGACCCTGGCCTGTTTTGTGTCTATGCCTACCGTTTGGACTGCTTCCACGTGAACTGACCCTGGCCTGTTTTATTAACTACGCTACTGCCTACCACTTGGACTGCTTGCACGTGAACTGACCCTGGCCTGTTTTATGGACTATGCTTTTGCCTACCGCTTGGATTGATCTGTTGCCCTGCTACTGTAGTACACAGGGATCTCACATATGTGAGGGGCTCCAGAATTGTTTTTCCAGATGGAGAAAACAATTTTTTTTGTTTTCTCCGGGTTTCGGAATTTCCGGATTAGGGTCTGGAGTCTGGAGGCTTCATAGAGATTTGGGTGGGTCGAAGCCTCTACCCCTGTGCCCCTGTGCACAGGTCTTACCTGATTGCGGCCCTCATCCTGCTGCTGACTTACTGCCACAATGCCCCTGCCTGTCGTATGAATGGACCACACCGCTACCTGGACTATACAAATAATTAGCTGTAGCAAGAGGCAGTATGTTTATGAAGGGCTAGAGAGTGGTACAATAATGAGTGTCTGCAGGTAACACTGTACCAGGACCAATATTATGGCTGTGCTGGCTGTCTCTGCCTGGACAATTTCTATGGACTGTGCTGTGCTGACAATATCCTTGTGCTGACTATAGACAATATTTCTGCCTGCTGCCTGGATAATTACTATTGCTGTCGCTAAGCACATCCCTGCCTGCTGCCTGGACCAGTGCTCTCCTCTGTGGATACTACTAAAAGCACAGGTAATGCTTTTTTTTTATCCTTTCTGCAATAGAATTTATTATGGATTGTAATTCTTGGTCTGTGCATGCTATGTGTTAGAAATATGAAGGGTTTTCAAAAATGATAGGTAGCCAGGAAATTATATATGTAATTTATGCTCCTAGAATGCCTGATGGTGCTACTTGGATGTTGGGCCTCTGTATGTGGCCAGGCTGTGTAAAAGTCTCACACATGTGGTATTGCCATACTCAGGAGGAGTAGCAGAATGTATTTTGGGGTGTCATCTTTGCTATGTACATGCTATGTGTTGGAAATATCTGATAAATGGACAACTTTGTGTAAAAAAAAATGCGTTTTCATTTTTTTCCACATTTTCCAAAAACTTCTGGAAAAAAATGAACTGTTCAAAAGACTTATTGTGCCTTATAGATTATACGCTGGGGTGTTTGCTTTCCAAAATGGGGTCATTTTGGGGGCAATTCCATTGTCCTAGTGCTCCAGGGCCTTCAAAAGTGTAATAGGTGGTTGAGAAATTAGATGTGTCATTTATGCTCGTAGAACGCATGAAGCTGCTACTTCAATGTTGGGCCTTTGTATGTGGCCAGGCTGTGTAAAAGTCTCACACATGTGGTATCGCCATACTCAGGAGGAGTAGCAGAATGTATTTTGGGGTGTAATTTGTTGTATGCATATGCTCTGAGAGAGAAATAACCTGTTAATATGACAATTTTGTAAAAAAAATAAAAAAAATCTTCATTTTGCAAAGAATTGTGGGAAAAAATTACAACTTAAAAAAATTCACCATGCTACGTAATACCTTGGAATGTCTACTTTCTAAAAAGGGGTAATTTAGGGGGTATTTGTACTTTCCTGACTTGTTAGTGTCCCAAGAAATGAGATAGACCGTCAGTACATCAGGTGGGATCAGATGTGATCAATTTTCAGTGATTGGCACCATAGTTTGTAGACTCCATAACTTTCACAAAGACCAAATAATTTACACTTATTTGGGTTATTTTTACCAAAGATATGTAGCAGTATAATTTGTGGCCAAAATTTATGAAGAAAAATTACTAATTTGCAAAATTTTATGACAGAAACAAAGAAAAAGGCATTTTTTTTCACAAAATTTACGATCTTTTTTATTTATAGCACAAAAAATAAAAAGCCCACTAGTGATTAAATACCACCAAAAGAAAGCTCTATTTGTGTGGAAAAAAAGGACGCAAATTTCATATGGGTACAATGTTGCATGACTGAGTAATTGTCATTCAAAGTGTGAGAGCGCTGAAAGCTGAAAATTGGTCTGGGCAGGAAGGGGGTGTAAGTGCACTGTATTGAAGTGGTTAAGCCAGGGATACCATAAGATAAGGGGCTAAGCAGGAGATTAGGACATTGCATTAAGACAAATTGTGTATATATAAATAAAATTAAAATGCAGCCCTGTGAATGTTAAAAAAGAGCAAGCAAAGTGTCAGTGCAACACTATAGGTATATCAAATGTACAGGGATGATCGGATATACCTGTATAAACAAAAAACATACGTGTATATATACATAATAGTGTGAAAATGTGCCAATGAGAAAAATCTCAATATCTACCGATCTTATTCAAAAGTAAATGCACATAATTAAATAAGGCCATGTAAATAGATGTGACTTCTAGGTTGTGGACAGTTCAGAGATGATATGAATGTGTATGGTCTGCATCCATGAAGAGAAATCACTGTGGAAAGAGTGCTCCATCGACTGTGCAACTACCACCAAACGAAATAATAAGGTACTCTTACCAAATCGTGTGGACCCCCACCCACAACAGGGAGTCAATCAAGCATAGAAACTGGCAAAGTAGTCACTTCACAGGATCCAGTGTGAGGGATGGACAGCAACACAGTCTCAATGTCAAAAAGCGTTAGACTCCACCAATCATGAAAAAAAAGAATTTGCCACATAGCATAAAATCCTTAAGCTTGGGTTTTATTGAGTAAAGTAGAACACTTACATCAATATGGATGAATACAGGCACTGCAAAACGATGTGATCACAAAAACTGAAAAGGGCGCAATATCATGGAGCTAGCACACTACAACCTGATGTGTTTCGTCCACTAAGACGTCATATGGGGTATAATCTAGCCCCCCATGTAATGCGCATATTTAAAATCTTAACCAAAAAATAATTACCCAATCTGTTACTGTGCTTGGAACAGCGTGCCCGCAATACTGGAAGTGAATTCAATATTGCATCAGGCGTGTGCTTCAAGCCTCAATATAGATGTAAGCCAGCAATAAAGCTTCACTCAAGATGGCACTCATAGCGTTAACCAAGCCTCACTCTTGTAACCGCGCATGCGCAATACAGGAAGTGAATCCGACACCGCGTCTGGCGTGTACTTCATGCCTCAGTATGGATATTAACCAGCAATGAGGTTTCACCAAAGAAAGCACAGGCCAAGCCTCGTTCTGGTCAGGTGCCATGTTACACAGCATCATGTGTTGAAGTAAAAGATGGCGTTCGGTCCCACGGGAACAGGCCTCCCTGTGGCCGAACGTCATAAATACAGAGCGCAAACCAAGCCTCACTCTGGTATGCTGCCATGTGACAAAACATCATGTGATGTAAACACCAAGAAAGTCGAGACTCGCTCTGGCTGTAAATCACATGGCACCCAATGATCACAACATGGTGTCATGTCTAAATTAAATAATAAAAAATTAAATTGATAGACATAATAAAATAAAAATGAAATTAATGCAAAAGACGGATAAAAACACAATCTAAACGATAACCATTCCTACTGTGAAACACGGAGGTGGATCGCTGATGTTTTGGAGATGTGTGAGATACAAAGGCACAGGAAATTTGGTCAAAATTGATGGCAAGATGAATGCAGTATGTTATCAAAAAATACTGGAGGAACATTTGCATTCATCAGCTAGGAAGCTGCACATGGGACGTACTTGGATATTCTAATGACAATGATCCAAAACACAAGGCCAAGTCGACCTGTCATTGGCTACAGCAGAATAAAGTGAAGGTTCTGGAGTGGCCATCTCAGTCTCCTGACCTCAATATCATTGAGCCACTCTGAGGAGATCTCAGAAGTGCAGTTTATGCAAGACAGCCCAAGAAATTACATGAACTGGAGACTTTTTGCCAAGAGGAATGGACAGCTTTACCATCTGAGAAGATAAAGAGCCTCATCCACAAACACTTCAAGCTGTCATTGATGTTAAAGGGGGCAGTAAATGGTATTAAGAACTGGGGTGTGTAAACTTTTGATCAGGGTCATTTGGCTAGTTTCTGTTGTGATTATGATTTAAAAAGAATAAACACAGTTGATTGATAATAAATGGCTTCAGCCAAACACTAACCGTGAGTGAAAGAAAAGTTTTTGTGTTATCATTCATACTCTCTGAAAAATGGCCAAGAAATCATAAGTTCAGGGTATGTAAACTTATGAGCACAACTGTATACACGTATGTTTTTTGTTTATACATGTGTATCTAGGGCTACCGTATACCCCATATGACGTCTTATTGGACGAAACACGTCGGGTTGTATTGTGCTAGCTCCATGATATTGCGCCCTTTTCAGTTTTTGTGATTACATCGTTTTGCAGTGCCTGTATTCATCCATATTGATGTAAGTGTTCTACTTTACTCAATAAAACCCAAGCTTAAGGATTTTATGCTATGTGGCAAATTATTTTTTTTCATGATTGGTGGAGCCTAACACTTTTTGACATTGAGACTGTGTTGCTGTCCATCCCTCACGCTGGATCCTGTGAAGTGACTACTTTGCCAGTTTCTATGCTTGATTGACTCCCTGCTGCTGGCTGGGGGTCCACACGATTTGGTAAGAGTACCTTATTATTTCGTTTGGTGGTGGGTGCACGGTCAATGGTGCACTCTTTCCACAGTGATTTCTCTTCATGGATGCAGACCATACACATTCATATAATCTCTGAACTGTCCTCAACCTAGAAGTCACATCTATTTACATGGCCTTATTTTATTATGTGCATTTACTTTTGAATAAGATCAGTGGACATTGAGATTTTTCTCATTGGCACATTTGCACCCTATTATGTATATATACACGTATGTTTTTTGTTTATACAGGTATATCCGATCATCCCTGTACATTTGATATACCTATAGTGTTGCATTGACACTTTACTTGCTCTTTTTTCACATTCACAGTGCTGCACTTTAATTTTATTAATAGGGACAGTGCACAAGGTGAACAGGCCTATTGACAAGAGAGAGAGTTATCAACAGCTAAGACTGAAAAAGGTCTATTTACTCAACGTAACATCATCTTTCACATTATACAAAAAAATTGGGCTAACTTTATGTCACAGACCTAGCCAGAACAGAGGCTGTTGGAGAGGACTGTATGCAAGCCTGTTGCCATTTGATTATGGGCCCTGGATTTTCAATGGATTCATTCTGTTGGGACACATCCTGTGAGGAGATGCTGTTGTCATCAACCTGTGTTTATGTTAATTGAATGAGCTAATGACATTGTCCTCTATACAATGTAGGAGACGGGACGACTGCTATAACTGTGTGAAGCTCGGTGACCACAAGTCTGGGCGAAAGGTCATGTCTCAGTCACCTAGGCTGTATAAAGGATTAGATAATTAGCTCATGTTAATTAGGTTACGTTTGTATTGTTAGAGTAATCTTCTCCTGTGTATATAAGACTGTATTCTGGTTCTGAATAAAGTCAGTTCTTGGTAGCAACAAGCAAGTGTCGCCTTGTTTGTGCTCAGAGAGGTTGGGATATCTGTATACAGACTGGGAGGAAGTGGTATATGACAGTAGCACTCAAGCGGAGTGTGGGACGTTCCATGACATTGGTGGCAAGCAGCGGGAAAGCTTCCTGCAGTCTGGGACATCCAAACTTCCATCTGGATCCAAGGTCCAGATAGCAGGAGAGGAGAGGTACAGATACCAGCCGCCATGGATGAGGAATTCAGAAGGAGGTTGCGAGAGATGCAGATACAGCACAGAGGACCAGTATCGGAGCAGGTCCTGCTGGGATGGTGTGATTCTATTCGCTGCAAACTCTGGAAGGAAGCGCTAGCCCGTGAGCAGCGACACCAGGGAAAAGTTCTCCCCTCCATCGAGGAAAGGTACTGGTCGCAGTACGGACTGCGGGTGCGGTTTTTGGGAGAAAGACCACACAAGAAGCAGACAGCTGAATTAAGCAGGCTGGTCTGGGCAGAGATAAAGTCCTACAGAGCCCTCCGGTGGCATGTATCCCAAGCATGTCCCTGGATAGCGGATGACAGCCCAACGGAAGGCTTAAGCTACGGCGGCTTGGGACTGTTGTTTGTGAAGCTGACAGGGGACCCTAACTTTGGGAGTGATTTGGAGCGGCGGGTGGACGAAATCATGGATTTCAGAGAAGGGCTACTAAACATTTCGGAAGTGCACTGGGCACAGGAAGATTTGGAGTTTCTGGCCGTTCAGGAATGGGAGCTAGAGATCGCCTACAGACGGCTGCTAGACATTGCTCAGTGCCAGGGCTGGGCTCCCTTTGCCTGGGACTATCAGGAAATACCAGCTGACAACCCTGAAATCCTGGCTGAAGAGTCGGCAATGTGGCAGAGCAATAGTGTGCTTTGCCAACCTGCCCCCACAGCTATGGAGGCGGAGGTCTTATGGCGGATGCAGCAAGTGCTGACTGACCTTGATGATCCTGTTTCTGCATGGGATGATCTTGGATGGAGGAATGTGCCTGTCCAGCAGCATGCCAGAGAATCTGCAGTGGAAAATCTGGAGATTGCCATCCCCAAAGCTGAAGTGCTGACAACAGGGCAGAGCTCTGCTAATCTCTGCCCAGCACTGATAACATCTTCTGGGTTCCATGGACAGGAGATGGTGAACCTCCATCCCCAGACACCAGTTGCAGAGACAGGGGATTTGATAGACTTTTCTGCTGAGGAAGAACCATCGGGTGAGCCCCCAGCAGAAGAGTTGGGATTAGGGCCAAACTTCATTGCGCTCTGCTCAGCACTGATGACATCTTCTGAGTTCCACGGACAGGAGATGGTGAACCTCTATCCACAGACACCAGTTATAGAGGTAGGGGATTTAATAGACTTTTCTGCTGAGGAAGAACAACCTGATGAGCCTCCAGCAGAAGAGCTGCTATTGGGGCCAAACTTCACTGTGCTCTGCCCCGCACCAACAGCAGTATCTGTGGAGTTACAGGGAACTTCCCCAGTTGAAGCACCGGCAAGCGGGCAGAGTGCTACCAACCTCTGGCCATCACCTGCAACAACTACAGAGTTCCAGGGAGGTGGGGCAGTCGGCCTCCCTCCCCAACAGGTAGCCAGAGCAGATGGTGTGGGGTTTCCAGCAGAAGGGCTGGCAACAGGGCCGAGGACTGCTGGACTCTGTCCTCAACTAACAGAGGATGGATTTCCTGTGAAGGTGGATGGGACTTCAGTCTCCACCTGTATACCCCAGGGATGCTGGGCAGTGGGCCCCGATCCCCAACAGCATGACAGAGTGAGCCCAGACACCCTGTCTTCTCTCCAGCGGCAGAAAGGATTCCAGGGAGAAGAGCCAGTCCAGGCCTCTCCCCAGCGGCAGATATGTTCTCTGAGAGAGGCAGAGGTTGGCTGGGTGAGTAATACTCTGTTTGGAACAATTTGTTTGGGGTACTGTGTGGGTACAGGCAGTAGAGGACTGGAACTATGGACTAACTTCGGAGTCAACCCTTCTGGGGTCTCCTCCTGTGTTAGTCTCCTGCCGAAAGGGGAAAAATGTCACAGACCTAGCCAGAACAGAGGCTGTTGGAGAGGACTGTATGCAAGCCTGTTGCCGTTTGATTATGGGCCCTGGATTTTCAATGGATTCATTCTGTTGGGACACATCCTGTGAGGAGATGCTGTTGTCATCAACCTGTGTTTATGTTAATTGAATGAGCTAATGACATTGTCCTCTATACAATGTAGGAGACGGGACGACTGCTATAACTGTGTGAAGCTCGGTGACGACAAGTCTGGGCGAAAGGTCATGTCTCAGTCACCTAGGCTGTATAAAGGATTAGATAATTAGCTCATGTTAATTAGGTTACGTTTGTATTGTTAGAGTAATCTTCTCCTGTGTATATAAGACTGTATTCTGGTTCTGAATAAAGTCAGTTCTTGGTAGCAACAAGCAAGTGTCGCCTTGTTTGTGCTCAGAGAGGTTGGGATATCTGTATACAGACTGGGAGGAAGTGGTATATGACGGAAGCACTCAAGCGGAGTGTGGGACGTTCCGTGACACTTTACTTTCTAGGTTTTTTTTAATTCATGAAAGTGTATTCTCTAGGGTCTCTGCTAAATATATATATATATATATATATATATATATATATATATATATATATGTTTGGGGGTTCTAAGTAATTTTCTAGCAAAAAATACGGATTTTAACTTGTAAGCAACAAATGTCAGAAATAGGCTTAGGCATGAAAGCATTAAATTAATGCAGTGCCATATTGCAAAAAATGGCCTGGTTAGGAAAGGGGGTAAAATCTTCTGCAGCTGAAGTGGTTAACAGAGGCACATCTAAGTATGCAGGCATCTGGGGTAAAGCTATCCACGGCGACTCTCACCGATGTCAGCCTGCAATCGTGACTGGGAAGACTACCCTGCAGTAGAGCAATCTAAAAAGCGAGGCTTGAAGCACATCTCTTTTCTTTTATACTCAATTGTAAAATTAGATTACTTGTATATCAAGACATCGCTCGTTTATCAGTTCAAAATTATAAAAAAAATTAGCTTGTCTTGTAAAACACTCTCAGACAAAGTTACTCTCGATCCAAGGTTTTACTGTACTTACCTTATTCCTTTGCTTCAGCAGGGTCCCTCCAGCTGTACATCTGGTCCTACATAAGCCTCCTCCTTAACCACTTTCCGCCCGCCATATAACACAATGACAGGCGCAAAGTGGTTAAGCTATCCTGACTGGACATCATATGACGTCCAGCAGGATAAGTCGCGATCGCGTGCCCGTGGGGCATGCAACGCGACAATCATTGGTGTGGTGTTTCAGCCAACTACTCCATTTGGTTTCCAAGGAGGGTTTAATGTCCAACACTGCGACCTTCTATGTGATTCCCAAACTCCACAAACACCTTACCAACCCACCCGGAAGACCAATTGTTTCAGCAATTAAAGGCCTACTTGAAAGAGTGGCCAAGTTTATCGATGCTTTAATCAAGGAGCTGGTTGTGGAGCTCCCATTCTTTGTACAGGATACTAGGGATGTTTTGCGCAGACTTGCGGATGTCGCGGTCCCCCCCCGGGGGCACTACTTGTCATGATCGACGTGGAATCCTTGTACATGTCGATTCCGGGGGTGGCACACTTTCTGGGTAAAAAGTTCCTACTCCAAGGGGCCCATAATGAATTTGTGGTGGAGACATTGGAATTTATGCTTAACCACAACTTCCAATTTTTGGGCACCAGTTATCAACAATTGAGAGGGACCTCCATGGGGGCCCCCTGGGCCCCGGCATATGCATGCCTCCACCTGGGATTATGGGAGGAGGAGATTATTTATGTGTACCTTAGACATAGTCTCCTGTGGATAAGGTACATCAATGATGTCCTGATGTTGTGGGGGGGGCTCCAGTGAACAACTTATTGAATTCATGGAAATCTTGAACGAGAACGATAGGAACATCAGAATGACTTACCTTTTCCATGCTCACACCTTGCCTTTCCTGGACCTCCAAATTACCCTGAGAGGAGACTTGACATGAACACTTGCCGGAAGGCAACTGCGGCGAATACTTTGCTTCAGGCCAATAGTCATCCTCCTCCCTCCCTGATCCATGGCATACCGGTAGGGCAGTTCATGCGCATCCGGCAGAACTGTTCTTCCACTCCACAGTTCCAACAGGAGGCAGTTGAAATGTATGCGCGGTTCAGGGAAAAAGGATACTCTCATCAAAATATCAGAAAGGCAAAAACTAGAGCTAGAGCCCGTGACCGGAGGGAACTTATTGGATGCAACAGTAAACCATCTGTGTATGCTCCACCTCCGAATACTCCGGTGAGAATGATCACCAAGTTCAGATCAAAATGGGAGCATGTCAGGGAAATTCTGTCCAAGCATTGGCAGATTTTAACTAAGACACCACTATTACAGGAGATAGTCGGTCCCCACCCCTTGATGGTGGCAAAATGTGCCAGAAATTTACAAGATAGTTTGGTCCTTTCGGAACACCCACCACTAACTGGTTGACCAAATTATCTATCAAACCTGGTATGTACACATGTGGGAAGTGCGGGATTTGTCGGTATGTTCAAAATATAAAATAGATACAACAGATACATTTACAAATGCAGAGAGCACCAAACAATTCAAGATTAAACAGTTCACAAATTGTTCTACCACAAGAGTAATTTATATGCTCACTTGTACATGTGGAAAGACCTACATTGGCAAAACCAAGAGGCCTTTAAAAATCCGGATAGGTGAGCATATTAGTAGTATAAACAAAAAGGAGGATGAACGCCTTTTGTTGGCACATTTCAAACACTTCCACAATGGGAACCCAAGTGGTTTGAAGGTTAAAGGTATCTACGTCTTGAATCTCCTGCTACGCAGGGGGGATTTTGACATCATATTATTGCAGAAGGAGAAGATGTGGATCTTTTTGTTGGATTCAATGGTGCCAAAAGGACTAAACACAGAGTTTAATTTATCTGTGTTTTTAGAAGCGTAAATTCCTTGTCGGTGGTCATGCACTGGCATGGGTTTTACGTGATTAGATCTATGATCCCTGCTGCTACTTTTGCTATTTTGGGATGAATTTTTGGATATTTATGCTGTTTTTTGTTATTTTCTGTCATTTTTTTTTTTTTTTTATTGCTTGCTTTTCCTAATGCCTTTTATGCCTAAGGCTGTTTGGATATTCTAATCAGACTGGTAAAAGTCTTTTGTCCAATTTAAGACCTGACCCACTGGCCCCTCCTTGCGCTAAAGAGATTCACTCATAGGCGAACGAAACTGGTCAGCGTGATGTCACCACACAACTCTGGTTACCCTGCCTGACTCACCCTCCCACCCCACCCCACCCAACTTTTGGAAAGCAGGCTGGCTTTGTAGGACTTCAATCTCTCTGGGCTATTGGACTATGGAATAGGAGCTGGCTAGCATGGACTGCACACAGCATGCAGATTTACAACAACCCCCCCTTCTGTGAGACATGAGGTGGTGAGCATACTGATGTACAGCAGTTAAATGCTGCCCAGTGAATGCTATATGGGACTTATGTGTTGATATAAACTGGTCCTCGGCAGTCTATATATAGCCAGTGACATCTGCCTATGAATCTCCTGTTGCAGGGCTGATACCAATCTATGTGTCTGGTTCTGCTGTGTATCCATAGACCCTATCCAAGATACAGCCAGCTACTCCCATTTCCATTCCGCCCTTATCTCCCCATCCAGCCTGTATTTTCCCCTTTGCGGTTTAATTGAATATTCAGCCTCAGCAGCACTCTATGTGGATTGATACACCCTTTGATTGGAAGATTTCCAGGGTTTTGGTCTCTGTGGATTGAGTGGTTTTACCATTTGAATAATCTCATCCTTTCTTATCCCACAGATTGTTCAAGAGCCCATGTAGCCTCATAGACTTATTGCAGTGTGGACTGTATGTGGTGAGTGTATGAGGTGTGCTGCCGGCAGGTATCTGAGCTGTTGGACAACGTTGTCATTTTTAATGTTTGCATCAGTGGTAGTTTTTTGCACCAATTTATTTTAACCATATTCAATAAAGTTGCTTTTTTAAGTCCATGGTGTTACATAGTTATATAGTTACATAGTAGGTGAGGTTTAAAAAAGACACAAGTTCATAAAGTCCAACCTATGTGTGTTCCTTTATAAGGTTTCTTTGTGATCTCTAATCCCCATTTTTTCATGATCTCGGTAAAGAACCTCTGATGTAGGCTCTTTACCATGTTGTGTCCAATCACAGCTGATCACAGCGTAAACAGGAAGAGCCGTGTATCGGCTTTTCCTCCACTCGTGCTGACAGACGTTAGTAAAGGAGAGACGATCGGCTGCTCTCCTGACAGGGGGGGTCTGTGCTGTTTGATTATCAGTGCAGCCCCTCCGAGGATGCCCCCTGTGCCCACCAGGGATGCCCACCAGGAATGCCCACCCAGGACCACCAGGTATACCAACTTATAACCACCAGGGTTGCCAATCAGTACCCATTAGAGGTGCCTATCTGTAATGCCTGCCAGTGCCTCCTCATCAGTACTGCCTATCAGAGCCATCTATCAGTGCCCATCAGTGCCACCAATTAGTGCCCATCAATTCTGCCTATAAGTGCCCATCAGTGCTACCTATAAGTGCCCATCAGTGCGGCCTTTCAGTACCGAACAGTGTTGCCTATCTGTGCCCATCAGTGCCACCTATGATTGCTCATCAGTGCCGCCCATCAATGCTCATCAGTGCTGCATAACAGTGTCACCATAGGCGTGCGCACAGGGTGTGCCGGATGTGTCTGGGCACACCCTAATCACCCTGTGCGGTGACTATGTTTACTATGCTTCAGTTTATAAATGAACAGGAAGCTGCTCAGCACAGAGCACTTCTCATTCGTTCACTGTCGAGTGAAACTAAGGCTGCAGAGAAAAGGACTAGGGAATCTCTGTCCTCAATCCTTCTCTCTGAATCAAAAGTGAGACATCATGGGTCCGTTTAGACACTTGATGTTTCACCAAAGCCTTCCAACAGGGCTCTTAGTAAAACTATAAAAAAAAAAATTGTTGTAAAAAATTATGTAAAAAATAATAAAAAATAGTAAAAAAAAAAAAAAAAAAAAACAGACACCAATTTCTGCCCTTCTGACACCGTCCACTGCCCTACTAACACCAATCTCTGCTCTATTGACGCTGACCACTGCACTGCTGATATACGAGCATTTGTGTTTGTGCTCTGGGGTGCACACCCTAATGCAATAGGCTGCGCACACCAATGAGTGTCACCTATCAGTGCCGCCTAACAGTGCCCATCAGTGCAGCATATTAGTGCCTCATCATCAGTGTCCATCAGTGCCACCTCATTAGTGCCACCTCATCAGTGTCCATCAGTGCCCATTAGTGCAGCCTCATCAGTCCCCATCAGTGAAAGAGAAAACTTACTTATTTACAAAATTTTATAACAGAAACAAAGAAAAACTTAAAAAAAAAAAAAAATCGGTCTTTTTTTATTTGTTTAGCAAAAAATAAAAACCCCAGTGGTGATCAAATACGACCAAAAGAAAGTTCTATTTGTGGGAACAAAATGATAAAAATTTTGTTTGGATACAGTGTTGCATGACCTCGCAATTGTCATTTAAAATGCGACAGCACTAAAAGCTTAAAATTGGTCTGGGCAGGGAGGGGAAAAAGTGCCTGGTATTGAAGTGGTTAAGGTGCTTCGGGTCCCGGTTGCATGATGCAAGGGTAGATTTGACCTAATTACAATCGAATGTTGCCATAATTGTACAGTGGGGACAGAAAGTATTCAGACCACCTTAAATTTTTCGCTCTTTGTTATATTGCAGCCATTCTAAATACTAAATACTTTCCGTCACCACTGTAAGTTACCTTGTTTAATCTAATAAAGTGTTTAAGGTAACAAAAAAAAAGAACTTAACCTTTCCCCGTCTGTAGGGAAAAAATTTTGCCTGAGGTATCACTTGAATGTTTCCAGGTGTTTTATTTGCATAATGGCGCTGGGGGGAAGGCTGGCTGTAAATATATTTTTTTGCAATTTGTGCTTGACACGGAAGCATTGCTTATGTTTTTTTCTGTTTAAAGTTCTACTTTTTAATGGTAAATATTGTTATTAAAACACTTGTTGCAATTAGTATATATAATATTATTTTATTACAAATTCATTTTTAATAGAATTTTTGATAGAATGTAACTGAGTTTGAATTAATTTGGCCTAGGTTAAGGCTCCATTCACACCTGAGCGTATCAATTCAATGATGTATTTCAGGCGTTTTTTTTGTTTTTTTTTACTTTTTTTTGCAGATTTTTACAAGCTTTTTTATGGTGTTTTAGAAGTGTATTACAAGCGGTTTACAGCTTCAGGCATTTTTGTTTAGCCAATAAAAAGCACTAAGGGGAGGAGAAGGAGATGAAATTAGGGGTGGGGAGCTGCTATTTGAACATTTTACAAGCGATTTTCAAGCTTTTTTTCTGCTCAAGTTAGGCATTTCTATTGAAGTCTATGGGGCCAAAAAGACTTGTAATCTGCCAGAAAGAAGCCCATGTACTTTTTTGAGCTTCAGGCGTGTTGCTTCAGGTGACAAAACGCTCAGGTGTGAACAGGGGTCATTGAAATTAAGGAAATTTTGCTTGTTGGGCTTTTGGAGCTTCAGAGCTGGGCATTTTACAAGCTGAAAATCGCTCAAGTGTAAACAGGGCCTAATAGAAGAATTACATTTAAAGGACTGGCACACAATACAAATTAAAGCAGGACCTACATTAAAGTAATAATCCTTTGTAATAATCATATATAAAGTGCTGTTAAAATGTATTATTTGTAGTAAAAGAAAAGAAAGGTGGATAAAAAGAGAATTAAATGGCATTTCCACCCTAAAATGATAGTTTGGAGTGGTTGTTAGTAATTAAAATCACATGCTTGCTTATGTCTCTTGGGGACTTTAGTGACCAGAATCCCCAGTTCCACCAACATGTATTGAATCTACATAAAAAAAGAGAATCCTATATTTATGTTCTTATGAAAGGAAGCAAAGACATAAACTTTTATATTGTAAACTTACCAAGAGAATCTCCAAATGATGTAAACAGCCCAGCCATGATTGTCTGAAATTTAAATGTTTGCATCCTCGCCCCCTCCTCTTTAAAGCGCAACTTAATAACATAACAACTTAATCAAAAATAATGTTCTTTAGCAAGAAACATACATTCCACATTAATAATTATGCTACCAAAATGAGTGTGTGCTTGTAAATTGCCTCCAGAATTGCTCCTGTTTCTTCGTGCTGGATAATGCCATTTTGCTGAAGCCAAGAGCCCCTGAACAGCAGTAAATCATAAAGCAGAAATAAACCCATTCATTTAATAGTTTCAAAAAACACATACATACCTGGAATGCCGGGATTTGTAACTTTAACATTTGCTTGTGTCCTCAACCAAACTGTTAAACCATCAAATAGCTGGTGTCATAAATGATCACATGTGCAGCACCATGGCCGTTGCAGATCAAACAGAAGTAGGTTCCTTGGCTGTAAAGGACAGGAGGGTTTAGTTCAACTTTAACGCCCCGTACACACGATCGGACTTTCCGACAACAAAACCCTGGATTTTTGTTCAAAGGTTGTTGGCTCCAACTTGTCTTGCATACACATGGTCACAGAAATGTTGGCCAACAATTACGAATGTAGTGACGTACAAGACATACGACGAGCCGAGAAAAAGGAAGTTTAATAGCCAGGGCGGCTCCTTCTGCTTGATTCCGAACTTTTGTGCGTCGGACTTGTGTACACACGATCGGAAATTCCGACAACAAAGTTTTGTTGGCGGAAAATTTGAGAACCTGCTAGCCAACACTTGTTGGTGGAAAGTCCGACAACAAATGTTCTATGGAGCATACACATGGTCGGACTTTCATCCAACAAGCTCATATCCAGCATTTGTTGTCCGAAAATCCGATCGTGTGTACGGGGCATAAGGCTGTCAGCAGATCGGCCTCTTCCAGTTCAGCAGTGCCTAAAAATAGAGAGCAACTGGACAGGGTGAGACAGTGTATTACTGGATTTTAAACAGTATAGGCGCTTATTTTTAAAGTTTTACATACCTGCCAAAGGGGCCAGCCTGAAGTGATCTAACAGGACTTAATTTTCTGACTAAAGTTCCACTTTAACAATTAGCACTTTTTTGGGGAAGGGGTGGTGGGTACCTGGTTTTGATAGGTACCCACTTCTACTTCCAATCAGATTTCTGCAGCGATCCAAAAGAAAGTTTGCCCCCCCTTCCGCAACAGCCCCTTTTGGAACACATCACAGGTCCCAGTAGACTGCGGGACCATTCACAAAGCGTGACTTGCGCATGCGCAGTGGGGCACCGGCTGTGAAGCCACAAGTCAAAATGCCAATTCCTGGACCCGAAACCGATTGAACAATAGGCTCGGGGGAGGACAGCACTAAATCCCTGGACAGGTAAGTGTCCTTAAATTAAAAGTCAGTTTATTAAGTTAACTTTTTTTTGGGAGGGGGGAGACTGAAGCTTCTCTTTAAGTAGTATTTCCCTAACAAAAATCTGCCACATGTGTTTGCACCAAAAATGCATTCTGTCATTTAGACAAGCACTCACATGTATACTCTAGGGCCAGTTTTGGCCAGAAGACAATGACAATAAGCCCCTCACTGTCTGCTCGAAAATGACAAAGACTAATTTACTCCACACTGTGTGTCCAACATGCAATATGCCTTCTAGTGCGTCTCAGAAAATTAGCTTCTAATCCTTTTCATTCTACTCCCATACTGACTAAAAGCAAATGGCCCAGAGTCTTCCCCCATAGTCACCCTCCTTTATAAATAAATAATCTCATTGCAGAGGATCTAGCATGAGTCAAAAATCAAAAAAACTTCCAACACTTCCACTTTGTCCTTGAATGTTTCTGTGGCAATATTTTGTGCATTTAAAAATTGTCATATTATTTCTCAACTGTTCAGCTGTAGACTCTTTTACTATAAAGTTGGACCGTACCCTAAAACATGATTTGGTCCATGTGTCAGTTTGCTGAGTGGTAAATTATTTATCTATAAGCATGGAATTGTGTAGCAACAATTTGAGATCAGCTAGGGATGGTAATGAAGGCTGAAGCTGATTGGCTAGCATACTCATTTTTATCCTCAAGATGCAAACTGGGCTTGCTCATCATCACTTGATTGTTCAATACAGTGGTTTAGTCCCGACTGTGAAGTTAAAGTCCTGTCAGAAACCATGAAGCAGACTGAGACAGAAGTACACTTAAATCACACTTTTTTAATAATAATAAAAAAAGGTAAACAGAGTAATCGTAGTCAAAACATAGCCAGAGTTCAGGAACCGGAACGGATAGTCAGACAAGCCAAAATGCCAGGGAGCCAGAGAACAGCGCAGTAGAACAGCAAGCAGAATCTGGAGCCAGAAGGAATGTCAGCCAAGCAAGTCTTTAACAGGAACACAGGAGAGCGTCTCTAGAGATGTGACCAAGGCGAAGGCAGAGATCATCTGGGCTGGACGGCTTAAGTAGGCAGGACTGACGAGCAGGATATCAACAGGTGAGTCACTGTGGAGAGATAGGAGCTGGCAATTAGCCGACAGCTGAGCGGCCAGCTTTGGGAAGGAAGGGCAGAGGCCAGCCCTGACAAGTTCTCTATCCTCCAGAATACATATAGGTATTAGCATTTTTCCAAAGCTGCTGTCTGAAAGGGCACTACCACATCAAATAATTCAAATTGGGGTAAGGTATCTTACATATTGGGGAATCAGTTATCTGCTCTGGAGACAGGTTTCTGTTTCAATATTTGTATTGTTTTCCAAGTGAAATAAAAATTTTAAACAAACCAGTTTGCAATATTGCTATGTGAAACAGGATACAGAATATTGCCACAAATGAAATAAATTATAAAATAGCATGGAAGAGCACACCTAAAGAATACGTTCCATGAGGATGCATTAACAAGTTAGCATCCTAAAAGAAGGAGGATGGGGAGACAGGCTTCTAATTGGAACAATAAAAGGTCCATATGCTCTACGTATAAGTTGAGGTTGAACCTCTCTCCAAGATTCACAAATGACTGCTCTTCTCAAAGCATTCCACCCAGCACACTGGCTGGGCTTTTTAAAAACTTCTTCTTTTTTTTTTTTATCTAGCAAGAAAATGACTTTAAAGTGAAACTCATACACTAAAATATGTTTATGGTAACCACAGTTCTGAAGGGCAGGAACCCTATGGTGCCTATAAGGGCTCGCGTTATAGCCCTAAATAGATGTCACTGTAAAGCCTTCTTGGGTCCTATGGATAGACCGTACACAAAGCGTTTACTTCTCTCCAAGTCCAGATCAAGATCTTCCCTGGTGCCAAATCTTAAATACACTAAAGCATTCCAGCACTCTTGTTATCTTACTTTTTACACCAGGTCATGGTTTATTTTAAGCCATGTCACAGTATGAAATAGTTATAGTCATATATATTCTCAGATTTATCATTATCCTTGCAGATGTAAAGGAAGATCTCCAGGAAACAGTTATTTTTATGAACATATTGAGGTTAAAAAATGATTGACATTATCAAATGCAATCATAAATCTGTGGTCTGCATACTGACCAGATAGTGGTATACAGTAAGGAGTGAAGTGCACAAAAATATGAGCAAACCACTTTCATAATTTTGTATTTAAATATTTTTTTATATAATATATATCCATTATATTACCAAAAGTATTGTGACACCTGCCTTTACACACACATGAACTTTAATGGCATCCCAGTCTTAGTCCGTAGGGTTCAATATTGAGTTGGCCCACACTTTGCAGCTATAACAGCTTCAACTCTTCTGGGAAGGCTGTCCACAAGGTTTAGGAGTGTGTATATGGGAATGTTTGACCATTCTTCCAGAAGCGCATTTGTGAGGTCAAGGACTGATGTTGGATGAGAAGGTCTGGCTCGCAGTCTCCACTCTAATTCATCCCAAAGGTGTTCTATCAGGTTGAGGTCAGGCAAGTTCCTCCACCCCAAACTCGCTCATCCATCTCTTTATGGACCTTGCTTTGTGCACTGGTACAAATTATCTGGCGGAGGGGGAACGATGGTGTGGGGTTGTTTTTCAGGGGTTGGGCTTGGCCCCTTAGTTCCAGTGAAGGGAACTCTTAATGCGTTAGCCTACCAAGACATTTTGGACAATTTCATGCTCCCAACTTTGTGAGAACAGTTTGGGGATGGCCCCTTTGTGTTCCAACATGACTGTGCATCAGTGCACAAATATGGTTCATAAAGACATGGATGAGCAAGTTTAGGGTGGATGAACTTGACTGGCCTGCACAGAGTCCTGACCTCTACACAATAGAACACCTTTGGGATGAATTAGAGCAGAGATTGTGAGCAAGGCCTTCTCATCCAACATCAGTGCCTGAGCTCACAAATACGCTTCTGGAAGAATGGTCAAACATTCTCTTAGACACACTCCTAAACCTTGTGGACAGCCTTTCCAGAAGAGTTGAATCTGTTATAGCTGCAAAGGGTGGGCCAACGCAATATTGAACCCCTACGTACTAGGATTGGGATGCCATTAAAGTTTATGTGCATGTAAAGGCAGGTGTACCAATACTTTTGGTAACATAATGTGTGTGTGTGTGTGTGTGTGTGTGTGTGTGTGTGTGTGTGTGTGTGTGTATATGTGTATATATATATATATATATATATATATATATATATATATATATATATACATATATATATTTTTTTTTTGTCTGGCTGAGTTAACAAACACTGCAATTATTATCCCCGGCAGCAATATACCTGCATTAATGGAATGCTAATCATAACTGCAAGTCTTTGGAACATACTGTGTAATAATATCCTCCATTGTTAATGATCTAAAATGACTGACAATAAAGTGACAAAGAAAGTTTTTGACTTTAAAGCTCTTTTGTTTCTGAATTTCTAAATGGCCTGTTTATTTTATTGTTCTAATGTACACAAGTTTAAAGACAATGTGACTAAATTGCTGTAAGTCTAAAAAATCATTTTTGCTTTGAATTCAGTAATTGCAGAAGAATTACTGTGTAATATTCTTGATGCATTTCACAGGCCATAAACCTTTAAAGTGTTTGTAAAGCTTCAGCTTTTTAAAAATAAAAATACAAACCATGTTACGCTTACCTGCTCTGTGCAATGGTTTTGCACAGCGCAGCCCTGATCCTCCTTTTCTCAGGTCCCTGGCCAGCACTCCTGGCTCCTCCTCTTAAGGTAGAGCCTCTATAGGAATCCGCTTCCTATGGGGGCACTCATGCGAGCTCGCACTCGAGACCCGTTGCCTTTGTCCATACTTTAAAATTGTAGGGGACCAGTGAAGGACACTGTCCTGCTTTTCTTTCAGCTACTACAGTTTTCAAAGTATGGAGCAACTGAATTGTTGATTTAGGCTCACCTTCAGCCAAAATTTGTTTTTGCTTTAAAAAGTTCTGGGAAAGTTTAGAACCACTGGCTGGATTTTATTGATGTGTGTCCCCACTAGGTAAATTTCTCCTGCGCTTTTTGTTGCTATCACATCCTGGCTTGAGGGGGTTATCAAGGCAAGAAATGGGAAAACATCTCCCAAGTGGAGATATGCAGTGGGTATAGAAAAAAATCACCTCCCTTTAAAATAATCACATTTTGTTGCTTTTGCAGCCTGAAATAAAGACAGACGCGGTTTTTGTTTTATCCAGCTGTATGTACTCAGTGCAACATCCAAGTGAAAGATATAACACCAACATGTCAGTGAAAAAAAAAATTCAAAAACAGAATCACTGATTTGGAAAAAGGATCAGCTCCCTCCTAAAAATGACTTATAACTAGTGAGGTGTAGCAAATCACCTTCTGAATGGCACACAAAGCTATTTGACCTTTTCACTGTGATCAGCTGTGGTCATTTTGATTAGTTCACCATGAAAAGAGCTTTCCTGGAGCATTTCAGTCCCTGCAGCTGAAGCAAACAATCAATTATGGATGGCAGGACACTGTCAAAAGATCTCTGGGGTAAAACTGGTTAGAAAATGGATACAAAAAAAAAAACCTCAAAGGCTTTATCAATGCCTAAAAGCACAATGAAGTCTATTATTTGTGGAAGGTATTTGGTACAATACAGACCCTCCCTGGATCAGGACGTCGCTCCAAACTGGATGAAAGAGCCAGAAGACAACTGACAAGAGAGGCTACCAAGAGGCCTACAGCAACTCTGAAGCAGTTGCAGGAATTTATGACAAAGGGTCATTGTGTGCATGCGAATATCACAAATTCTGCACAAATGTGGCTTGTATGGAAAGGTTGCAAGAAAAAACCCACTCCTCAAGAAAGGCCACTTGACTGAGTTTTCCAATCCTTGAAGATTTTGAGGCCACATGGAAAAAAGGTGTTATGCCGCGTACACACGAGCGGACATTACGGCGGACTTTGCCCGGCGGACTGGATTTCGTCGGACAATTCGATGTGTGTGGGCTCCAGCGGACTTTGTTTTCTCAAAAGTTGGACGGACTTAGATTTGAAACTTGTTTAAAATTTATCCGTTGAAATCGAGTCCGGTCGAAAAGTCCGCCGTCTGTATGCTAGTTCGACGGACAAAAAGCCATGCTAGGGCAGCTATTGGCTACTGGCTATGAACTTCCTTGTTTTAATCCGGTCGTACGTCATCACGTACGAATTCGACGGACTTTGGTGGATTGTGTGTAGGCAAGTCCGTTCATTCAGAAAGTCCGTCGGAAAGTACATCGAAAAGTCCGCCGGGCAAAGTCCGCCGTAATGTCCGCTCGTGTGTACGCGGCATTATGGTCAGATGAGACTAAAATTTAATTGAATTTGGCCTCAACAGCAAACGATACGTCTGGCTGAAATCCAATACAGCTCACCATCCAAATAACACCATTCCTACATTAAAGCATTGAGGTGGTAATATCCTGTTATGAAGGTGTTTCTCTGCAGCAGGGACTGGAGCATTTGTCAGGATAGAAGAAAAAACGGGTCAAAATATCCTCAAATTCTTGAGGAAAATCTGCTGCCCTCTGCCAGAAAGTTGTCAATGGGAAGAAGGTTTACCTTCCAACAGTGGTGGTGCGTCCATTAGAGGCGCTCAGGCGCCGTCCCCCTCTCCAGCCACCCGCTCTGTGTACTATGGATAGATTCATGCATTGCATGAATCCATCCACGGCCGCTGTAGACACCCCCTATTCAGGCATCCAGCCCCTTTTCGGGCATGGGCGTCTGAATTATAGCGGCGGGGGGGGGGGTTGAAGTACCTGATTAGAGCCATAGGCTCTAATAGGTGTCAAAAAAGGTGACCTGCGAGCGCAAGGTTTGCGCTCGTAGTACACCCAGGTGTGTAAGCAAATTAATATTTGCTTTGCTAACACAGAACCGCCTCTCAGCCAATCAGGAGGCCCAGATTTAATACCGGGCACCCGATTAGCTGAAGGCACAGGGGATCCCATTGACGCCAAGGAATACAGGAAGAAGACAGGCATGCAGTTGGAGGACACACAGGAGCCATCGCCGTGTTACTGTCCCACAGCTTGCCGCCTGTCCCACTACCTGACCCACCACCACGATAGGGTAAGTGCCGGGCAGACAGCAGGCAGTCGGGGCACAGTGGCTGCATATTATGGGCACAGTTGGCTGCATATGATATGCACAGAGGCTGCATATGATGGGCACAGGTGGCTGCATATGATGGGCACAGTGGTTGCATATGATGGGCACAGGTGGCTGCATATGATGGGCACAGGTGGTTGCATATTATGGGCACACGTGGCTGCATATGATGGGCACAGTGGCTGCATATAATGGGCACAGTGGCTGCATATGATGGGCACAAGTGGTTGCATATGATGGGCTCAGTTGGCTGTATATGATGAGATAATAACAGAAAAGTGCAGCGCTAAAATATTAAACACGTAGTATAAGACATATAAAGTGAAGACCTTTGCAGATGTAAAGAGATATAAACATCAAATAATAATCAAATATCCCGTGTGAAATATGGAACAGCAAAATGAAAAAAGTCCATATGAAGAGTATTATCTCTTCAAATAGGAAGATGCAAATGTGAAAAATGTGAGCATCAAATAATATCCTGTGTTAAATATGGAACAGCAAAATGAAAAAAATGGAAAAAAGTGTTCATATGAAGAGTGTTGGAGGGATATCTCTTCCAGTTAGAAGATGCCGATGGACATCAAACAACGTATAGATATTCAATAAGGAATGAGAGGGTACCCTTACCGGATCCGTAGGACGCACGTACCATATAGCAGTACATCAAAAAGGCATAGGGAGGATCTCCCGTAGTATCCAGACCAGATGGTGTCTTGTAGGCTGCAAGTCCCAATAGATGATGGTCGACACGAGCAGGAGTGGAAACGACTATCCCTTGAATTTCCAGTTTCCAAGGAGGGGTGATCCGCGAGTGGTAGTTCAGCATGAAAAAGAAAAAAGGGTGTAGATCAAACAAATGGGATTTTATTGAGGTAAATCACCATACAAGGATAAAAGTGATCACTTGAAGATAAAAATGGCAATGTGGGAAGCTCAAAATGCTAGCCCTACGCATTTCGACTGAATAGTCTTCAACAGGGGAATGAATCAGCCTCCCCACATTGCTCTTACTTATAGACTGTACAAAAATTAAAATTGAGCGGATCCTCCCCCAACATGGCGGAATCGGAAGTAAAACAAAATAAAATGAGCATGATGAAAATATAAAACATCCACCCTCTTAGCATCCCAAATTAGAAGGCTAAAACATTATTGTGACCGAACTATCTATAATGCAAAAAATTACAAGCAAAACAAGGCTATGTACATGTAAAAACACATGACGATTTGACTAGCAAGGACGGCTTGTGTTCCAAGCTTCATTTTAGAGCCAGCAGAACGGGATGACCCGTCATAACCAATCAGCGGCTGGTGTTCTCAACCACTCACACACGAGGCTTGCTTTCCAAGCCTCATGTGCGCAGAGAAGGCGGTCCGGCCGGAACACAATGCTATCACCGCCTATCATCAGGTGATTGGTCTCTCGGTCTGAATGCGAAAGACCAAACCCCGCCCTCCAGCATCCTGCGCCGACATTATGGGCACAGCGTGAGACACTAGGGGTATAATAAAAACTGACTGGTGAAATATGACCAAATATAATAAGTATCACAGACAGAACATGTAGAAAAATATGACATAGCCAGAAGATATAACTGAACATGGAAGAGTAATAAAATGCTAGTGACTGAAATAAACAAGTTTTATATGACAGAACCCATACAGGGGCCAGTAAGTAATACCTGCCCAAGCACTGATAACCAGCACAGGGCAACGCCACAATGCCGTTCTAAAAGAGGGGGGACACAACAAAACCGGGGTCTAGGTAAGAATGATGCCACAGCTCCCAAATCAGGTGCAACAACGTTACCCCAAACAACCGGTAAGTATGAACCACCCTCATACAGTGTTAACACAATGGCATGAAGCCAATATCCAGGATCAAGACAACCTCAGTGATAACTAGGAATGGTGAACTGGAAATAAAATCAACTAGATTGACTTAAACCCCAAGGTTGTATCGGAAACTATCATAAAAGGTCAAAAAACACTATTTGCACACCCTATAAAAATAATAAGTTGCAAATTAGAAAAACACTAATAAAAATGTGTCACAGCTCAAGAATACAGGAAAAGGTGCCACTCACGCCCGGCTAATGAAGTAATTATTGTCCCACTCCACATTCATACCATAGGGTGAGTAGCACCTCAACTCATAAATCCAATAAGTCTCGAGCTGCGACACACCCCTGAGCCGAGACTCGCCCCTCCAATGTGGAACAAACTTGTCGATAATCTGGAAGGAGATGCCAGTAGGGTCCCTGTCATGACACTCAAGATAATGACGAGGAACGCTGTGCTTTATGCAACCCTTTTTGATCTTCGCAATATGTTCATTCACCCTAGTAGAAAAAGCTCAAGTGGTGCGTCCGACATATTGCCTCCTACACTAACATGTGATAAGATAGACAACATGTGGGGTAGCGCACGTGGTGAAATGTTTCATATTGTAACTCCTAGATGTTACCGTGGAATGAAAAGTCACAGATCTACGTCTCCCACACACATTGTGCAAACGTTGCATTTTCTGCAAGGGAAATATCCCTTGCAATCCTGAAAAAAGGAAACTGCATGAGGGGGGTCTATGGTATTAGGGGCAATTTCACCCTAAACGGAACGGGCGCCATGAAAGATAACTCCAGCCGATCCGGTAAAACAGGACCCAACACACGATCATTCTTTAAAACCTTCCAATGCTTGTTTAGTATCCTCGTGATTTCTTTATGTTGTAAGGAAAAGAATGTGAAGAAGGACCATTCATGCTGACTCTCATCCTGTACTCTAGGGTGATCAACCAACAAGGAGTTCCTATTGACACCTCCAGCCTCCCGAATGGCAACATCGAGGTCCAAAGGTTTGCATCCCTTCTCTACAAACCTTTCCCTGAGGGTCTGCGACTGAGACTGAAAATCCTCAATATCAATTTCGTCGTAAACTAAGAAACTGACCCTTAGGGACAGATCTGAGCCATTGATGGTGGTGGCAACTATCTATCGGAATGTATTCGTTGTGATCTGTAGGTTTGAAAAAAGTCTTGAGAACAAGCTGGTGGTCCACCACTGAGATCTCCAGATCTAGAAAATGGATAGTCTCAAGGCTTGCCTCAAAACTGAGGGAAATACCTCTATCATTATTGTTCAAATACCTCATAAAACCTTCCAAAGATCGACGGTCTCCTTTCCAAAGCAGGAGGATGTCGTCTATATACCTAGCCCACAGAACCAACTCTGGTGGTCTGTGGGCATAGACGACATCCTCCTCCCATAGAGGCATGAAAAGGTTAGCCATACTGGGGGCATATTTGGCCCCCATAGCAACGCCTTTAATCTGGGAATAAAATGTTTCCTGGAACCAAATATAGTTGTGCTCCATTGCAAACTTAAGTAGTTGCATAATATTATTACGATGGATAAGGGGCAGACCTGAATCTCTAGAAAGAAAGAGGTCAACTGCTGCCAAACCCAGATCAAGTGGAATAGACGTATAAAGTGCAGAGACATCTGCAGTAGCAAGAAGGCCATCCTGGTATTCAACCCTTTCTAGCAAATTGATCGTGGCACGAGTGTCCTTGAGATATGAAGGCATTTGTTTAACAAGGGGCTGGAGGTAGAAATCTATATACCTTCCGATCCTCGAAGTGACGGAGTCTATCCCACTCACGATAGGACGACCGGGGGGATTGGTCGAGTTTTTATGTACCTTCGGAAGGTAATAGATCACCGGTATTCTAGGGGCTGAAGGAACGAGGAACTCTCTCTCCTTTTGGTTGAGAATATTGAGCGAAAATCCCTCATAAATAAGAGCCATAAGGGCTCGTTTGTATTCTCTAGTAGGGTCCTTGGGGAGGATCCTGTATGTGGTACGATCACCAAGTAATCTGTTCATTTCCGCAATATAGTCTTTCTTATCCAAGACCACTATCCCGCTGCCCTTGTCGGTGGGGAGGATGATCAGATCTTTCCTGTCACAGAGAGCATTATTACCAGCTGTAATGGTTGGGTCCTGATGCATTCTCTTAATCGGGAGTCTATCTAAATCTTGGAGAACCAGATCTTTGAATACATTGATAGAATGTGATGTATTAGGGGGGTTAAAAAGTGATGGATTGGAGAGGCTAGAATGTAGGATAACACCATGTTTTGTACCCCAAGACTCCAATGAAGGAATAGATAAAAAGTGCCTCTGTATATTTAACTTGCAGATATATTTGTGTATATCCACAAAAGTGGAGAACTTGTTTAGTCTCCTGGGGGGGGACGAATTTAAGTCCTTTATCCAAAACACATTTCTCTCGGTCAATCAAAATGGTATTACTTAAGTTGAAAATGCCCGCACCTAGTGTGACCTTTTTCTTTTTCTTCCATTGTAAGCGCCACCCCCCTCTGCACCCTCTTTTGTATTTGGACTTCGGGGGGGGGGGGGGGGGGGTTGAGTGGGTTTGAGTGGGTTTGGGAAAAACCTGAATGGTTGTAATTGTATGGTGTTCTGTTGTACCCCTCATCTCTACCACTATTATAATAGGCTTGATTGTGATGTACCTCACAATCAAGCACAGGTGGCTGCATATGGCGGGCACAGTGGCTGCATTTGCTGGGCAGAGAGTCTGCACATTATGGGCACAGTTGGCTGCATATTATGGGCATAGGCAGCTGCACATTATGGGCACAGTTGGCTGCATTAGATGGGCAAAGTGGCTGCATTTGCTGGGCACAGTTGGCTGCATTTGATGGGCACTTTTGGCTGCATATTATGGGCACAGTTGGATGCATATGATGGGCACAGCTGGCTGCATATGATGGGCACAGTGGCTGCAATTGATGGCACAGTGAGGCTGCAATTGATGGCACAGTGAGGCTGCAATTGATGTTTTTGTTTCAGTATTTTTCAAACATTTTCAGTTAGTTTGCACCCCCCAAAAATTTTGAGCATCAGCCGCCACTGCCTTCCAACATGACAATGACCCAATCACACAGCAAAAATGGCCACACAGTGGTTGAATTAGAATAAGGTGAATGTCCTTGCATGGCCTAGTCAGGGACCAGACTTAAACCCCGCTGATAATCTGTGAAATGACTTGAAGATTGCAGTCCACAAATGGTCACCATCAAATTTATCTGAACTCAAGCAGTTCTGCAAAGAAAAGTGGGCAAATATTGCAAAGTCTAGATGTGCAAAGTTAGTAGCGACATATCCCAACAGACTAAAGGCTGTAATTTAAGCAAAAGGTGGTTCAACAAAATACTGACACAAGGGGGTGATCCTTTTTCCAACTCAGTGATTCTGTTTTTAAATCAATTTTATTTCTTTCTGACATGTTGGTGTTTTATCTTTCACTTGGGTGTAAATACAGCTGGGTAAATTAAAAACTGTGTCTATCTTCATTTCAGTCTGCAAATCAACAAAATGTAATTATTTTAAAGGGGGTGATTCTTTTCTATACCCACTGTAGCAATAAACATCTTACAGAGTTTATAACCTTACCCTTCTCCATTCTATTATAGTTTTTATCTCTGTTTCAGTTTATATTGGAGAGATTTATCCTCCTTCCTTTCCCAGTTCTTATAATGACCCTTATGGGTGGCTTTTACACCTATTCATTGCAGAAATGCACTGGAATGCATGGCACTGTGTGCCGTGTATTGCAGTGCTATTCATTTAGAATGGCACCCCAATGCACAAGTACAGTAATGGCAATGCACCCACATTGTAGCACACCACAATGCATTATACGCTATGCAATGTGGTGAGCTGTGTTACCAAAATGGTGCAGATCCAATAAAATCTGCATTGGCCACGATCCAATAAAATCTGCATTGGCCATTCATTATTGTGCAAAATACTGAATGTTAACCCAAGTGTAGTAATGTACTGCAGCACAGCAAAGAAGTGTGATGGGGCTCAAACAGCTGTTTAGCAGAGCTATACACATCAAGTTCTCAGAGCGCTAGAGCTGTCAGTCCAATATGTAGGTGCAAGACCCGGAGGAACCGGACCGTACCCAGTGCAGCTGCCTAACCACGAAGACTAGAAACAAAAAATAGTCATATACCAGACTGTGTAGAGACTGTTCATCTTCATCTGCAATACCAGCTTAGATGTACTTTATATAACTTATGACCCTACCCATGGAGTGCTGCTTTACTGTTTTTTTTGTTTAGCAGGACTATATCTACCTGTTCTTGCTTCTTTAAGGGGTTCCCCAAAAGTGAAAATCTGCTTATTGGCAACACCTTAGAAGAAAACATTCCCCTGAGAAATGTGGTGACCTGCTTTCTGATTCACATACCTGGAACAAGTATGCCTATCATGAAAGTCGAAGTAAAGTTCACTATTTGCTTTCTTGTTCTGGATATTTGACTCAAACTAGAGTTAGCATGGCAGCCAGTCAAGTAGCATTTGTAGAACTAGAAGTCAGCAGTGGTAGCCTTCCCATTTCTCCCAGGAAAGGTTTCCTTTAGGGGAAGCCGAGAAAGTCAGTTCTCAGATGCATGCACTATAGTTGGTAGCACTTCCCTGCTAAACAGGACAAAAAAACAATAAGAATGCACCCTTGTACCATCACTGACCCTGTGCTTACCAGTACAGCAATCTCCAAAAGCAATATCATTTAAAAAGGCAAACAGTTTTTTTCCTCACCCCTTCCTTGAACCCTGAACAGTTAAACCGCATCTCCAGAAACATAACTAAATACATAGGTAGTACACATATCAAAGCTGCCAAATGTTTTGTATTTGAATCCATTCAGTCAGACAGCAGAACCAGGTTGGTGACCTGATTTTTCTGCACTGCAGTTAATGCCCAACTCCAGGAAACCTGAAACGTATCCCTTGCAATAGGGTTGCACCCGCACTTCCCGGGTAATTGCTGGGTGAGAGTAAAAGCACTTTTACTTACCTGGGCCATCACTCAATCCAAGCAAGTGGCACTCCACCCACACTCTAGTGGGGGATTGTCCCATATCGTCATAATGTCCAATGCAGAGGTATGGACCCTGATCTTTAGGGCTTCAGAACCTTAAGCCTCGTACACACGATCAGACTTTCCAACGGGAAATGTTCGATGACAGGCTGTTGGCGGAAAATCCGACCGTTTGTATGCTTCATTGGACAATTGTTGTCGGACTTTCCACAAACAAATGTTGGCTAGCAGGTTTTCATCTTTTCCGCGGACAAATGTGTGTTGTTGAAGTCCAAAGTACAAACACGCATGCTCGACACAATTCTAATATTTTTGGCTCTCTATTAGGGATGAGCCAAACACCCCCTGTTCGGTTCGCACCAGAACATGCGAACAGGAAAAAAGTTTGTTCGAACACGCGAACACCGTTAAAGTCTATGGGACACGAACATGAATAATCAAAAGTGCTAATTTTAAAGGCTTATATGCAAGTTATTGTCATAAAAAGTGTTTGGGGACCTGGATCCTGCCCCAGGGGACATGGATCAATGCAAAAAAAAGTTTTAAAAACGGCCGTTTTTTCAGGAGCAGTGATTTTAATAATGCTTAAAGTGAAACAATAATAAGTGTAATATTCCTTTAAATTTCGTAGCAGGGGGGTGTCTATAGTATGCCTGTAAAGGGGTGCATGTTTCCCGTGTTTAGAACAGTCTGACAGCAAAATGACATTTCGAAGGAAAAAAGCCATTTAAAACTACTTGCGGCTATTGCATTGCCGGTCCGACAATACACATAGAAGTTCATTGACAAAAACGGCATGGGAATTCCCCACAGGGGAACCCCGAACCAAAATTTAAAAAAAAAAATGACGTGGGGGTCCCCCTAAATTCCATACCAGGCCCTTCAGGTCTGGGATGGATATTAAGGGGAACCCCGGCCAAAATTTAAAAAAAAAATGACGTAGGGGTCCCCCTAAATTCCATACCAGACCCTTCAGGTCTGGTACGGATTTTAAGGGGAACTCCGCGCCAAAAAAAAAAAAAAAAATCCATAGCAGACCCTTTTCCGAGCACGCAACCTGGCAGGCCGCAGGAAAAGAGGGGGGGACGAGAGAGCGCCCCCCCTCCTGAACCGTACCAGGCCACATGCCCTCAACATTGAGAGGGTGCTTTGGGGTAGCCCCCCAAAACACCTTGTCCCCATGTTGATGAGGACAAGGGCCTCATCCCCACAACCCTGGCCGGTGGTTGTGGGGGTCTGCGGGCGGGGGGCTTATCGGAATCTGGAAGCCCCCTTTAACAAGGGGACCCCCAGATCCCGGCCCCACCCCTGTGTGAAATGGTAAGGGGTACCCCTACCATTTCACTAAAAAACTGTCAAAAATGTTAAAAATGACAAGAGACAGTTTTTGACAATTCCTTTATTTAAATGCTTCTTCTTTCTTCTTTCTTCTATCCTCTATCTTCCTTCATCTTCTTCTTCTGGCTCTTCTGGTTCTTCCTCCGGCGTTCTCGTCCAGCGTCTCCTCCGCGGCGTCTTCTATCTTCTTCTCCTCGGGCCGCTCCACACCCATGGCATGGGGGGAGGCTCCCGCTCTTCTCTTCATCTTCTTCTCTTCTTCATCTTCTTCTTCATCTTCTTCTTTTCTTCTCTTCTTCTCTTCTTTATTTTCTTCTCCGGGCCGCTCCGCTTCTATGCCGGCATGGAGGGAGGCTCTCGCTGTGTGACGGCGTCTCCTCGTCTGACGGTTCTTAAATAACGGGGGGCGGGGCCACCCGGTGACCCTGCCCCCCTCTGATGCACGGTGACTTGACGGGACTTCCCTGTGACGTCACGGGGAATGCCACAGGGAAGTCCCGTCATGTCCCGTGCGTCAGAGGGGGGCGGGGTCACCGGGTGGCCCCGCCCCCCGTTATTTAAGAACCGTCAGACGAGGAGACGCCGTCACACATCGGGAGCCTCCCTCCATGCCAGCATGGATGCAGAGCGGCCCGGAGAAGAAGATGAAGAGAAGAAAAGAAGAAGATGAAGAAGAGAAGAAGATGAAGAGAAGAGCGGGAGCCTCCCCCCATGCCATGGGTGCGGAGCGGCCCGAGGAGAAGAAGATAGAAGATGCCGCGGAGGAGATGCTGGACGAGAACGCCGGAGGAAGAACCAGAAGAGCCAGAAGAACCAGAAGAAGAAGAAGAAGATGAAGGTAGATAGAAGAAAGAAGAAGCATTTAAATAAAGGAATTGTCAAAAGCTGTCTTTTGTCATTTTTAACAGTTTTGTAGTGAAATGGTAGGGTACCCCCTTACCATTTCACACAGGGGGGGGGGCTGGGATCTGGGGGTCCCCTTGTTAAAGGGGGCTTCCAGATTCCGATAAGCTCCCCGCCCGCAGACCCCCACAACCACCGGCCAGGGTTGTGAGGATGAGGCCCTTGTCCTCATCAACATGGGGACAAGGTGTTTTGGGGGGCTACCCCAAAGCACCCTCCCAATGTTGAGGGCATGTGGCCTGGTACGGTTCAGGAGGGGGGGGCGCTCTCTCGCCCCCCCTCTTTTCCTGTGGCCTGCCAGGTTGCATGCTCGGATAAGGGTCTGGTATGGATTTTTGGGGGGACCCCACGCCGTTTTTTTTTTTTTTTGGCGCGGGGTTCCCCTTAAAATCCATACCAGACCTGAAGGGTCTGGTATGGAATTTAGGGGGACCCCCACGTCATTTTTTTTTTAAATTTTGGTTCGGGGTTCCCCTGTGGGAAATTCCCTTGCCGTTTTTATCATGAACTTCTATGTGTATTGTCGGACCGGCAATGCAATAGCCGCGAGTAGTTTTAAATGGCTTTTTTCCTTTGAAATGTCATTTTGCTGTCAGACTGTTCTAAACACGGGAAACATGCGCCCCTTTACAAGCATACTATAGATACCCCCAGCTACGAAATTTAAAGGGATATTACACTTTTATTGTTTGACTTTAAGCATTATTAAAATCACTGCTCCTGAAAAAACGGCCATTTTTAAAACATTTTTTTGCATTGATCCATGTCCCCTAGGGCAGGACCCCAAACACATTTTATGACAATAACTTGCATATAAGCCTTTAAAATTAGCACTTTTGATTTCTCCCATAGACTTTTAAAGGGTGTTCCGCGGCATTCGAATTTGCCGCGAACACCCCAAATTGTTCGCTGTTCGGCGAACTTGCGAACAGCCAATGTTCGAGTCGAACATGAGTTCGACTCAAACTCGAAGCTCATCCCTACTCTCTATACACCACCACAATGGATTTGAAATGAAACAAACAAGATTTGCTTTAACTGCAGACTCTCAGCTTTAATTTGAGGGTATTTACATCCAAATCAGGTGAATGGTGTAGGAATTACAACAGTTTGTATATATGCCTCCCACTTTTTAAGGGACCAAAAGTAATGGGACAGATTAACAATCATCCATCAAACTTTCACTTTTTAATACTTGGTTGCAAATCCTTTGCAGTCAATTATAGCCTGAAGTCTGGAATGCATAGACATCACCAGACGCTGAGTTTCATCCCTGGTGATGCTCTGCCAGGCCTCTACTGCAACTGTCTTCAGTTCCTGCTTGTTCTTGGGGCATTTTCCCTTCAGTTTTGTCTTCAGCAAGTGAAATGCATGCTCAATCGGAGTTAGGTCAGGTGATTGACTTGGCCATTGCATAACATTCCACTTCTTTCCCTTAAAAAACTCTGGTGGTTGCTTTCGCAGTATGCTTCGGGTCATTGTCTATCTGCACTGTGAAGCGCCGTCCAATGAGTTCTGAAGCATTTTGCTGAATATGAGCAGATAATATTGCCCCAAAACACTTCAGAATTCATCCTGCTGCTTTTGTCAGCAGTCACATCATCAATAAATACAATAGAACCAGTTCCATTGGCAGCCATACATGCCCATGCCATGACACTACCACCACCACGCTTCACTGATGAGGTGGTATGCTTTGGATCATGAGCAGTTCCTTTCCTTCTCCATACTCTTCTCTTCCTATCACTCTGGTACAAGTTGATCTTGGTCTCATCTGTCCATGTGATGCTGTTCCAGAACTGTGAAGGCTTTTTTAGGCTTTTTTAGATGTTGTTTAGCAAACTCTAATCTGGCCTTCTTGTTTTTGAGGCTCACCAATGGTTTACATCTTGTGGTGAACCCTCTGTATTCACTCTGAAGTCTTCTCTTGATTGTTGACTTTGACACACATACACCTACCTCCTGGAGAGTGTTCTTGATCTGGCCAACTGTTGTGAAGGGTGTATTCTTCACCAGGGAAAGAATTCTTTGGTCATCCAATACAGTTGTTTTCCGTGGTCTTCCGGGTCTTTTGGTGTTGCTGAGATCACCGGTGCGTTTTTTTTTACGGATGTTCCAAACATTTGATTTGGCCACACCTAATGTTTTTGCTATCTCTCTGATGGGTTTGTTTTGTTTTTTCAGCCTAATGATGGCTTGCTTCACTGATAGTGACAGCTATTTGGATATCATATTGAGAGTTGACAGCAACAGATTCCAAATGCAAATAGTTGATTTGATTGTAGCCGTATTAGTGCAATTGTGACAGAGAAAATTGAGTACTGTCCGTGATACTTTTTTTATTTGCACTAACATACAATTTTTCAGGACAAGCTTTCGGGGTATGTCCCCTTCTTCAAGGTCCAAGCAGTACTGATTCACAAATTTTTAAGCAGAATGTTAAAGAAGAAAAAAACAAAAAAAAAAAAAAAAACAAAAAAAAAAAAAAAGAGAAAACCAAACACATACAAATCAATGGTAATAAAGATAGCAGCAGAGTTAGTGAGATAAGACAGAGGGAGAGCTAGGGGGGAATGCAGGGGGGGGGGGGATACTAGTCACAGAGCGGTCGTAAAACTTTAGCATAATGTGTAAGGAAACCAATATCTAAATTCAGGCCACGAAGAATAATGGCCTGAATTTAGATATTGGTTTCCTTACACATTATGCTAAAGTTTTACGACCGCTCTGTGACTAGTATCCCCCCCCCCTGCATTCCCCCCTAGCTCTCCCTCTGTCTTATCTCACTAACTCTGCTGCTATCTTTATTACCATTGATTTGTATGTGTTTGGTTTTCTCTTTTTTTTTTGTTTTTTTTTTTGTTTTTTTCTTCTTCTTTAACATTCTGCTTAAAAATTTGTGAATCAGTACTGCTTGGACCTTGAAGAAGGGGACATACCCCGAAAGCTTGTCCTGAAAAATTGTATGTTAGTGCAAATAAAAAAAGTATCACGGACAGTACTCAATTTTCAAATGCAAATAGCACACTTGAAATTAACTCTGGACCTTTTATCTGTTCCTAGTAAATGGGATAATGAGGGAATAACACACACCTGGCCATGGAACACCTGAGCAGACAATTGTCCCATTACTTTTGGTCCCTTAAAAAGTGGGAGGCACATATACAAATTGTTGTAATTCCTACATCGTTCACCTGATTTGGATGTAAATACCCTCAAATTAAAGCTGAAAGTCTGCAGTTAAAGCACATCTTGTTTGTTTCATTTCAAATCCATTGTGGTGGTGTATAGAGATCAAAAAATATTAGAATTTTGTAGAGCATGCGTGTTTGTACTTTGGACTTTTGTCCGACGGACTTGTGTACACACGCTCGGAAATTCCAACAACACACATTTGTCCGGGGAAAATATGAAAACCAGCTAGCCAACATTTGTTTGTGGAAAGTCTGACAACAATTGTCCGATGGAGCTGAAAGTCTGCAGTTAAAGCACATCTTGTTTGTTTCATTTCAAATCCATTGTGGTGGTGTATAGAGCCAAAAAGATTAGAATCCTTTCGATGTCCCAATATTTATGGACCTGACTATATAACGAACAACTTGGTAAATATTGACATGCTGGTAGGTTAATTGGCTTCTGTCTAAATTGGCCCTAGTATATAAATGTGAGTTAGGGACCTTAGATTGTAAGCTCCTTGAGGGTAGGGACTGATGTGAATGTACAATGTATATGTAAAGCGCTACGTAAATTGACAGCGCTATATAAGTACCTTAAATAATAATATTTATAGAACTAATTGAAACCCTAAACATACCGTATATACTCGAGTATAAGTCGATCCGAGTATAAGTCGAGGCCCCTAATTTACCACAAAAAACTGGGAAAAACTTATTGACCTGAGTATAAGACGAGGGTGAGAAATGCAGAGGGTCAACAATGCCCATCTGCAGCTTCATGCCTCCCTGTGTCCTGTGCAGCCTACATGTATCCTGTGCATGTGTCCTGTGTCCTGTGTCCTGTACATGTGCATGTGTCCTGTGTCCTGTACATGTGTATGTATCCTGTGCATGTGTCCTGTACATGTGTCCTGTACATGTGTATGTGTCCCTGTGTCCTGTACATGTGTCCTGTGTCCCTGTGTCCTGTACATGTGTCCTGTACATGTGTATGTGTCTTGTGTGCATGTGTCCTGTGTGCATGTGTCCTGTGTGCATGTGCAGCCTACCTGTGTCCTGTGCAGCCTCCCTGTGGCGAACTCCATCCTCCCTGTGGCGGTCAGCCTATCATGGACATTCTCTCATTCTCATACCACGGACGAGGATGAGAGAATGTCCGTGATAGGCTGTACACTGACAGCTGTTCAGCCTATCACAGACGAGCAGGAGGCGCAGCTTTTGAAAGCTGGAATAGCCTCCGGACAGTATCATCACACACCAGCGCCGTCTGCCTGCATGACACGCTGATCATGCAGACAGACGGCGGTGACTCGAGTATAAGTCGAGGGGGGCACTTTCAGCCCAAACAAAAGGGCTGAAAAATTTGACTTATACTCGAGTATATACGGTAACACTCACTGAGTCGTACAAGACAAAAAAAAAACAACCAAGGGAAGGCCCAAAGTTGTGGCTAGATGCGTGTGCCAATGCACCCTGGGGGCAGATGTGGGAGTAATGCAAGGCGGCAACCAGAGTGTCATACTATAAACATACAAACAAGACATACATAGCAATTCTACTAATAAACTTAGCCCCACAACTAGAAAAGGGAGGGTGAGGAAAAAGAGAAAAGGGAATGGGGGGGGGGGGGAGGGGGTGGTATAGAGGGGAAAAGCAAAGGGGGAATAAAAGGGGGGAAGGGGAGGAAGGAAAGAATGGAGAGGGGAAACTAAAAAAGAAAAGAAGGAAAAAGGATTTAAAGAAGGGGTGAGGAAGGGAGGGAGGGAAGTGCCTTATCGGGGAACCAATTGTCTCCGGCTTATTCTGTGAACAGGAAGTATAACACTGGTTACTACTGGCCATTATCTATGTGGATATATGGGGGGGGGGGGGGGGGGGAGCAGAGGGTATCATGGTAAAGAACCAATGCAAATAGTACAATCAGCCAAAGGGTCCTAGTTGAATTTGTCTTACCTTGCCACCATAACATCAGGCCACCCAAGGGACTGAACAAAACAGGCCGCAACCTTAAATACCCCCTTTAAGAGAAAAAATGCCTAACCCCGCCCCCCAGGCAGCAGCATGCGCAAGATGGCTGCCAGAGGATGCGCAATGCCGCCCGATGCCACCTTTTTTAGCTTCATATTCTCGCTTGATCACATGTAGACATGCACACTTTACAAGTGCACATTCTAGTATCTAGTTCTAGTATTGCAGTACGCAGGGTTTTGCTTCAGAATAAACTCATTTTAAATTTGTACCATTTTACTCTCATGTAACTTTCAGCAGGGCTTCACTTAGCGCAGCCTTTCTCAGCTTTTTTCCCCAATGGAACCCTTAAAATAATTTCCATATCTCAAGAAACCTCTGCCAAAACCAATTCATTGGGAGTCAGTGGGAAAAATGTCCCTTACTTTGGTGGTCAGTAGGAAGAGCGCTTGTCTTAGCGGTGGTAAAAATGCTACCCTTACAGACAACTAAAAGGATCTCTGGTGTCATGCTGTTGGCTCTGCCAAGTGGTGTAGCCTTCAGAACTATGCAGACACCATCAAATGGGAGGCCAATTAGCCACAGCTCAAGGAACCCCTAGCAACCTCTGGAGGAACCCCAAGGTTTCAATGAACCCTGGTTGAGAATAAATGATTTGGAACATTCTGCCTTTTGAAAAAAACAAATAATTTACTCTCTTTTGTGTAAACTCTGTTTTATGTGTCACTTGATTATTTTATTAAAAAGTGATGCTAGAATGTACAGTAATGCCCTGTACACACGATAGGATTTTCCGACAACAAAATCCATGTTTTTTTTCCAACAGATGTTGGCTGAAACTTGTCTTGCATATACACAGTCACACAAATCTTGTCGAAAATTTTGAACGTCAAGAACGCGGTGACGTACAATGCGTACGATGAGCCGAGAAAGATGGAGTTCAATAGCCAGTGCAACTTTTCTGATTCCGAGCATGCGTGGAACTTTGTGCGTCAGAATTGTGTACACACGATCGGAATTTATGACAACGGATTTTGTTGTCAGAAAATTTGAGATCCAGAGCTCAAATTTTGTGTGTAGGGAAATTCCAATGGAAAATGTCTGATGGAATTTCCGACAACAAGCTCCCATCAAACATTTTCCGCCGGAAAATCTTATGGTTTTTTCAAGTGCTTTTGCGTTAAAAAAAGCATCTGAAAAGCGCAAGAAAAATGCTTCTCTTTAAAATTTATGAACATGTACACACTGGGGCAGTGCGCTTCCATTGCGGTGTAAAAAATCCTGCTTGCAGCATTTTTGGGGAGTTAAAAAAACACACCAAAAACGCTCCTCCCCATTGAAATGAATGGGAACCGCAACAAAAACGCCTCAAACACGCTTCAAAAACACCTAAAAAATGCCTCTTCTAAGCGTTTCTGGTGCAGTTTTTGAGTCAGATGTCCTTTAAAAAATGCACCACAAATAACGCAAAAGGGCAGCAAAAATGCTCCATTCACACATAGGCATTTTACTCCCAGTTTTGAAGCGAACCAGTGTGAAAGTGCCCTTAAAAAAAAGAAGAAATCGCACTCAAAGGGCATGAAAAAGCAGCTGACACATCAATTACCACAAATTGATATACATATAGTATTTATAAAAGGGGGTCCAAATAAATGAATAGTTGTGATAGTCCCAAAGTGATCAAAGGAATTTTTCAATAGTATTACCACGTGCGATTCTCCACACAAGATAACAGCATTGTACTCTACCACCATGTGTCACATGAATGCGCTTACCAGAGCAAATGAACTCTAACATTTATGAAAGAGTCTAAACGCACTTTAGTGTCCATCAAATCCTCAATTCAAACCATATGTGCTTCCTCTTCTAGAGCAGATATCGGTATAGCCTCAGTTTACCATCACTCGGGAAAGCATAGAAAAGAGCCAGAGAGGCGCCATAGTGTAAAACCACAAAATACCAACTTTATTAAAAAGTAGAACACTTACAAGGTTAAAAGGCATTTGTGCCAAAGAAATATACAACCAATCCCGCAGGTCAAGTGAGCTACCATGAGCGATGGCTCCACCCAACGTGTTTCATCACATCTGGCATTGTCTGTGGTATGGGATATCCATAATATATCCATACTGCCATACCCCAGTCGATGTCAAATGTGACAAAACACGCCGGGTGGAGCCAAGTCTCGTGATGTCATCACATGCTCCAATACTACGAAGCGACCTGCCTGATCCCCGGGACTGGTTGTATATTTCTTTGGTGCATATGCATTTTAACCTTGTAAGTGTCTATTTTTTTTTAATGAATTTGATATTTTGTGGTTTTACTCTATGGTGCCTTTCTGTCTCTTTTCTATGCTTTGCCGAGTGATAGCAATTTGAGGCTTTACGGATATATATGCAATATCTGCTCATGAAGAAGAAGCGCATATGGTTTGGATTGAGGAATTGATGGAGACTCTAATGTGCATTTAGACTCTTTCATAAATGTTATGCCCTGTGCACACGACCGGTTTTGCCATCGGAATAAACTCCAAAGGTTTCTCCGACGGAACTCTGACGGAATTCCATTCAAGCGGTCTTGCCTACACACGGTCAAACCAAAGTCCGTCCAAAGTCCAACCTTCAAGAACGCGGTGACGTACAACACTTACGATGGGATTAGAAAAAGGAAGTTCAATAGCCAGTAGCCAATAGCTTTCGTCTCGTCCTTGCTTGCGTTTTTGGTCCGTCGGAACAGCATACAGACGATCGGTTTTCCCGATAGGAATTGCTTCCATCGGAAATATTTAGAACATGTTACATTTCTAGGTCCGTCAGAATTTTCGAAAAAAAAAAGTCCGATGAGGCATACACACGATCGGAATAGACGATGAAAAGCTTCCGTCTGACTTTTTCTGGCGGACATTCTGCTCGAGTGTACGCAGCATTAGAGTCTATTTGCTCTGGTAAGCGCATTCATGGGGCACATGGTGGTGGATTACAATGCTGTTGTTATCTTGTGTGGAGAATCGCATGTGGGAACGCTATTAAAAAATTCCTTTGATCACTTTGGGATTATCAGAACTATTTCTTTCTTTGAACTCAACTCTTATTTAATTTTACTCATTTTTACACAAGTATTTTTTCATTCAGCACATCCTTTTCCCTCAGTTGTCTTGCGTAAATTATCCGTAAACTGCTAGTAGTGGCCAGAAGAATTTGTAAATGGTATGGTGTGACTTCCCATGACCCTAGATTACTGGCTACAAGTGCTTTTTTTCATAATTCTAGTAGGATAAATGATATAAAATAAATTATTGATTAAAAACTAAACATTAGTTGCTGTGCTTCAGGAAAACCTTTAATGAAGGAGATCGCGGAGCTCGCATTGGCGTCCTCCTTCTATATACTAGTTCTCTGTCTGTCACTGGCCTGGAATAAGTATGAAGACCAGCAATTAAGAGTAAAGTCAGAATTTCTCATCTGCATTGTTTTTTCCAATGAGTGCCTGAGAATGCTGTTGGATCATCTTCAAAGACAGGCAAATGGCAGTTTTGAAAGAAAGATTAGATATAGATATATAAAGATTAGATATATAAATATATCTGTCTCAAAAAAATGATAAAAACTACATATGCAGCAATTGTGCTGCATGACCGCACAATTTTCATTCAAAGTGCGACAGCGCTGAAATCTGAGAATTGGCCTGGGCAGGAAGAGGGTGAAAGTGCCCGGTGTTGTAGTGGTTAAAGTGCATACTTACTGTTGATCGTCAAAATGTACCCAGCGTTCCATGAATAAAATATACAGCCCTTGTTTATAGCAACTATTCCAGCTAGGATTGGTATAGAATAGGGGAGATAGGATTGTGGAGGAGGTGAATTTTTGAGATTTAAATATTAAATACACTATCAATTGGGTAGTTAAAGTTATAGGAATATATACAAATACAGTAATCAGAGAGACCATGTCAATATTTTAAAATCTCAAACCAAAGCCATGTCTGCAAAGAAGAGGTTTCAGATTTACCCCTTCTGCCCTGCAACTGCAGTGATGTAGGGACAAGAGGAAGGGGATCCAGATGTGTGTTGCATGCTGAGGATGTTTTAGCCAGTGCAGCACCTGAAGACAGTGGAGTTTAGTAATGTGTGGGCTTTCGGAAAGCGAAGTATTACCTTTGTCTTTGCTGGCAAGGCTTTGGATTGAAATTTAAAAATAGTGGCATTGGGGTGGATTTACTAAAGGCAAATCCACTCTGCACTACAAGTGCACTTGAAAGTTCAGTCGCTGTAAATCTGAGGGGAAAATCTGAAATGAGGGGAAGCTCTGCTGATTTTATAATCCAATCATGTACAAGCAATAATGCTGTTTTTTATTCTTGCATGTCCCCCTCGGATCTACAGTCACTGCATTTCCAAATGCACTTGCAGTGCAAAATTGATTTGATTTGCACAATTCCGACGCACAAAGTTCCACGCATGCTCAGAATCAAGCAGAAGAGCCGCACTGGCTATTGAACTTCATTTTTCTCGGGTCGTCGTACGTGTTGTACGTCACCGTGTTCTTGACGTTCGGAATTTCCGACAAGATTTTTGTGACCGTGTGTATGCAAGACAAGTTTGAGCCAACATCCATCAGAAAAAATCCAAGATTTTGTTGTCGGAATGTCCGATCGTGTATACGGGGCATAAGATGTGATGTCTGCATTCATTTTTGTTTTCAGGCTTTCTTCTATTTTAATCTGATAATGCAGCCAGTAGGTCTATTTTTTTTTTCAAAAGAACAAACTGATGTATCCAGATGTATCAGTTTACAGGGATGAGGCAAAACATTTAACACTGACAGGGGTGCTTACACTGATCAGCTTTTATTTAAAATTGGAGGGTGCAACATCTTTTGCAGCTGTGTATGATAGCCAATCAGCTTCTAACTTCAGCTTGTTCAGTTAAGCTTTGCGAAAAAAACCTGGAAGATGATTGATTCCTATGCAGAGCTGCACCCGATTTTACACTTTTCAGTATTAGTAAATCAACTCCAGTACATTACCCAATATTTGGTAAAATAAGACAGACAACAGTAAATAGATACCCAACATGTCCAGCTTTAAATGTGTGCATGCCAACAAAATAACAACAAAAATCAGTACCCTATAGTCTCCATAGGCCATGCTTTAAAAGCCCCTACAAGTCATCAGACCAAAGAGTGAATATTGGCTCTAGCAATGTTCACTGGTCTCCCTCCCCTCCACCCTGTGTGTACTCACACTTCCAGCAGTTTCAGACAGTTTCAGCAAAAGGCTTTGTTTTATTTTGGAAAGTTTAAATGATATAAAAAAAACCAACATTAATCAAAAAAAAAAAGAATTACTACAAAAGAATATAATACATATCGAGACATTACAAGAGAGAAATGTAGAGGTATTCAATGTTATAATATAAGTAGGGTATACTACCTTTACCTTAATGTGCTCCTTCTGAAGGACCTTGATAATTGTAGAGCATGTCTCAGGAATAAACCTTCCTAGAGATTGAGAGGATATTTCAGTAGTATATTTTAGGTCCTGCAGGCTTCTTCCAGTTGAACCTCAGGATGGCAATGAGTCTTTGCTTAGCAGTGATGGAGTCCCTCACAACTGTGTCTTGCTTTCGAATATATGGCCCAACCGCAGATAATAATTCTTGGAAACAGGCATCAGACATCCTCAGGTAGTTCCTGTAGTTATCTGGACTGTTCTATTTTAATTCTAAAATGAGTTCAATATGTAAATATTGATCCCGTTTCTGCAGCAACTGTTTGGTCCAAATTCTTAACTTTCTAGCGGTCTTTTGTCGATATTTGTGGATGAGCAAAACCCCAAGTGCAATGATGCACTTTTTTGAACTCTGGGCCTCATCCCTATTGAATATCAACCGTACATTCGTGAACACACAACAAAGGTACATAGATACTTCCACAACAGAGTCCGTGAAGTATCTTATGAACAAATCAACAAATTGCGTTGAATGTTCGTTCTAGGAGGAATGGCGGTAAGAAATTGATTGCTCTTTGAAAGATCTTTTTTGATTGGTCAATGTTGGTGTCAATTTTGACCAACGAACGCTGTTTCGTTGGTCGTCGGTCGAGCGGTCGGTAGATTTTCGAACCATGTATTCCTGCTATAACTATGTATTCCTGCTATTACTGTTAAAAGCAGTTATTGCTGTTATCACTGTTCAATGGTTTGACCCAACCCCTGTAAAAAAAAACTTATGATGGACAGTTTGGCCTGTATAATGAGTGAAAAAGAGTGAAAAATGAAAGCTCTAGCAGAATAGGAAATAAAACGATGTTACAGGAAAAACAAAAAAATGGCGTGAATCCTTTTGCTAGTGCTGGCCCCTTTGCAGTTTTACAAAGCTATAGGTTTGAAAGGGAAGGGAAAGGAAGGGGAAGGAAAGAGAGGGAGAAAAAAAAAAAAAAAGATATATATATATATATATATATATATATATATATATATATATATATATCTTTTTTTTTTTTTTGTGTTGTGTTGTGTGTCTCTCCATACCCTTGAGAAATACAAGAGAAGTATATTGAAAGATATGTAAAGTTAGCTGAGAAATATTTTTTGGGTTTCTCAGAGCCAGATAGGCTGAGAACACTACGTATTGCTTTCACACAAGATAGTGCTGTATGGTGGCAATGCACCGATATCAATTTTAAATTGTTGCTGTTTGAGTGAGGTAGGATGGATGGTAAGAATGAAGTGTACACAATTAAAAGAGGATAATATATCAATATAAGGACTGCTGCTGAGTATCACCAAGGAAAACTAGTCTCTAGAGGTAGGAGGAAGGGGCAGTTACTGGTGAGAGGATTAAAGAATAGATTAAATATAGGAAAGGCCGGATATGGCTGAGCAGTGTGCAGTATTGACATGGAATGTAAAAGGCCTAGGGACAGCAGTGGAACGGACTCAAGTATTTGATGTTATACGTAAGGCCCAGGCCAAAATAATATGCTTACAGGAAACAGGTATGATAAAAGAGCATTCCCATCAATTAAAAAAAACATGGATTCAGTGGTTAGACCATGCGTACCATACAACTTATTTGAGGGGAGTTACCTTAATGGTACACCAAATGGTATCCTGGGAATGTATGCTAGTAAAAAGAGACCCAGAGGGGAAATATATATTTGTATATGCTAAACAGTACGCATTACCCTTTGTGATTATAGGACTGTATAACCCACCCCCGGCTAATATGAAGGTATTAAAGGAAGCAGTGATATTTATGGCACAATATCCAGAGGCATATGTTATATGCATGGGAGATTTTAATATGTAAATGAATCCAGTTATCAATAAACGTGGAAAGCTCCCTAGTGATCAAGAGGGTGGAAAGAGTAAATTTGGGAAGTTTGTCGAGGAGGTTGGATGGGTAGATATATGGAGAATTAAGAGCCCTCAAACTAGGGCTTATTCATACTTAGCACCAGGGAAGGGAAGTATGTCCAGGATTGATTTAATATTGGGGAATGATAAAATAACATCATTAGTAGACTCAGTAGGCTATCTCCCCAGGGGATCATCGGACCATTCACCTATGGTATGTAAGGTGTTAATAATGGGAAAACGTTTAGGATGGAGAGTGCACCCTTACTGGTTGTTGCAGATCAGAGTTAATGATCGTATACCATTCCTTGAGGCCCATAGAGAGACACAGATGGATGGGAATTTATGGGACACTTTTAAGGCATACTTAAGGGGAGCCCTGAAATCCACAATCTCATATATAAAACTATGAGGGGGGGGGGGGGGGGGGTTGGAGGCCAACTCTGCTGACACTGTCATATGGTGTTAGTGTAGTGCATACACTTACTGGTTAGCAGGTTCAGATGGGGTGGCGATGTCTATCGAGGGTTGTGATGTCCTGGGATGTGCTGGTGTTGAGATGCAGGCTTCAGTGGCGATCCTTTGGCTCAGGGGATGTTTGGTCCTGATTGGAAAAAGGCTATTCAGCGCTGTCCAATGTGTGGAAGCTCCATGCTAACCACCCTGGAATGCGGAAGGGACGTCAGCGGTGCACAGAAAACATCCAGACACAGATGAGAGATAGTACAGGCTACGCGCTCGGGGCTCACAGCTCCTTCTACTGGCCTGTTTGCTCTTGGGAGGAGAGCAACTTAAATAGAAGTACAGGACACCTGGCTGAAGAAGTGTGGGCGGGACGTCCGCGGCTGTGGAACCATAACAGCCAGCAGACCCACATTGTAAAGAAAATAAAAAATGAAAGTTGGAAATGGGAAAAGACGTGTTCAATGTCAATTATTTAATATAAAAGAAAATTTATTAAATAAAAAAGAAGTTATTTAATAAGCAATTATTTCATATATATAAAAAAATGATAAAAAAAATAATAAAAAAGAGAGTGTAAAAAAAGGATTAAAAAATGCATGGAAATGCATTGTTGGTTGGTGAACAATGGAACACATTATGGGATAAAAAAGTAGAGGGGGGGCAACTTTATCTTTCAAGTTACGCATTATCCCAGGGAAAGAAACAGAAAATGAACCCAGTGGGAATTGATTAACTATAGGGGACAAGGATGAGGTTGAAAAAATAATAGTAAAAAATAGTAAAAAAATAGTGGGGGTCAAACTACAATAAAGAGTGTGTCTCAATTTCTTCATTGAGTCCCCCGGCGAGAGAGTGTTCAAAGAATATATCCAGTACGTTTCCTGCTGACATAAACGTTTAAAACGTTCTGCAGCAGGAAGATCATTGAAAATGGCCTCTATAACCCAGACTTTGAGGCCTGTTGTAGATTTTTGATGTTCCTTCAGGAAATGGAGAGGGACACTGCGTTTGAAAGGCTGTGACAAACACAGTGTCCCTCTCCATTTCCTGAAGGAACATCAACATTTTAAATGTTTATGTCAGCAGGAAACGTACTGGATATATTCTTTGAACACTCTCTCGCCGGGGGGACTCAATGAAGAAATTGAGACACACTCTTTATTGTAGTTCGACCCCCACTATTTTTTACTATTATTTTTTGCCATCAGCCTCATCCTTGTCCCCTATAGTTAAACAATTCCCACTGGGTTCGTTTTTTGTTTCTTTCCCTGGGATAATGCGTAACTTGGGGGATAAAGTCTCCCCCCCCCCTACTTTTTTATCCCCATAATGAGTTCCATTGTTCACCAACAAACAGTGCATTTCCATGCATTTTTTAATCATTTTTTTACACTCTCTTTTTTTATTAATTTTTTATCAATTTTGTTTATATATGAAATAATTGCTTATTAAATGATTGACTTCTTTTTTAGTAAAAAATTTTTCTTTTATATTAAATATTTGACTTTGAACACATCTTTCCCCATTTCCAACTTTCATTTTTTACTTTCTTTACAATGCGAGTCCACTGGCTGTTATGGTTCCACAGCCGCGGACGTCCGGCCAACACCCCTTCAGCCAGATGTCCTGTACTTCTATACTTCTGTACTTCTATTTAAGTTGCTCTCCTCCCGAGAGCAAACAGGCCAGTAGAAGGAGCTGTGAGCCCCGAGCGCGTAGCCTGTAATATCTCCCATCTGTGTCTGGATGGACGTCCGTTGGATCACCACTGAAGCCTGCACCTCAACACCAGCACATCCCAGGACATCACAACCCTCGATAGACATCGCCACCCCATCTGAACCTGCTAACCAGTAAGTGTATGCACTACACTAACACCATATGACAGTGTCAGCAGAGCTGGCGCCTCCAAACCCCCCCCTCCTTCTCATTGCTATGCTTACAGAGCCTATGGACACCCTCTGAGGATGGCTGCCTCCTCTCTCTCCCCCCTTTTTTAATCATTATTTTAAATGTACTTTCAAAACCATTATTGCACCATCCCATTCTAGACATCACAAGATCTGGAGTGCCGGAAAACCCCTCTCTTCTTCTCATATATAAAACAGAATAACAGGCAACACATTCTAATCAGCAAAAATGGGAAAACCTTACTCATCAGTATAAAAACCACCTGATGGTTAATGCCAAACGTAAACTTTTTTTAAAAAAACAGCAGAATTTTGAACAGGGAGAACAGCCAAGTAAGTTATTAGCACTTCTAATGAAACAGCAGACTCCCTCCTCAGTGATCTAAAAAATAAAAAAGTAGTAGTGGAGAAGAGGTTTATACGGTAGAGGAAATAATAGAAAGATTTTATGAATACTACGTTACAATGTATACATCAACCTTGATGTGTGCAGAGGAAGATATAGAAAAATATCTCAATGATTTGGAGTTTCCTGAACTTATGGAAGAGCAGATCTTAATGTTGGAAGAAGAGATTACTGAGGAGGAAGTGAGAGAGGCTATCTCACAGATGGCAACCGGGAAATCGCCCAACCCAGATGATATACCCTTATGCCGCGTACACACGATAGGGATTTTGGTCGGAAAAAGATATGATGGCTTTTCCGACGGGATCAAGCTTGCCTTGCATATACACGGTCACACAAACGTTCGCTGAACTTTCGACTGTCAAGAACGCGGTGACGTACAACACTACGATGAGCCCAGAAAATGAAGTTCAATGCTTCTGAGCATGCGTCGAATTGTTTCTGAGCATGCGTAGGAATTTTGCGTGTCGGAATTGCTATAGACGATCGCATTTTTGGATAGGAACTTTTTCCGACAGTCCTCAGACACAATGGCGGACGTTGAGGCGATTTTGGCGCGGTTGCGGCAGGCGGCGGCGGCGAATGGATCCGACTGGCTTCGCAGCCAGGTCACAGCGATGCTCGGGGGAGAAGCAAGCCATGCAGGGGGTGAAGGTGAGCCGTCTGTGCGTGCGCGGAGATCGCGGCCTCCGGCGCGCTATTCACCTGGGCCAGGACATGGACAGGGTCGTCTGACACGGAGCCCAAGGGGGGAACAATCGGCACCGCCGGCCAAGAGGAGCCACACGGGTGATTCGGTGGGGCCCGGGCAGGTTACACGCCGCGGTCACGGAGCGGTGGGCGGGGCCACGGGCCAACATGGCGCCACTTCCCCGCACGCTGGCACTGCACGGAGGATTTCGAACAGCCCCTCAGTACCTCTGCACGAGTGTGAGGGGGTGGACAGAAGGGGGAGAATGGCGCCGAGAGCAGCAGCGTCCGTGTCGCGTGGATCGAGCGGCACCGCGGGTGGGCGGAGCTTACCGGGCGGGGGGGACGTGTCCCAAGATGGCGATGGAAACAGCGCCCAGGCTGGCCCGGTAGCTGGAAGTTCAGGGCAGCAGGGAGCAGCAGTGACTCGTCGCACGGTGCAGGCCTCACACCAGCGTGGGCTTCCGGCCTCCAGGAGGGCTTCTCTTGGGGGGCTACCTCTGACGCCAATCCCAGTGCAAGGGGAACAGTCCGAAGACGAGGTGTCCGATGAGGAAGATGGGCTACAGCAGCCGGAACCAGCAAGAGAGAGCAGCACAGCGGCTGTTGGGAGGAATCCTGGTCAGCCCGGTAAGTCTAGTGATAACTTTTCCTTTACCAATGCTTTGCAGGGCTTGCTGGGGGGGATAGCAACAACTGCAGGAGGGATGGTGACACCTTCGCAGAGCGGGGTGGGTCAGGTTACTGACCAACAACTGGCGAGTACTGCACCCGCCAGTTTGGGGTCAGGGGGACAGCTCCAGGAGCTATTGGAGGGTTTAAGGGCCCTGGTTGGTCGCTTTGGAGAGGGACCAGGGCAGGCTCCGCAAGGGGATGCACAAAGGGCGACAGGGGCTGCGGTTACAGAGGTGCCAGCTACCACAACGCCAGAGAAGGTGGCAGACAAGGAAACAGCAGGTGAGAAGGGGGCTGCAGAAACAAAAGGCAGGACTGATGTGGTTAGGCTGGCAGATGCTGCAAAATGTGAGATATATGTTTGTTTTGAAGGCCCGTTAGGGGCACATTTGAAACCTGAAGTGAGAGAAAAAATTCATAAAGGTGAGTACGTGGAAATTTTCTCCTTGTTGCCATTGGAAAAGTTTAACCTGGATAGGGTTAAACCCGACGATTCCAAGAAGGAGGATGAGGAGAAGAGGAGATATAGATTGATACCGCGGACGTTTGTGAATTGGTTGCAAGCGTTCGCTATCATGGCTAGTGTCATTGGCGAAAAGAACCCTGAACATTGTTCGGGGTTGTTTTGTTATATGGATGCTATAGGTGAGGCACATAGAGTGTACGGGGGAACTGCGTGGTTACGTTACGATGAGCAGTTTCGTCAACGCAGAGCGGTGCGTCCGGCTCTGCGTTGGGACCATAAGGATATTAGCCTATGGATGAAGCTGATGTCGTCGGCTAGGACCCCGCCTCAGTTATTTCAAGGGGGGGCCGGGGGTACTAACTCCTCAGGACTACCGGCCGGCAGAAAATGGGGGGTATGCTGGCAGTATAATGAAGGATCCTGTAAATTTGGGGGGTCCTGCAAATTCAAGCACGAGTGTTCAGGCTGTGGGGGAGCCCACACCCTGTCTCGGCGTTTCAAAAAAGGTAAACGTACCGGGGAGTTTGCTCACAAGAGGGATGACGCCGGTGAAGGTGGAAAGGATGCAACCTTTCCTAAGTAAGTATCCGGATAGGAAAGCGGCGTTACTGATCACTGAGGGTTTTAGAGAGGGGTTCAAAATTCCATGTTCATTGGCGGTGGTTCCTCCAGTAGCACGGAATTTAAAATCTGCGTTGCAACACCCGGGGGTGGTGGGGGAGAAATTGGAAAAGGAAGTGGCTTTAGGACGGATGGGGGGGCCATTTGAGGCAAAACCATTGAATGACTTGGTGGTGTCCCCTCTGGGGGTGGTGCCCAAGAAAGAGCCGAATAAGTTTCGGCTCATTCACCACTTATCATTTCCAAAAGGGGGTTCGGTTAACGATTTCATTGACCCGGACGTCTGCACCGTGTCATACACTTCGTTTGATGCGGCGGTTCAATGGGTCAGGCACTATGGAAAAGGGGCACTGATGGCAAAAGCTGATATTGAGGCAGCGTTTAGGCTGCTGCCAGTACACCCGGACAGTTTTTCGCTGCTGGGTTGCAAGTGGCAGGAACAATTTTATGTGGACAAATGCTTGCCTATGGGTTGCTCCATTTCCTGCGCCATGTTTGAAGTTTTCAGTTCCTTTTTGGAGTGGGTGGTAAGAGATTTGTCCGGCCTTGAATCTATGATACACTATTTAGATGATTTCCTATGCATAGGCCCACCGTCTTCCAGTGTGTGTGCGATTTTATTGTCAACGTTGCAACACACTGCAGAACGGTTTGGTGTTCCCCTGGCTGCTGACAAAACTGAGGGCCCCACCACGGAGATTAGCTTTTTGGGCATTGTTATTGATTCGATGGCAATGGAATGTAGGTTACCGCAAGGAAAGTTACTGGATCTGCAGACGGAAATAAGGCGGGTCCATGGGATGAAAAAAATACAGCTGAGGGATCTCCAATCTTTGCTTGGTAAGTTGAACTTTGCTTGTAGAATCATACCCATGGGTAGGGTTTTTTGCCGACGGCTGTCTGCAGCTACGGCTGGGGTAAAAACACCGGCCCATTTCATTAGGCTTACTAAGGATCATTGTGAGGATTTAAAGGTATGGTATCAATTTTTGTCGGAATACAACGGGAGGTCAGTGTGGATGTCTGGTCCGGTAAGCAACTTCGATGTAGAATTAGTTACTGACGCGGTGGGATCTACTGGATATGGGGCGTTCTTTAAGGGTCAATGGAGTGCAGAACCATGGCCAAAATCCTGGGTTGAAGCAGGTTTCCTTCGTAACTTGGTACTATTGGAATTGTTTCCAGTAGTTCTGGCTATGGAATTATGGGGCAAGGCTTGTCAGAATTTAAAGTTGCGGTTGAACTGTGATAATATGGGAGTGGTGCAGGTAGTCAATCGCTTGTCAGCGTCTTCTCAACCTGTCATAAGACTATTGCGACAGTTGGTATTACGGTGCTTGCAATTGAATATTTTTATATATGCTGTGCATATACCTGGGATTGAAAATACGCTGGCTGATTCACTGTCTCGCTTTCAGTGGGACAAGTTCAGGGAATTAGCTCCGGCTGCAGAGAAGGAAGGGATTCCTTGCCCGGGTTGGATCTGGGAGCTGGCATTGGAGTCATCGCAGGATGGATACAACAGTCTGTGAGTGAGTCCACATGGTCGGCCTATGTGAAGGTATGGGGTGAATGGTTGAGACTTGTACGGGAATCCGGAGCAAAGGATGACGGGGGAGAGTTGAGATTATTGGTCATTTATTTTGTGTCCAGGAATATGGAAAATGGGGTGGGGGTATCGTCTATTGGTAAGAAATTGGCGGCGCTGTCGTTTCTGTTTAAGTTACAGGGGATGGAGGATTGGACGAAGGAATTTTGGGTACGGCAGGCATTAAAAGGGTACCGGAAAGGGCACAAGAAAAAAGATAACCGTAGACCGGTCACTTTTGCCAACCTGTTGGCAATTTGTGATCAGCTAGGGTTGGTGTGCAGCTCAAGTTATGAATGTTTACTTTTTACAGCGGCTTTTTCGCTGGCGTTTTTTGGGGCATTTCGGGTAGGGGAGTTGGTCAGCCCATCCAAAAAGGAAGCGGGGGGTATTTTGGTGCAAGACGTGCGGGCACGCACGGGAAGTGTGTGTTTACGGCTGAGGAGGTCGAAAACAGACCAATTGGGAAAGGGCATAGATGTGTGGCTGCATGCATTACCGGGATCGCCAGTATGTCCGGTGAGGACGGTTAATGAATTTGGGAAGATTAGACCGGTAGGTGAGGGTCCATTTTTATGTCATGAGAATGGTGCTTACCTTTCAAAGTTTCAATTTGTGGCGGTGTTTCGAAAATGCTTATCGATGATGGGTTTGGATGAGAAAGCATACGCCTCACACTCCTTCCGCATTGGGGCGGCCACAGAAGCTGCCAGATGCGGGTTGGATGAAGCAGCGGTGCGGAGGATCGGTAGATGGGAATCAAAGAGATTCCGTTCATACATTCGCCCTCAATTAGTAGTGGAATAATAAAAAAAAAAAAAAAAAATAATATATATAAATAAATAAATAAATAAATAAATGAAAAATAAATGAAACCCGTATGTTGTATAAGTTGGGTTTTCACATATAGGTAGTGGGTGTTTTGGTCTGTTGCGTTGGTGATATCACCCTGCCTTGTTGTCTTTTCGTTTCAGATGGAGTGTCTCCACGCCTCGTCTGGATACTGGGACACTCCTACGTTTGTTGGGGGGCAAGGAGAGGTGATGCGAGACCAGATGGGCGCCAGTTAGGCATATCGAGAAGGGAGGCTTTTATCAAGTGGCTGGGGAGACCAGGAATGATGTGGGGCAGAGTGGTTTCAGAGGTGGAACGATTTGCCTGGCTAGATAGACCTCCGGATGTGTTGGTCATACACGCTGGAGGTAACGATTTGGGGGTGAGGACGGTCCGGGACTTGATAGAGGATGTAAAAGCAGATTTGTTGCACTTGCACACTAATTATCCGAACACTTTGTTACTATGGTCTGATATTGTGGCACGAACTTCGTGGCGCAATGCTAGGTCTGTGGTAAGGATTAACAAGGCTCGTATACGTGTCAACAGGGTGGTGGGGAGGTTTTTGGTTCAACAAGGGGGCATGGTGATTCGGCACAGAGAGCTCGAGATAAATGTAGGCCTCTATTTGAGGAGGGATGGGGTCCACCTCACAGATGTGGGGACGGATCTTTGGACCATGGGTTTGCAGGAAGGAATAGAACGGGCCTTGAGGGTGTGGAGGGGCCCTTAAGGATAAGGTTTCATCCTTTCGGGCTGTGGCTGGTTTGTTGTTGTTGGTCGGTGACGGTAGCGGTAAATAAAAGGTTAAAAGGGGTGGGGGGTCAGCAATAGTATGGCCCCTCCTGTGTATTCCTGAAAGGAATACCGGTATGTTGCACTGCGGGAGGGGGTTGTCTCCGAGCGGTACAGCTGGAGGCCTTATCAGTTTTGAAACATGTTCCTGCAGTGCCCTCTTGTGGATATGTGGTAAACTGGGGTAGCTCCGTCATTGACCAACAGATTGTTTAAAACATGTTGTTTTATCTGAGTTTATATGTTATTCATATTGAAGTTAATATTGGAGGTAATTTTATACAGTTGTTTAATAAAAGGCTGTTATGGCCATTTATACTCCAGATGAAAGGTGTGGTCTTGTTATTTAAGTTGGTAAGAGGGTGGAGTATGGTGGCTAACAGTATGGGTAAAATTGTGGTACATCTGGACTACACTAGTCATGCAAATAATAGCACAGTTAAAGAATCATATTCCAAATACATCTGCATTGGCATCCTTGGATACGGCTAGAGCATTTGACTCTATAGAGTGGCCGTTTTTTAGAGTGAATATGAAAAGATTTGGATTTGGAGAAAGATTTATAAAATGGATGGGTATATTATATAAACAGCTATGGTCAAATATGCTGGTAAATGGTATGCCATCACCTCCTGTAAAGCTGTATAGAGGGACTAGACAAGGATGTCCCCTGTCTCCACAACTGTTTGCCATAGTGATAGAAGCTTTAGTGTTAAGAATTAGACAGTCAAAGAAATACAAGGGAATTACCCTAGGGGAAAAAACTGAGTGTATTGGATTGTATGCAGATGACACATTATATATGTCGGATGCGCAGAGTACATTAAATGAAGCCATGAAGATAATAGAGACATTTGGAGAGTTTTCTGGCCTGAAGATAAATTGGCAGAAATCTGTACTGATGCCATTAAGACAGGAAATACAGATGGGAAAGGGGGGGTAGAATCCCCATTAACCTCCCTGGCGGTATGATTATTTCATATTTTTGATGCTGAAAGCGGTACAATTATTTTGCATGGAAATTTGGCGTTTTATATTGTAGGCCTGTAATTCTTAGGAATAATTTACTTAAATCTGTCCAAACCAGAGTCTAGTAGACATCTCGGGTATGATAAAGTTTGAAACACAAAATAATAAATTATAATATAATAAATAACTATAAATAATTATACCAAATAATAATAAAACTTATTCAATAATGTAATTAAATCAAAAACACTAAAATTTGCTCAGTTGCAGAATTGTCACTATCATTACTGTTCAGTGTTTGATGACGGATCTGCCCACAAATCACTATCGCTCAATTCTGTGAGTGATTCTAATTTATTATCGCTGTTTTCTAGCTGGTCTAAAACCCCTTTTGATGTAAAGGGACAGTTTTGGTTGCTATGGACAATCTCCAGTTTCCAGGCAGAAAGAACAGTTTTTATAATATAAAACTGCATGCAGGGCACTGGAGAAACCACTAGGGACAAAAGTGATGTGAAATAATTTCATACAATAATGTAATCTGTAAGATTACAGTATACTGTATGTATTGTGTGTGTTTCACTTTTTGAATTTGGCGCCGTTCTCCGTCCCCATGCGTCGCAATGCTCGCAGGGAACGGAGCTCGGCTCTGTGATCAATCGAGAGGAGGACGAGCCGCTCACACTGCGGGCAGACATCGCAGGATCCAGCGGACAAGGTAAGTAAGCTCTTCCTGGACCCTGGTATATACTCTCGAAAAAAAAATGTATTTGACCCTCAGCCATGTATATACTATGTCTAGCACATGTTGGTCTTTGGCAAACCAACAATCTCTTAATTTGTATTTAAGTGGACCAAGCAGATGGTAAGCCAAGGGAACAGAAAACCATATCCTCATATTATGATTAAAGATTTGATGAATTTCAACTCCTGGTACAACTTTCAGACCACAAAATGGATCACTGTTTGCTTTTCTTCTTTAGTACAAATGGAGAATGGCAGAATCATGTTTACATTGCAATAGCAGCAAAGGAAAGTGAGTGATGAAGGTCAAAAAATGTGATAAAGCCATGACAAAGACACAATGGGGTTGATTTACTAAAGGCAAATAGACTGTGCACTTTGCAAAGAGCAGTTGCACCAGAGCTTAGTAAATAAGCAGAAGCTCTGCTGACTTCCATCATCCAATCATGTGCAAGCAAAAAGGCTGTTTTTTCCATTTTCCTTGCATGTGATTGGGTATTCTTTGCAAAGGGAATCATTACCTCATTTACCAAGCTCTGGAGCAACTGCCCTCGCAGAGTGCAACTGCACTTTGCAAAGTGCACAGCCTATTTCCCTTTAGTAAATCAACCCCCATGTCTTGACATGTGCATGCAGAAATCAGTACAGCTAACTTAAAGTTTATGATACAAAAAGTGAGGATAATAATGACACAACTGTAAATTGAGGCTTTAATGTAAATGCAGCAGAATCCTGGACCTTACATTGTATTGCCAAAAGATTTCCAGTGCCAGAGGTGATTGCGCTGTTAGAAAACTAGAGAATTGTGTAGGGGCTATATAGACATAAATACAGTATCTAGTGGTCTGTATAGCATCCAGAGCATTCGATTTTTATGTACTCATGGAGGTAGACCAGCTTATTTAAAAGCTCCTACTCCCCTAGCTTTGAAGGAACTACATCATCTGATACCTTCTATTCAGAACTAAAAACTACCAGTGGACAGCTGTTCATAGCCAATCAGCTCGACATATACAGCCATATACAGTACTCAATGTAAACTTGACTATTCTATATTACTGCCAGTTACTGTAATGGATATCAAGCAGGCTAAATGATAAATTATCCTAAGGCACCATTGTCAAAAGAAAGTTTGTACAGCAGGGGGAGGGGGGTGCAGCAAACAACCCTACCCCCCCCCCCCCCGGGTCCACACTCCACACCCCTCCACCACAGTGGCTTCATCAGCTTCTCCTCCCCGTCAACCTGGTCTTCTTTAAATACGCCACCTCTTCTGATTGGCCGGGAGGAAAAGCTTGAAAATATTGATTCGCTAGTGTCACAAGTGGGTGGTTTTGGGGCGCAGTGCTCTGCAGCCCGAGCCCAACCTTTTTCAAGCCAATTAGAGCCTCAGGCTCTTATCATGTGCTTGAAAGAAAAAAACTCCTAGAAAGCTATGAGTCCGGCACCCTTCATGCAAACTGCATACAAACTAGGGCGGCGGTGCCTCTGCGCCTCTTATGGACCGACTGCTATTGGAAAAGACACAAGGAAAGGTTGTTTAAAGGGCAGAATTTGATATGATATAAATAACCTTAGAACCAGGGAAGTAGGAGCCACAGACCTGGATTTGTGGTAGTGTGATCAGACAGAGAGTAGCTTTAACTTTAACTTTGCTAAACAGTTGCAGAGTATGATTAACAATGCAGACAGGGTCAATATGGCAAAGGGTGTGCATACAGAAGAGAACAATGTTAAACAGATTATGAAGCTGTACAAACAGGAGCTATTTGCTCTTAGCCTCTATGACAGTGAAGTTTAGGACAGCTTTGGGTACACAGGCAAAAAGCTTGAGGGATTTCAGTGTTGGTAACACAGAGAGGTGACTGGATGAGATCCAAGGCCGGTACCACAGGTGGGTGACTGGAGATGCAGGGCTACTGTACTGCAGCTAAAATTGGCACAGTGCTCTCAGCAGTAGCTGGGTCTTCCATGGGAGTTGCGTGCCATTGAGCTGCAGACTAACACTGAAGGACTGGCTTCAGATCATATGCCCGGCCACTTCATCCCCATGATATTTTCCACATTTTGTCACATTTTGCAACCAAAAACATAAATGTATTTTATTGGGATTTTATGTGATAGATTAACACAAAGTGGCACATAATTGTGAGGTAGAAGGAAAATGATAAATGGTTTTCAAATTTTTTTACAAATAAATATGTGAAAAGTGTGGCGTGCATTTGTATTCTGAGTCAAAACTTTGTAGAACCACCTTTCACTGCAATTACAGCTGCAAGCCTTTTTGGGTATGTCTCTACCAGCTTTGCACATCTAGAGAGTAACATTTTTGCCCATTCTTCTTTGCAAAATAACTCAAGCTCTGTCAGATTGGATGGAGAGCATCTGTGAACAGCAATTTTCAAGTCTTACCACAGATTCTCAATTGGATTTAGGTCTGGATTTTGACTGGGCCATTCTAACACATGATCGTAACCATTCCATGTATGTTTAAGATTCTTGTCTTGCTGGAAGGTGAACCTCTGCCCCGTCTCAAGTCTTTTGCAGACTCCAACAGGTTTTCTTCTAAGATTACCCTTTATTTGTCTCCATCCATCTTCCCAACCACTCTGACCAGCTTCCCTGTCCCTGATGATGAAAAGCACCCCCACAACATGATGCTGCCACCACCATGTTTCACAGTGGGGATGGTGTGTTCAGGGTTATGTGCAATGTTTGTTTTCCGCCACAAACAGCATTTTGCTTTTAGGCCAAAAATTTCAATTTTAGTCTCATCTGACCAGAGCACCTTCTTATTGCTTTCTTTCAACAATGGCTTTCTTCTTGCCACTCTTCCATAAGACCAGATTTGTGGAGTGCACGACTAATATTTCTCTTATGGACAGATTCTCCCACCTGAGCTGTGGATCTCTGTAGCTCCTTCAGAGTTACCATGGGCCTTTTGGCTACTTCTCTGATTAAAGTGGATGTAAACCCTCACATATACCCAGTGGAGTAAACAGCCTCAGATGATACACAGGGATTAAACAAAGCACTGTACATAAGTTTTACATGTATATCTGCTATCTTCAGCTTTATATATTCTTTAGAAAGTGCACATCATGTTAGAGATTTTCTCTTCCTGTTCAGCACTGGGAGTGGATTCTTGGCATATAGCCAAGACAGCTGATTGGAGGTAAGGCACACACCCCCCTCCACAGAAAGGCAGAGACTTGCAGAGCTGTGAATAGACAAACTCTCTGCTAATGTATTTATAGCACCCACCCTGACACATATTTTATGCTGGTTTTATCTTGGTTGACGGAGAACTTGTCAGAAGTTATCATGCAGATAACAGAGCGATGAAACAGTAGAAACACATGAGACTTAGTGCTTTGGAGAGAGATAAGAAAACACTACAGATATATATGTGCTTAGGTCAAATTACACATCCCCCACTCTCCATCCTGACACATCCCCCGCTGCAGCTTGCGGGACAGGGTAGAGGAAACCCAGTAGCACTGCGGGGGATGGGGGAGGCGGGAAAGAGCAAAGGAGGGCTTAAGAGCACACAGGCGGAAAATGGAGAGATTGGTTCCTCTATATAAAAGCTGCCCCACCACTCCTCCTATCCAGATGTACAGGGTGGCTGCGTGTGCCCCCTGCAGCCTGGGGTCGGGACACAATTGCGACCCCTGCAATTCCTGTAGGTACGCCTCTGCTTGAGGCGCTGGATTGCATCCTATGGAGACTTTGGGTGAAGGACCTCAACAGCAGTGCATAATTCCTTGTTGTTCTTACCTTTTTTTTGCAGGTGCAGACCAATGTAGAGTTATACAATTACGCACTAGGATCTGGTTCAACTTAGTTATAAAATGCTTTTTTTAAGACCTTTATTCTTCAAGAAGAATGTTTGCTTCTCTTTATTGATATTGGATATTATTTTGTGTAATGTTGTGCTGTAAAATCGCTAACTGTTTATGTAGATGGTGCTTTAATTGTGCCTCTATGCAGGAGCATGCTGTAATAAAGGCCAGTCACTGATGCTGTCTTTCATAGTGCAGAGTGATTGGCCTTGTTCCCCCCCCTTACCATTCTACAGCCTGTAGTGGGTGAGTCTGCTGGATCTCTCCCACAGATCTGCTTTCTGCACATGCTATGCACAGCACAGTGTTGCTGTCGCTGTTAATTTTACAAGGTAATGACCTGGGTTTGCACACAAATTGGATTCATATCTATTATGGCCATTGAGGAATCTACAAAATTGAAATGAAAGTGTTTGTGCTTAGAGTTCAGGTTTAACCTTGCTTTCAAGTTCCTGTCAGCTAGTAGGACCCAGACATCTCAACTCTCCCACAAATCACGGGAGTCTCCCGCATTTGGGTGCAGGCTCCCGGTCCCCCGCTTGCGCCTGGCGATCTCCCTGCTGAGCCTGTCACTCAGCCACAGACAGAGCAGCCCAAGCGGCCAAATGGAGTACGGCCGCTCGGGCTGCTCTGCCTGTGGCTGAGTGACAGGAGGCAGGGCCGGAGTGGCCTACCAGGAGGCTGCCTGCCCTGGGGACGCTTTGGGCTAAGCTGTGGCTGCCTGAAGCGCTCCCCTCCCTCCTCCTCCCCACTCCTCCCCCTCCTCCTCCACTACATGTCACACACAGTGGTCGGAGCTGAGTGTAAAAAAACTTTGGCCACGCGGTGACAAAAGTCCAGCCCTCCTCCTAGACCAGCTCATGTGATAGACAGAACACTGCGTCTATCACACAAGCTGGTCTAGGAAGAGGGTGGACTTTTGTCACAGCGCGGCCAAAGTTTTTTACACTGAATTCTGAGACACAGCGGAGGATGCCTGCTGTGTGTAATCCAGGCACTGACCGTAGTGAGGCTGTGATTATGGGTATGGTAAGGCTGCAATTATGGGCACTGTAAGGCTACGGTTATGGGCACGGTGAGGCTGCGATTACGGGCATGGTGAGGCTGCAATTATGGACACTGTAAGGCTGCGATTATGGGCACTGTAAGGCTGCAATTATGGGCTTGGTAATGCTGCAATTATTGGCACAGTGAGGCTGCAATTATGGGCACTGTAAGGCTGTGATTATGGGCACGGTGAGGCTGGGATTATGGGTACGGTAAGGCTGCCATTATGGGCATGGTAAGGCTGCAATTATGGGCACGGTATGGCTGCAATGATGGGCACGGTGAGGCTGCAATGATGGGCACGGTGAGGCTGCAATGATGGGCACAGTAAGGCTGCAATGATGGGCACGGTGAGGCTGCATTTAATTGGGGGGGGGGGGGTTTCAGTGGCGGCGCAAAGTGAAATTTCAAAATCAGATATTAAGCAGAACTATAAGGCAGTTGATGCAAAAAGGATTTTACTTATAGATAAATGTGTCTTGGATAGCAGAATATTTACAGTATGTTTGTAATACTTTAGAATATAACCACCACCTTTTTATAATTGAAGCCTAATCCCTGCTTCTCACACCTCTAGTTTAACCCTACTAAAAGGTATGGTAGCAGATTATGAAGTCACAGTAAAACAGGCTGTCCTGAAACAATACAGGGTAGGATAAAGACATCAAACATGGATTTAAAATGCAAGATAGCCTGAGCTTTGATATGTGGGTGTAGACCAGTGAGAGGCTTTACCAGTGCAAACTAGGTCCATGGGAAATACTTTGTGTAAACTTTATTTGGAAATTAAATTACTGAAACAATATGTAGTCAGAATTGAAATTATAGAAAGAGGCTTACTGAAAAAGAAAACTAGGAGTCAAAACCATGTGCGGTCCTAATATGTTAAACAAACTTAACTCATTATTCCTTGAATTATGGTGCAACACAATATTAGATCAAAACATGATTCATCATTAAATAGATACAAGTAATCAGCCTACTCCTGGCTGAAACAAGTGAATTCTGGATATATGGTTTTCAAAGAAGTTCCAAAACATTGCGGGAAAGTCACAGTATTAGTAAAATCCCATTGTTTAATAACTTTCAGAAGCAGGTTAAATATTTCTGGAAGATGGGTCTGCTGACAAACTGAAACAGACCTAATATCATAGTGGGATCCACTAAGAGCTCCAGGTCCTGTTTAGGGGACTATGCAGCCCCTAGTCTTTTGTAATTTGGCAACAAAAACATACTGGGATATCCAGGCATATAAATGGATTTAGGGGCCAATAGTTGTGGGTCTGATCATTGTTTATCGTTTATCATTGTAAATATCGCATGCGATCCTGAAACTGTCAATTCACAATAAAGTTTTGTTGTATTTACCACAAAACGCTCAAAACACTCAGTTAATATCGCATGAAAAGGCATTAAAATCAATTCACAGAAGGAAATAAATAATTAAATTAGGTAGTGGTCCAGGTATGTAAAAATATAATAGGCAATTTTGAGTAGTTTCTGCCTTTTTGGATCAGTTCTCTCAACAGTAACACATAGAAATCGAAATATGGAAATTATCGGGACCGATTTACTTGATCTGGTCATGAAGGGGGGTAAATCTTCCAGAGGTCAAGTGGTTATTTTTTGCGATACAGCACTGCGTTATTTTTTTTTTGCGCTGGTATGCGGAGCTGTAACTAAACAAAATGTATGTTCTTTTTTCCCCCTCAAATAGAGCTTTCTATGGTGGTATTTGATCACCTCTTCGGTTTTTATTTTTTGCGCTATAAACAAAAAAAGAGCGACAATTCTGAAAAAAAAACAATTTTTTACTTTATGCTACAAAACACATCAAATAAAAAAATAGAAAAAATGTAATGTCTTCATCAATTTAGGCCAATATGTATTCTGCTACATATTTTTGGTTAAAAAAATCCCAATATGCGTATATATTGATTGGTTTTGCGCAAAAGTTATGAGATATTTTTCTTTATTTATTTTTACTAGTAATGGCGGCAATTAGCGACTTATAGCACAATATTGCAGCGGACAGTTGGGACACTAACTGACAATTTTGACACTTTTTGGGGACCAGTGACAGTAATACAGTGATCACAAGTGGTTGTCTGTATACATATATACATGTTTCTTGATATTGTACTTTGTATTTTTGTATAACCAATTCATTTTTAAACTTTTCTAATAAAACATCAATATATTTTCATTACAGTTATTTGTCAAGGAATTTCTGCCTTTAAAAGTCCCACAGAGGAACCTGCTTGTTTTTGTATTCTAATACAGTGATCAGTGCTAAAATATATGCACTGTCATTGTACTAAGGACACTAGCAGGGAAGGAGTTAATATCAGGAGCAATCAAAGGGTTAAATGTGTGCCTGACCACTGCTTTACTACTTCGGCAGAGGTGCTTCTACTTGGAGAAGGCATGGATCGGTGCCCCTGCTTAGCAGAGACACAACACCCATGCCTTCTGTAGTGACAAAATGGTGATCTGCCTTGTGAACATAGGCAGACAGCCATTCTGCCAGTGCACAGAAGCATCGGTGGGTGCCGTCGGACATCGAGTCCACCGTACCCGCCAATCAGCTGTCGCTGTGTCTAATTACATCAGGAGCAGGGCGGCACGTGCACACGCAACCCAGACCTGGAAGTGCAGGATCACATACCTTGCCTATAGATATATATATATATATATATATATATATATATATATATATACAATATACGGTCGGCAAGCAGTTAAAGATTAACTAAAGGAATTTTTTTTCATCTTTTGGATAGAGTGGAAGTAGATTAGAACACCGGTCAGGCTTTTATTGCTGTCTGTGTCTCTGATGATAAATTTACATAGTTCAACATTTTGGTTTTATTAGTTTAAAAAGGGCTAACAAGCATCAGTGAGTTAATTTGATTTCCCTTAAAAAAAAAAAAAAAAAAAAGAGTTACAGTATATAATCTCTGTCATTGCTACCAATATCAGTGGCTGCTAGTACAAAAAAAATGAAACATAATATATAAATATATATAAAAATTATATATAAAAATGTACAGTTCTGTATAAAGGAAATATACATTGCTTTTGTAATTTCTGCTGCTTCTGGGCTCGCTATTATGCAGGTTTACAAATTTACACTTTGAAGCTGCTTGCAGAGTTTAGCAATTCAGCTACTGGATCTTGTGCAAGTTGCAGCTGCTAAATGATTTTCAGATGAAAGGTCATGGTAAAAAAAAAATGCATGTTCATATTGGCAAACATATTGGTTTAATTGGGAAAACATTATTTCCTGACACAAGCAGGACAACATACACATATGGGCACAGGCTCCACCCACTGCCCAAGCACAGGACCGGTTATACTATATAATGCTCCTTCTTCCGTACAGGCTGTAAAGCACGTATAAGAAGGAAGCTTCCCCCATGCCCAGGTATTGGGTTTGCAGGATGCTGGTCTTTGGAAGCAGGTAACGAGTTCTGCTTTCTTGAGATTGTCAGTGCTGAGCCAGTCCCTCCTTCCTACTGAGTTATAGCCCCACATACAAATTGGTCTGGCGCCATGCATATGTTTATATTTCTCCAGTAGGAGCACTGGGACTGTTGCTAGGGCAGCTGCCCCCTTTCAAAATGGCGCCCTGCTATTTCCGGTGGCTGTACTGCGGGCTGCCCCCTTTCCAAAATGGCACCTGGCGCATACCCGGTGGGCGTGGAAGCAGCAAGATGGCGTCGGGGTGACATTCTGTTTGCTGTAATTAGCGAACTGGAGCCTCGGTGGCTGCCTGGGGGTGTGTTACTGACACTCACTTGTACAGGGGAGGAGTAGGGTCTCTCCCATCACCCCTATAACCAGTCAGGGGCGGAAGTATGGTGCACAAGGCAGGAAGAGTGGAGGTACACTGTGCCAAATAAGCTGAAATCAGAGGCTGTCATGGTTTGTCATGCTTGCTATGCTGTATGACAGTGCCATGTTAGTTTTCAGCACATTAGGGGTAGGATATCCTTTGTCTTTGTTGCTGTGTTTGTTTGAATTGTTTGTTTGAAAGAGAACCAAATATCTTTACAAAAGGCATTGGAAATTCAGGAGGCAATTGAAAGGCTGGATAATTATTTATTTTCAAGTAAAAATGTGAAGTTTTAAAGAGATAGATTTGAATATGGTAGAGGAAAGGCATATGAATGAGATAAAAAACGATTCATGTTTAGGAACGATACCGGTTGACAAGAAATATGGATAGTAGTTTGTCTGATATGGAGTCGATATTGTCTAAGATGCAAGCGTCACGGAAACACAGTAGCAATTCCCATTAAATATTACAGAAAAAAAAGAGGGACACAAACAAATGAAGAAGACAAATCATAGAATGAAAAAGGTATGTTGAGTGAGGATGGGGGGTATGAACACCAATTTAAAAAAGAAGTATGGCTTTTTGGCCATACTTATTCTCTGGGTCACAGGAGTGCACCTACTTGTGCTCTCCTGTGACCCAGAATCAGAACCTGTTGATTGACGTCACAAAGCTTCTCCAGGCTCTGCAAGGATCCTGACAAAAATGTTGGGATCCACCCAGATGCCCGAGCTAGATGCTTCCACGCCCTCAACAGCCTGGTGCTCCAGTGAGTGCTGGAGGGGCAGAGCAGAGAGTAATGACCGACAGTCACTGCTCTCTGCTCAGAGAAGACTCGAGAACTGAGTGATCAGCCTTCGTGTACTCACACAGTTATCTGTGATAGACCAGCGTGGTACAGCTGCAGCATCATACCTGTGCTTCAGCCATAGAGGTAAGTATGGATGTTTATATTTTTCCAATCCTATGCTTCTACTCCAAGTGATTCATATTAAAGTGATTTTTCTAGCATAGAAATGATTGAAACAACTGAGGAAAGTGAAAGCCATAGAAAAAGAAACATGGTACACGGGGGGTACAGATAGTACATGCCAAGAAGAGGACACCTCCATTGGTAAAGAAATATGGAATAAAAAAAAATTGTAGCTCACTGAACCTAGATGATGGGTTGAAGGTTATTAACCTATCATGTAGGACAATTACTATGACCATAGTTGGTTACATTTTTTTTAATTTGGAAAATTACGGAGGCAATGCTTTTTTAGACTCATATGCAACAAAATATACTTCTTTTTGTAAAATATGGACCAAAGCTTTAAAAAATATAACAGATCAGTGTTTTGGAAGGAATTCAGTTTCTGTCCTGTACAAAGAAGGAATCTGTTGGATACAGTGAAGGACATTTATTTGTTTGCTCGCAAACATATTCTCAAGATTTTACATGAGCGTAAGGCTCAATTGCCTCTTGTAAAAAGAAAAGATTAGACAAAACTCTCCAGACAAGATAAAGGACATTGGGGAAAGCTAATGTAACCCCTAGAAGCCAGCTCTACAATAGATTTTGATGAGGCTAAACAATGGTAACAATAGATATGCAATAAATTGGAGATTGAAACACAATCTCAAGGTTTAACAACAAAAGAGATGTAGCGAAACTGGCAAATTTAAAATGTTGGAATACTTTTTTTAAAAATTCCATTTATAAATATGAACAATGGAATACTGTTGTTAGTAGAGTCAAGTGTACAAGATGTGGAAAAGATTGACTTTAAGAAAGTATGGTGTAAATGTAACCAGACAAGAGAGTTATTTATCAAAGCCTCTGATAAGTATAGGGGCAACATTGTTTTACTGGATAAAGAACAACATGTGAGAAAATGTAAAAAAATACAGATAGGTATAACAAGAATCCAAGATTTACTGTATACCAGGAACAAAGGGAACTATTCTGTATAATAGATGAGGGCTTTGCGGAAGGAAATATTTTCTACACACTACCAAAGGCACATGAGTCTGTATATGATTGAAAGGGTAGGCCAATAGTTTTGAGCGATGGAAGTCTTATGCCCTGTACACACGATCGGACTTTCCGACAACAAAACCGTGGATTTTTGTTCGAAGGGCGTTGGCTCCAACTTGTCTTGCATACACGTCACAAAAATGTTGGCCAACAATTACGAATGTAGTGACCTACAAGACCTACGTGATATCTCAATTACGAACGCTAGTTTTACAAGACTGAGCGCTTCGGGTTTGTCCTTGATTCTGAGCATGTGTAGACTTTTGTGCGACGGACTTGTGTACACACGATCGGAAAGTCCGACAACAAACATTTGTTGGTGGAAAATTTGAGAACCTGCTGGAGGAAAGTCCGACAACAAATGTCCGATGGAGCATACACACGGTTGGACTTACTGCCAACAAAGAGAGAAGACACATTAAGGAGTCAATGCTGCTCACCCCAATATGGACAAGAAAAATGGGAAAAGGTCCCCCGAGCGGGGTTTTTAGGCAGCTAACCATAAATATAAACAAGGCATTAAATAAAATATTAAAGTGCTTTATTGAAGGGTAATGAATGAATGTAACAACATATAAATATAAATTGGGAGCTCCAGTGGGAAAATACCCATACCAAATACATATAATAGCAAACATAGGTTATACACAGCATATGATAAGGCTATTGCATAACAATTCTGACGCGTTTCGACCCATGAATTTTGGGGTCTCTTCAGAGGATGAGTTTGCTACAGAAAAAAGAAAAATTTATAACAGTATATCCAGCTTATTTAAAAGAATTACAGCATAGGCAGGTTTATTTAGCAACATTTTGCACATAATTACCACTGAGTTTGGATGTACCCCTCGATCAGAGCCTCCCCACACAGCAGCCAGACCATCCAGTGTGCCCGCACGTAGCAGCACCCCAGGAAGAAGGGGGAACAGGAATCCACTTGATATGGCTTGCAAGGAGTCACACGTATAATTGCCCCCCCACCAACACACCACTGGGGGGTGGGGCCGGAACCTACGAAAATTGTCAGAGCGTTAGCTCCTGAATATACCCATATAGGTTAGTAGTTAGATTTAACTGTTGGGCGGTCAGAAAGTGTTGTAATAATCTATTACAGCTTGAATTGATCATGTGAAGGATAATAAAATGAGTAAAGTGACTATATTGGTATAACTAATATAGAATATGTCAGGGATGACCTTGTCCTTAAATGCTGACAATGGCAGTGATAGGAAGAGAAGTGAAGGATGTGCACAGTGAATAATGACATGTAAAATATGTGTGAAAACAGGAATGTGCATGAAAATGATGCGAGTGAGTGTTTAAAACAAAAAAACAAAAAAACAAAAAAAAAACAAAAAAAAAAAACACAAATGAGTGTATGTGTAATGTGTGAATTTGAGGAAAAAGTGCATGATATTGCCAAGTATCTAAGTCTACGGCATCCAGAGCTGGTGTGCACATAAATCAAAATTAAATATAAGTAAAATATTATTCTATGGGGTCTGACAAAGCATTGATAATCAGATGTATCGTAAGTTCTTACTCACTCCTACTGTTGAGGAAAAGAGTCTGGCCGTCCAAGGAGGAAGTGGAGGGATCACACCCGAATCCACCCTCATTAAATAGTGTCCTTAATTAGTACTGAAATTAACAACAGGTATCGTTTCTTCCGCCCCTTAACCCCGGAGTGTAGAGGGAGACTGTGGCCGCCATTGGCAGGCCTCGTGTGGCTCCCTCGGCATCCATCAAGGCTAAGCCCCGACATCTGTCGTCACCTTCGCCGTAAAATACATGACATCATGAGGCCGCACGCACATGCGACCCGCACATGCGCGCACACCGCACGCAATGTCCGAAGGTGATGAGGGATGCCGCCGGCAGGGTAATCACGCCCGTGGGCGGCCGACCCGGGAGTCCGGCCATCCAAGGGGAGAGACAAGGGGAGCGCAGGTGACTGAGCTCCCCACCCTGCCGGGAAGACACATCAGGGAACATGATCCCCGACCCAGGGAGCATGCGACAGTGCAGGCATCACAGGGGCCCCGATGGCGCAAGCTGCAAGCGGGGAGGCGCCGATCGAGAGGCACACAAACGAGCTCACATATGCGATTTGTAAAAAACAACAAATAACAAATAACAAAAGTTTTCTACATAATTACTTATTGATAATACAAGGTAAACATTAGAAACTGCGCACTGACAATTCTAACAATATTCCCAAAAGTATGTAGGAACCACAACAACCCAGAAATGGCAACATTTATTTATCAAAGCCTCTGATAAGTATAGGGGCAACATTGTTTTACTGGATAAAGAACAATATGTGAGAAAATGTAAAAAAATACAGATAGGTATAACAAGAATCCAAGATTTACTGTATACCAGGAACAAAGGGAACTATTCTGTATAATAGATGAGGGCTTTGCGGAAGGAAATATTTTCTACACACTACCGAAGGCACATGAGTCTGTATATGATTGAAAGGGTAGGCCAATAGTTTTGAGCGATGGAAGTCTTATGCCCTGTACACACGATCGGACTTTCCGACAACAAAACCGTGGATTTTTGTTCGAAGGGCGTTGGCTCCAACTTGTCTTGCATACACGTCACAAAAATGTTGGCCAACAATTACGAATGTAGTGACCTACAAGACCTACGTGATATCTCAATTACGAACGCTAGTTTTACAAGACTGAGCGCTTCGGGTTTGTCCTTGATTCTGAGCATGTGTAGACTTTTGTGCGACGGACTTGTGTACACACGATCGGAAAGTCCGACAACAAACATTTGTTGGTGGAAAAATTGAGAACCTGCTGGAGGAAAGTCCGACAACAAATGTCCGATGGAGCATACACACGGTTGGACTTACTGCCAACAAGCTCACATCCAACATTTCCAATCATGTGTACGCGGCATAACAAAAAAAAATGAGCAAGGAAGTGGATAAAGTTTTATAACTATATTTCCACAACTTACCTGGCCTGTGAGTGCACGTAGGTCGGCGAGTGCACGTAGGTCTGCGAGTGGCCTGTGAGTGCACGTAGGTGTGCGAGTGCACATAGGTCTGCGAGTGCACGTAGGTCTGTGAGTGGCCTGCGAGTGCACGTAGGTTTGCGAGTGGCCTGCGAGTGCACGTAGGTCTTCGAGTGCACGTAGGTCTGCGAGTGGCCTGCGAGTGCACGTAGGTCTGCGAGTGGCCTGCGAGTGCACGTAGGTCTGCAAATGCACGTAGGTCTGCGAGTGGGCTGCGAGTGCATGTAGGTCTGTGAGTGCACATAGGTCTGCAGGTGCACGTAGGTCTGCAACTGTTCTTCGAGTGCACGTAGGTCTGCGAGTACCTGTGTATTGTCTTGTTGTGTACCTGTGTATTGTCTTAAGTATTAGTGCCAGGAAGCTAGCTGTTAGGTAATTTGGACAGGGTATAATCCCCAATCCTCACTAAATTGAATAGGTACGATGCCCGGCGGGTGTGGAGAGGCGACTCTTTGTACATCTTGCTGCATGTATGCATTCCTTGATCATCCGATCGAGGGCGTATACTGCTGTGCAAAATGTAAACACATTGTTTCTCTGGAAGCCCAGGTTCTGAATCTGGGGAAGCAACTGTCAGCACTGAGAAGTCCCTCCATACTAAAGGAGAGCCAGGAACTTACATGGCAGGTGCTGGCAGGGGCCAGCACAGAGGCGGGTGGAGACAAAGAGGTGCAAGCACTAGCAAAGAGTAGATGGGTGACAGTCAGGAAGGGTAGAGGGGGAAGTGCCAAGGAGGCCGATCCAGGACTGGAGCATCCCAATAAGTACGCTCCATTGAGTGACATTGGTGAAACCAGTCAGGGACCAGCACTGCTGGAGCTGAGGGACTCTCCTAGCTGCCGGGGGAAGAACTCCTCCAGTGAGAGTGGGGGGGGCAGCAAAGGGAAAGGAAAGACAGATTCTGGTGGTAGGGGACTCAATTCTTAGAAGGACAGAGGGGGCAATCTGTAACCAAGACCTGAAGCACCGAACAGTATGTTGTCTACCGGGCGCTCGGGTTCGGCACATCACGGATCTTGTAGACAGATTACTGGGAGGGACTGGGGAAGATCCAGCTGTCATGGTGCACGTTGGCACCAATGACAAAGTCAGAGGCAGATGGAGTGTCCTAAAGAACGATTTTAGGGACTTAGGAGCTAAATTGAGGAAAAGGACCTCCAAGGCAGTATTCTTAGGAATACTACCGGTACATCGAGCCACACCAGAAAGGCAGAGGGAGATTAGGGAAGTAAACAAGTGGCTGAAGAGCTGGTGTAGTAAGGAGGGGTTTGGGTTCCTGGAGGACTGGGCCGACTTCTCAGTCGATAACCGGTACTATAGAAGGGACGGACTGCACCTAAATGAGGAGGGTGCAGATCTGCTGGGAATGAAGATGGCCAAAAAGTTAGAGGGGTTTTTAAACTAGGCGATGGGGGAGGGTCCAGAGGTAGAGATAGTCAGTGCGGAAGATATTCCAGAGGGTAGTATTGGGGGCACTAGTGGTAGGTTGACCAAAGCACAAAAACACAAGGTAAGTATAGTAGCAAGTCCTAGTTGCAATCTCGAAACACCCAATACGAGGACAATATGCAACCGGTCTAAACTATGTGGCATGTTCACCAATGCCAGGAGCATGGCGGACAAGATGGGTGAACTAGAGATACTGTTGTACGAGGAGGATTTGGATTTTGTGGGAATTTCAGAGACCTGGTTCAACAGCTTTCACGATTGGCTGGCAAACATTCAAGGGTATATCCTTTACCGCAAGGATAGAGAGGGTAAAAAAGGTGGAGGGGTATGCCTACATATCAAGAATAATGTACAAGTGAATGTGAGAAATGACATCATTGAGGCAGCTAGGGAGGAGGTGGAATCCTTATGGGTAGAGCTCCAAAGGGATGAAGCTAAGGGGAAAATAATACTGGGAGTATGCTATAGGCCCCCTAACCTGAGGGAGGAAGTGGAGACCGATCTCCTATCACAATTTGGATTAGCAGCAAGGATGGGAAGTGTTATCATAATGGGGGATTTTAGTTATCCAGACATAGACTGGGCGGAGGGAACCGCGCATTAATTTAAAGCGGGGTTCCACTCAAATTTTTAACTTAATCTTACCCCCTTCAGTTAATTGCATAGATGTTCAAATGCCACACGAATTTTTTTTTATCGCTGTAATTACCTTTATATTGTACTTTATTTTGGCACTTCCTGTCTCTCCTCCCATGGGAGTAGGCGTGTTTATTGTCTTTCCCCAGCGCCGCACTGTCTCCTGGGAGCTTAGTGTCAGGCTTCCCAAGATTCAGTGTGGAAACAATGATCATGTGTGTGAACAAGCTGTGAATGAATAGCATTCACTGCATCCAGGAAATCAATGCTTGTGGGCTTCACATGCCCACAAGCAAGATGGAAACAGCCAGCATCACATTTTTTAAGTTATTCTTCAGTACGAAAACAGACAGAGGCGGAAATATTACACCCAAACTGTGAGTATTAATTTGGGGTTAGCAAAGTGTCTCAATGACCTAAAAAAAAAAAAAAAAAAGATTGGTCGCCGGACTCCCACTTTAAGGCTCGCCAGTTCCTTAATGTCTTGCAGGACAATTTTATGGGTCAGATGGTAGACGCACCAACTAGAAATAAAACATTTACTGGATCTACTGATTACCAACAATACAGACCTGATCACGGATGTGGAAATACAGGGCAACTTAGGTAACAGCGATCACAGGTCAATTAGTTTCAGTATAAATCACACAAATGGGAAACATAAAGGGAATACAAAGACACTGAATTTCAAAAGTGCCAACTTCCCTAAACTACAAACCTTGCTAAAAGGCATAAATTGGGATAAAATATTAGGAACAAAGTTAAAACGGAGGAGAGATGGGTTTGCTTTAAGAGTATATTAAATAAGGGCATTAGCCAATGTATCCCATTGGGTAATAAATTTAAAAGATCGAACAAAAGTCCTGAATGGCTTAACTCCAATGTAAAAATGCATATAAAAGCAAAGGAGAAGGCCTTCAAAAAATACAAGGTTGAGGGATCATCCCCAGGATTCAGACCTTATAAAGAATGCAACAAGAAATGTAAGGGTGCAATTAGGACGACTAAGATAGAACATGAAAGACACATAGCGGAGGAGAGCAAAAAAAATCCCAAGAAATTCTTTAAGTATGTAAACAGTAAAAAAGGGAGGACTAACCATATTGGCCCCATAAAGAATGAGGAAGGACATCTGGTTACAAAGGATGGGGAGATGGCGAAGGTATTGAATTTATTCTTCTCCTCAGTCTTCACGAGTGAATCGGGGGGCTTCAGTAACCAAAACTGCAGCGTTTATCCTCATGACACAACACAGGAAGCACCTCCATGGTTAACAGAGGACAGAATTAAAATTAGATTTGAGAAACTTAACATTAATAAATAACCGGGATCAGATGGCTTGCATCCGAGGGTACTTAGGGAACTCAGTAAAGTGAGTGCCACACCGTTGTTCCTAATTTTTACAGACAGTCTACTGACTGGAATGGTACCAGCTGATTGGAAAAAAGCCAATGTAGCACCAATATTTAAAAAGGGCCCAAAATACATCCCTGGGAATTACAGACCAGTTAGCCTAACATCAATAGCATGTAAACTCTTGGAGGGGATGATAAGGGACTATATACAAGATTTTAGTAATGAGAACGGTATCATTAGCAGTAATCAGCATGGATTCATGAAGAATCGTTCTTGCCAAACCAATCTACTAACCTTCTATGAGGAGGTGAGTTGCCATCTACTGTAGATAAAGGAAGGCCCGTAGACGTGGTGTATCTGGATTTTGCAAAAGCATTTGACACAGTTCCCCATAAACGTTTACTGTACAAAAAAAGGTCCGTTGGCATGGACCATAGGGTGAGTACATGGATTGAAAACTGGCTACAAGGGCGAGTTCAGAGGGTGGTGATAAATGGGGAGTACTTGGAATGGTCAGGGGTGGGTAGTGGGGTTCCCCAGGGTTCTGTGCTGGGACCAATCCTATTTAATTTGTTCACAAACGATCTGGAGGATGGGGTAAGCAGTTCAATCTCTGTATTTGCAGACTATACTAAGCTAAGCAGGGCAATAACTTCTCCGCAGGATGTGGAAACCTTGCAAAAAGATCCGAACAAATTAATGGGGTGGGCAACTACATGGCAGATGAGGTTCAATGTAGAAAAATGTAAAATAATGCATTTGGGTGGCAAAAATATGAATGCAATCTATACACTGATACACTGACACAGAACCTCTGGGGGAATCTAGGATGGAAAAGGACCTGGGTGTCTTAGTAGATGATAGGCTCAGCAATGGCATGCAATGCCAAGCTGCTGCTAACAAAGCAAACAGAATATTGGCATACATTAAAAAGGGGATCAACTCCAGAGATAAAACGATAATTCTCCCATCTATAAGACTCTGGTCCGGCCGCACCTGGAGTATGCTGTCCAGTTCTGGGCACCAGTCCTCAGGAAGGATGTACTGGAAATGGAGCGAGTACAAAGAAGGGCAACGAAGCTAATAAAGGGTCTGGAGGATGTTAGTTATGAGGAAAGGTTGCGAGCACTGAACTTATTCTCTCTGGAGAAGAGACGCTTGAGAGGGGATATGATTTCAATATACAAATACCGTACTGGTGACCCTACAATAGAAATAAAACTTTTTCGCAGAAAAGAGTTTAACAAGACTCGTGGCCACTCATTAAAATTACTACGTAGAGGGTTCTTTACTGTAAGAGTGGCAAGGATGTGAAATTCCCTTCCACAGGCGGTGGTCTCAGCGGGGAGCATCGATAGTTTCAAGAAACTATTAGATAAGCACCTAAATGAACGCAACATACAGGGATATACAATGTAATACTGACACATAATCACACATAGGTTGGACTTGATGGTCTTGTGTCTTTTTTCAAGCTCGCCTACTATGTAACTATGTACAGGATATGACACATCTCTTGTTGAATGAGATAACTGTAGCTTTAGGAACATTGGTATGTACTTGAATATCAAGTTACTTTACTCAAGCATCCCCATGAAAAAGAATGGGTAGGTTCTTGAAAAAAAAGGGAAACAAGGAAATGGTCACATAATACTAATAATCCTCTTTTAGGTCCACACTTACTCTAGCAACCCAAAATGATGAGTATAAACAACTTAGAGAATAAGATTGCCCACGCTTTCTACCTCCCTCCTCCATTCATTCATAGAAGCTGTACTATAGCTTTCAAAAATGAAAAGTGATCTATGAATGGAGGAGGCAAACCCATTTATCCTCCCATCCTCCTTTCATAGATTGTTTTTCACTGTGAGAATTGACAGTACAGATTCTATGAATGGAGGAGAGGGGTGGGCATAATCAGCACTTTTGATGAATGACTAAACTTTAATGATCTCAAAGGTGTTTTCAATCTAAAAAATGTAAAACATGTTCTTATATCACCCATAAGAGTAAAGAGATATTCGCGCTTAGTACATAAAATAGCCAGCAGCTGAGCACTATAACCCAGATATCAGGCACAAAGAAAAATGTTTAAATAAAAGTGCAGCCCTAGGGAAAAAAGTGCAATTTGTGCGAGTCATACAACACGTGATGTGCATACATCCAAAAATGGTATAATAAGTGCAATTGTGCAATAATTGATACAGTTTGAAATGAAATAAATCATAAAATATGTGCAATGTAGTATCACAGATGCAAAGAAAAAGAAAAGTTCATATGCAGCTGATTTTCATTAGAAGGAGTCCCAAGAAGAGGTGGTGTATTGAAAATGATGATCAAATGCTTGGCAGCGTGATACCGACCATGGAATACCCAAAGCGCGTTGTTTGATCTGTAAACCACAGAAAAGATGTCCTGACATCTCTTCAGTAGCCTCAGAAGATACAGACCAGGAACTTCACAGCTGATCAGGGTGTGGTGTTTTAGAAAAACCTCTGAGCCGCAGTATATATAGAGACAAAAAGACTCCACAAAGTGTAATATTGTCTCCTCTTTGCAGTTTATTAGCAGCAGTGCATATACACAGGATAGCAAAAGTTCAATCTGAGAGCATGACTCAATCTAAACACATCCTTAAAATTCCTTAAAATCTAGACAGCGATTGCATATGCGCAGTAGCCCGTGTACATGTCCGTCCCAACGATCGTTTTGTCATAAATGACATCATCAGGGGTACGTACACATGCCTCTACCTGTGCTATGAATGCTCCAATTGGCAAACAAGGGAGCACAGCCATTGGTCAAAAAATTTTCTCAAGGACAATCATTAGTAGACAGGACTCAGCCTGTCATAAGTGAGGTGAAAAAGATTGACCTATGCAGTCATTGGTGAAATCCTGGATGAACAGATCCTTTGTAGACAGCAATAGAAGAGGAGCTGGAATACATTGCGCCTTCTTGTGGAGCAAAATATAACCTCACATGAATGAAATAAATCAATTATTTCTGTCATTGGTGAAAAGATGTGTCCATCAATCAAGATGAACAGATCCTTTTATAGACAGCAGTACAAGAGGCACTAGAATAGAGAGCGCTATCTTGTGGGTCAAAATCAAACTTCACATAAATAAAATTGAATCAATCATGTAGGCTCGCTTCCCTGTAATTCCAATTGAACATATAAAAAGTATTCAAAAATTAAAACAATGCATGTGAAAGATACATAAAAATACATACATTTAATAGCCTATAAAATTAGAATTTAATATGGGCACACGTACATGCGCAACATCTGAGTTCATGGAGATATTGGACCCAAAATAGATAGAATAGAATAGTAATGATATTAAGAAAAAAATAGATTAAAATAGAAATAAAAATAAATAAAATTGATTAATTCAAAAGGGAACAGGTTGTAATGTGTGGTGGAGGGGACATCAACTATTATTAATAAATCAGTTGATGTCCCACTCCACATTCAAACCATGAGGCACATGAAAACTCAATTTATAAATCCAGTTTTATTTCTATTTTATTATACCATTTTTGGATGTATGCACATCACATGTGTTGTGTGACTCGTATGAATTGCACCTTTTGCCCTAGCGCTGCACTTTTATATAACTTTCAAGATAGTCCATGTAAAATGTGTTCCATGATGCAATGCTGTTAATTTACTATAGGCCTATAGGCAGATACACTCCTCACTTTGCAAGGGAATTTGCCCAAGAGTTTAATGAATATGGTGAAATTTTACTTTGATAAGAATACCAAATCACGTGCAAAGGAAATAAAAAAAATAGCATTTCTCTTGGCACATGATTGGATGATGGAAGTCAGCAGCAGGGCCAATCCTGGCCGGGGTGCACGGGGTGCAGTGCTCCTCCTGTGTGTAACTCCTGCCTGCTGCCCAAGCCTGACACGTTCTGTTCTCCACCCGGGCGGCGTGGCTGCACACCGTCCTCTCCTCTCCAGCTGCCGCCCGGGTGTTTTTAATTAGCCTAATGGAGGGGTGGTCTGTACTAATGTAGGGGGGAGGTGATCTGTCCTGGGGGGGTCTATACTATTAATGTGGGGGGGTGGTTTGTCCTGGGGGGTCTGTACTAATGTGGGGGGGTGGTTTGTCCTGGGGGGATCTATACTAATGTAGGGGGGTGGTTTGTCCTGGGGGGACTATACTAATGTAGGGGGATGATTTGTCCTGGGGGATCTGTACTAATGTAGGGGGGTTGGTTTGTCCTGGTAGGTCTATACTAATTTAGGAGGGATGGTTTGTCCTGGGGTCTAAACTAACGTAGGGGGGAGGTGATTTGTCCTGGGGGGGTCTATACCAGGGCCGATCCTGGCCGGGGTGCACGGGGTGCAGTGCACCCAGGCGCCACAGAGGTGGGGGCGCTGAAGCGCCAGAGTGCTCCCCTCCATCCTCCTCTCCTTGCCCGTAGGCGGCTCCCTCTCCGCTGGTCACTGCCGCCGCTGTGCCCATCCCCCCCTTCTCCTGTCAGAGGAGGAGAGCGAAACAGCCGGAGACTGGAGGGGCTGTCTCTGTGTGCAGAGAGAGACCAGCCACGGCTGCGCAGTGACGTCACGGGGGGGGCGGTCCGAGCCCGACCCCGACGTGTTCCACTTCTCCTCCTGTGTGTAACTCCTGCCTGCTGCCCAAGCCTGACACGTTCTGTTCTCCACCCGGGCGGCGTGGCTGCACACCGTCCTCTCCTCTCCAGCTGCCGCCCGGGTGTTTTTAATTAGCCTAATGGAGGGGTGGTCTGTACTAATGTAGGGGGGAGGTGATCTGTCCTGGGGGGGTCTATACTATTAATGTGGGGGGGTGGTTTGTCCTGGGTGGTCTGTACTAATGTGGGGGGGTGGTTTGTCCTGGGGGGATCTATACTAATGTAGGGGGGGTGGTTTGTCCTGGGGAATCTGTACTAATGTAGGGGGGGTGGTTTGTCCTGGGGGGGTCTATACTAATGTAGGAGGGGTGGTTTGTCCTGGGGTCTAAACTAATGTAGGGGGGAGGTGATTTGTCCTGGGGGGGTCTATACTACTAATGTGGGGGGGGTGGTTTGTCCTGGGGGGATCTGTACTAATGTAGGGGGGGTGGTTTGTCCTGGGGGGTCTATACTAATGTAGGGGGTGGTTTGTCCTGGGGGTCTATACTAATGTGGGGGGGTGATTTGTCCTGGGGATCTGTACTAATGTGGGGGGTGGTTTGTCCTGGGGGGGGTCTATACTAATGTAGGGGGGTGATTTGTCCTGGGGGGCTAAACTAATGTGGGGGGGTGATTTGTCCTGGGGGGTCTGTACTAATGTGGGGGGGGGTGGTTTGTCCTGTGGGGGTCTATACTAATGTAGGGGGGATGATTTGTCCTGGGGGGTCTGTACTAATGTAGGGGGGTGGTTTGTCCTGGGGGGTCTGTACTAATGTAGGGGGGGTGATTTGTCCTGGGGGTCTGTACTAATGGAGGGGGGTGATTTGTCCTGGGGGGGTCTGTACTAATGTAGGGGGGTGGTTTGTCCTGGTGGGGTCTATACTAATGTAGGGGGGGGTGATTTGTCCGGGGGTTCTAAACTAATGTAGGGGGGTGATTTGCCCTGGGGGGTCTGTACTAATGTAGGGGGGTGGTTTGTCCTGGGGGTCTAAACTAATGTAGGGGGTAATTTGTCCTGGGGGGGTCTGTACTAATGTAGAAGGTGTGGTTTGTCCAGGGGGGGTCTATACTAATGTAGGGAGGGGGTGATTTGTCCTGGGGGGTCTATACTAATGTAGGGGGGTGATTTGTCCTGGGGGGTCTGTACTAATGTAGGGGGGGTGGTTTGTCCTGGGGGGTCTAAACAAATGTGGGGGGTGGTTTGTCCTGGGGGTCTATACTAATGTAAGGGGGGTGATTTGTCCTGGGGGTCTAAACTAATGTAGGGGGGAGGTGATTTGTCCTGGGGGTCTGTACTAATGTAGGGGGGTTTGTCCTGGGGGGGTCTGTACTAATGTAGGGGGGGTGGTTTGTCCTGGGGGGTCTATACTAATGTAGAGGGGGTGATTTGTCCTGGGGGGGTCTGAACTAATGGAGGGGGGGTGATATGTCCTGGGGGGTCTAAACTAATGGAGGGGGGTGGTTTGTCCTGGGGGGGGTCTGTACTAATGGAGGGGGGTGGTTTGTCCTGGGGGGGTCTGTACTAATGTAGGGGGGTGGTTTGTCCTGGGGGGTCTGTACTAATGGAGGGGGTGGTTTGTCCTGGGGGAGTCTGTACTAATGGAGGGGGGTGGTTTGTTCTGGGGGGTCTGTACTAATGGAGGGGGGGTGGTTTGTTCTGGGGGTCTGTACTAATGGAGGGAGGGGGCGGTTTGTTCTGGGGGTTCTGTACTAATGGAGGGGGGTGGTTCTGTACTAATGGAGGGGGTGGTTTGTCATGGGGGGTCTGTACTAATGTAGGGGGTGGTTTGTCCTGAGGGGGGTCTGTACTAATGTAGGGGAGGTGGTTTGTCCTGGGGGGGTCTGTACTAATGGAGGGGGTGGTTTGTCCTGGGGAAGTCTGTACTAATGGAGGGGGTGGTTTGTTCTGGGGGGTCTGTACTAATGGAGGGGGGTGGTTTGTTCTGGGGGTCTGTACTAATGGAGGGAGGGGGTGGTTTGTTCTGGGGGGTTCTGTACTAATGGAGGGGGGTGGTTCTGCACTAATGGAGGGGGTGGTTCGTCCTGAGGGGGGTCTGTACTAATGGAGGGGGGTGGTTCTGTACTAATGGAGGGGGGGTGGTTTGTCCTGATGGGGGTCTATTCTGATAAAGGGGGGTGTTTTGTCCTGGGGAGGTCTATACTGATTGAGGGGTTTATACTTAGTGGGGGGTCTGCACTGACGGAGGGGGGTCTATACTTAGTGGAGGGGGGTCTGTACTGAGGGGAGACTATAGTTGGTGGAGGGGGTGATACCATGTTTTACCGCACCGGGTGACACAAACCCTAGTGACGCCACTGCAGCCATGGGCTCTTGTTTCCCCTCTCCTCCTCGTGCGCGCTGCTGTACTAGTGAGCTTCGCACTATGTTCTTCCCCGGAAGAGGACATGTAGTCCCAAGGACTGGCAGCCCCACTGTAACACAGAAACTGCAGCCCACACAGCATTCTCAGCTGAATGGGAGAGATAGAGCCAGGAGCCCGGTAAAGCTTTCAAGGAAGTATACCCAGGACTCCAGAGGGAGGGAATAGTGCTGAGGGAACACCATCAGAGAGAGAACCCCGCTGCCCTGCGCCACCAGAGGGAAAGCCACACAGCCTGGCGCCATCCCTGGTGGAGAAAGGAATGGAGTCATTGCAGGAATGCAGATCTGGGCTCTACCCAGTGGAGTCACCACAGGCAATTCAGAGTGAGCTGACTCCTGATCAGAGGAACCGTTGTTGCTGTATCGCTGGGTCAGGTGAGAGGGCCGATCAGCCAATATTTACTAACGTCCATAGGAACTGCAGTCTCTGACCATCTCTTGTAACATGTCTGCAGTCTCTGACCATCTCTTGTATCATGTCTGCAGTCTCTGACCGTCTCCTGTACCATGTCTGCAGTCTCTGACCGTCTCCTGTAGTATGTCTGCAGTCTCTGACCGTCTCCTGTACTTAGTCTGCAGTCTCTGACCATCTCCTGTATTATATCTCCAGTCTCTGACCATCTCCTGTAATATGTCCGCATTCTCTGACCATCTCCTGTATTATGTCTGCAGTCTTTGACCATCTCCTGTAGTATGTCTGCAGTCTCTGACCATCTCTTGTATTATGTCTGCAGTCTCTGACCGTCTCCTGTATTATGTCTGGGGGCTCTTTCTAACAGACTCTCTAACAGAAGCCCTCTCTGTGTGCATCAGAGAGACTCCCCTCCAGGTCTCATTAGTGTACGCTCTTCCTGTATTTTCTTTATAGTTAAAAGATCATGGGAGGATCCTAGGGTAACGAAGAGTTCTTAGGGGAACATCTCTGTGTTTGAAGCATTGCCATAGAAACATTTGTAAAGGGGAGGAGTTGGTAAGATGACCACGCCCACGTGGGGGCACCAGAAATATTTCTGCACCCAGGCCTCTGTGACCCTAGGATCGGCCCTGGTCAGCAGAGCTTCACCTCACTCACTAAGCTCTGGGGCAAAAATTCCTTGCAAAGTGCTACTTAACTTGCAAAGTGAGAGATTATGTGGTATATGGATTAGTATACACTTGTGGCCTATTATATATAGTTAGATCAACCCCTTCGGCCAGCCCTGCATATTGAACAAGGCTTTTTAAATCACATTGTGCCTTAACACAATGTTGTTAAAGTGGTTCTAAAGCCTAAACAAGCATTCCCTGCATTAAGGTAAAAAATGTGTAGGTAACAATTTCACCCTTCACCCCCTTTTATACTTACCTGACCCCTCACTCGATCCAGCCCATCTGTAGCGGCTCTCCCCGCTCTCCCATGCCATTGGCACCTGCTACTGTTGGTCAAATCCTGTGACAAGGGAGTAAGGGGCAGGGCTGAGCCATGCTGTCTGTGTCTATAGATGCAGGCAACGTGGCTTGGGATTGAGCACGCAGGTGTGCAGCAATAGGAAGCAGCTTCCTATGGTGACAAACTAAGAAAAGAAGGAGCCGGGAAAGCCTGCGGAGGGCCCCAGAAGAAGAGTATCAGGTTGCTCGCAATTCTATTGCCTAGAGCAGGTAAGTATAACATCTTTGTTAATTACATAAAATAGTTAACTTTAAAATCACTTTACGAAATCTATTGCTTTCATTTCTCTGTGATTTTCTATGTAACACCCTTTTTCTTTATATTTATATTTGATTTGTTTTCTCTGTCCTGATAGTTAGAAGTGGAAGTCCATGCAACAACTAAAATTCCTGTAACATCCTGTTTACATCCCTGTAAAGAAAAAATTAGTATACATAGCTTTTTGGAAGCCGATCTGACCCGATCCGACCGGATCCCACTCTGAGCTGTCAGCCGCGGCTTCACTGTAGAGGCGGGTGCAGAGGAAACGGACGACAACGAAAGCCCCATAGTAACTCTATGGATGACGTCACTTCCCATTCATTTCACAGCCGTTGTCAGCCGTGTCCTCTGCAGAGCTTCCGCCGCTGGTGATCGGGTCCGAGCAGGTCAGATCGGCTTCCAAAAAAGGCATGTATACTCATTTTTTCTTTACAGGGATGGAGAGGTTAGTGTTAGATACACGGTGGTTATAGATGCAGGGATTTTAGTTTTTGCATGGACTTCCACTTTAACAAGTTGTATGTATTTGAAATAAAATACTCCGTACTATTTATAAGCCACATGTTACTACTACTTGTGGCAAAATTGTATCCATATACAGTATTTTATACTTTTAGCCCAGAGCTTTGTCTCCATCTAGTGGTCCTTTAAAGAAATGTTCCCTTTTGACATAGTTGTTCTTTTATAATTACTTATTCATATGAAATTATGATCCTAAAATAGGTGCTCTTTTATCATAATAATAAATTTATATTGTTCCTTTATCGTTATCATCACTCTTATTTCCTTGTCTTATTTTAGTGTTGCATAATAATTTTTACTTTTTTTTTTCTCTTTCTATTGGTTGAACTGGATGGACTTTTTACCACCAGACTGACCATGTTACATTGTATGCAACTATGTAATGGTGCAGTTCCTTTTTTTTTTTTTTGCTTTGTTTTCTGTGTTGATTTGCTGATTCTGCTCAACATCTCCCTCTTGTTCCTTATTGTGAAAACAAATCGCTTTTAAATTTCTGTATATTACACACAGTATGTCAGTGTAAATAAATATATATATATATATATATATATATATATATATATATATATATATATATATAGTAAAACCTTGGTTTGAGAGTAACTTGGTTTGAGAGCGTTTTGCAAGACAAGCAATATGTAATAAATTTTGACTTGATATATAAAGAGTGACAGCACTGAAAGCTGAAAATTGGTCTGGGCAGGAAGGGGGTTAAGGTGCTCAGTAGGCAAGTGGTTAAACATTGTGCCAAGGTTTATATGCATGCTGCACCCTGGGTACTGGGTGACCTTGTCCAACCACTGGTGGTCAGGGTAAAAAACTATAATCTTAGGGATTCCAGTGCAAGAATCTCAAACCCTTGCTTCCAGTAATGCTTACTATAAACATTACAATCTTTAATAAGGTGAATACTAACATTCACTTAATGTGCCTTGAAAAATTATTTATTACACTTGACATTTTCCAAATTTTGTTATGTTACAACCAAAAACATAAACATATTTTAGTGGGATTTTATTTGATAGACCAACACAAAGGGGCACATAATTGTGAAGTGGAAGGAAAATAATAAATGTTTTTCAATTTTTTTACAAGTAAATATCTGAAAAGTGTAACATGCATTTGTATTCAGTCCCCTTTACTCTGATACCCCTAACTAAAATCTAGTGGAACCAGTTGCCTTCAGAAGTCACCTAATTAGTAAATAGAGTCCACCTGTGTGAAATTTAATCTCAGTATAAATACAGCTGTTCTGTGAAGCCCTCAGATGTTTGTTAGAGAACCTTAGTGAACAAACAGCATGATAAAGGGATCCAGACAGGTCATGGATAAAGTTGTGAAGTTTAAAGCAGGGTTAGGTTTAAAAAAAAAAAAATATACCAAGCTTTGAACATCTCACGGAGCACTGTTCAATCACTCATCCAAAAATGGAAAGAGTATGGCACAACTGCAAACCTACCAAGACAGGGCCACCCACCTAAACTGACAGGCCAGGCAAGGAGAGCATTAATCAGAAGCGGAAGCAGCCAAGAGGCCCATGGTATCTCTGGAGGAGCTGCAGAGATCCACAGCTCAGGTGGGAGAATCTGTCCACAGGACAACTATTAGTCAAGCACTCCACATATCTGGCCTTTATAGAATAGTGACAAGAAGAAAGCCATTGTTAAAGGAAAGCTGTAAGAAGTCCAGTTTGCAGTTTGCTAGAAGCCATGTGGGGGACACAGCAAACATGTGGAAGAAGGTGCTCTGGTCAGATGAGATCAAAATTGAACTTTTTGGCCTAAAAGCAAAACGCTATGTGTGGCCGAAAACTAACACTGCACATCACCCTGAACACACCATCCCCACCGTGAAACATGGTGGTGGCAGCATCATGTTGTGGGGATGCTTTTCTTCAGCATTCTTGGAAAAAAAACTGTTAGAGTCTGCAAAAGACTTGAGACTAGGGTGGAGGTTTACCTTCCAGCAGGATAACGACCCTAAACATACAGCCAGAACTACAATGGAATGGTTTAGATCAAAACATAATCCTGTGTTAGAATGGCCCAGTCAAAGTCCAGACCTAAATCCAATTTAGAATCTGTGGCAAGACTTGAAAATTGCTGTTTACAGAAGCTCTCTATCCAATCTGACAGAGCTTGAGCTATTTTGGTCTATCACATAAAATCCCAATAAAATACATTTACATTTTTGGTTGTAACATGACAAAATGTGGAAAATTTGAAGGGGTGTGAATACTTTTTCAAGGCACAATAGCACACATGCAATGAGTTAAAAAATACTTGTTTAAAAAGCAGTTATAATTATAGGGAAATATGACTAGGTAATGCAAATACTCAGGGATAGCAAATATTGTATAAGGTGACCACAAATGTTCTAAGCTGGTTTAAGGTTACAGCGCCTTCTCAATGAGCAGGTGGTAGAGTGGATCAGAACTACAACATACTGAATATCTGGAACAGTTGATACAACTGTCAAGTATTAGAGTGGTGCTACAGTCTGCAACACCCGAAAGAAGACAGTTGCAGATTCCACAAAGGTTGTAGCCTGTTAAGGTGTTCCAGCACTGTGTAGTATTCCGTGAAGGAGAAGTGCCATTGCAGGACATACCTTAGAGCTGTCTGTTTTCTTCATTGTTACAGTCACTTTGCAATATGCCATAATAACTCCTGTGTCTGTGTTTTCTATAAAGACAGGTTACTTTCCATAGGTCAACAGATCCACTGTTTTGTACTCCTGACCTCCACTGTGCATTGCACAATCCTGCCTCCTGAATTCTGTCTATTACATAATCCTGACCCCTGCTCTCTTATCAGTCATACATGTATGGGTCAACAGATCCATCTAACCATAGCTACTTTACATTAGCTTCAAAGACGTATGCAAGATCATGAACCCAAAAAGCTGAAGAAGGCGTCAGCTGGAGCTGCAAGCACAAACACTTCATTTCATATGGGACAGGAAATCAATACAGGGCTAAAATGTATGCTATGCATAAAGCTTGCCTTGTGTGGATAGGAAAATACTTGGTGTCCCTGTCCAGGATGCAAAATGGTAGTTCTCAAACTATGCAAGGGAATATGCCTAGACTGTTGGTTTAGTCTGTAACTATTAAAACAGTTATGGTTTCAGGAAAGCCAGAGGTTGAACCATGATTGGAAAATTATCCTATCCTCTTCGTGCCAGCCAGTGAGGGCTCCCTAAGTCGCCAGCATTAAGTAGCAGAGGCTACCTGGGGTCTCCAGGCTCATCCAAGCACATAGAGCAGCTAATTAACATGTTATTTTATTACGAGTCCAAATACAATAGAATAAATCCTAATACGTTACAAGTTATATGCAGGTTTAATAAAACTGTCTGATCATATTGCAATCCTGTACTTGCTGATTGAACGCTTTCACAATTGTATGATATCTATTGTAATAATGAGATGACTGCAGTAGAAAATGATCTTATATTGTTGGTAGCAGTGAGGAACACTTCCTTGTTGTTGAGGGAGCAACAACTAATGCCCTGTACACATGAGCGGACTTTTTGACCTGACTGGTCCGTCAGACCGAATCCGGCGGACAATCCGACCGTGTGTGGGCTTCATCGGACCTTCAGCGGACTGTTTCTGTCGAAAATCTGATGGACTTTAGATTTGGAACATGTTTCAAATCTTTACGTGGACTCGTCTGTATGCTAGTCCGATGGACGAAAATCGACGCTAGGGCAGCTATTGGCTACTGGCTATGAACTTCCTTATTTTAGTCCGGTCGTACGTCATCACTTACGAATCCGTCGGACTTTGGTGTGATCGTGTGTAGGCAAGTCCGTTCGTTCGAAAGTCCGTCGGAAGTCCGTCAAAAGTCCGTCAAAAGTCCGTCGGAAAGACTGTCGGACCTTTGTTGCTGAAAAGTCCACCTGTGTTTACAGGGCATAAGTGACACCTAGTTACCGCCCTCTACTGGAAAGGTCTTTCAATTACCTACTTATTTACCTGAAGTAATAGTAAGGGAATATAATACACCACACATGTCTTGGGATGCATCATCTGTAAAAAGCATATGTATAAAGGAAACGTTTAAAAGTTTATATCTACTTTGCTATGTATTTTAAATCCATATTTTACAAAAAATGTAATAGAGGTAAACCCAGGACCCAGAACTCACAGACCATCGTAGGTTTATGAAACAGCAAAGAATGCTTGCTTTCAAATTCTCTCTCTAATTGAATATCCATATGGACCTGTAGAAGAGGTATGGGGGGAAGAGGAGGGGGAATAACCCCACTATGTAATTCAGTTTTGTGTGAGATCGTACTATTAAAATCTGTAAACAAGCTTTTTTTAAAAATGTAATTAAGATGAATCTAAATATGAACTATTCATATGCAATATGAAGTACAATATTATTGTGCTCTACCTATCTAACCTATTATCCTAACATGTGGCCGTATCAGCAGCTTTATTACTTAGATGTAAAATATAGATAGAAATAGCATAATGCAATACTGCACCAATAACACTAATCTAAGCAACAGGTGTTAAACAGTGGGGGAGGTTTACTAAAACTGGAGCACTCCAAATCAATTGGTGGAGGGGGGATTATGGTGTGGGGTTGTTTTTCAGGGGTTGGGCTTGGTCCCTTAGTTCCAGTGAAGGGAACTCTTAAGGCGTCAGCATACCAAGAAATTTTGGAAAATTTTATGCTCCCAACTTTGTGGGAACAGTTTGGGGATGGCCCCTTCCTGTTCCAACATGACTGCGCACCAGTGTACAAACAAGGTCCATAAAGACATGGATAAGCGAGTTTGGGTTGGAGGAACTTGACTGGCCTGCACAGAGTCTTGACCTCAACCCAATAGAACACCTTAAGAATGAATTAGAGCGCAGACTGCAAGCCAGGCCTTATCATCCAACATGAGTGCCTGACCTCACAATTGCACTTCTGGAAGAATGGTGAAACTTTCCCATAGACACACTCCTAAACCTTGTGGACAGCCTTCCCAGAAGAGTTAAAGCTGGTATAGCTGCAAAGGGTGGGCCAACTCAATATTGAAGCCTACAGACTAAGACTGGGATGCCATTAAAGTTCATGTATGTCGCTACGTCCCAATACTTTTGACAATACTATATATATATATATATATATATATATATATATATATATATATATATATATATATATATATATATATATATATATATATATATAATATATATATATATATATATATATATATATATATATAAATATATATATATATATATATATATATATATATTCATATAACTTCAGACTTCACTGGCTATATGCTTGCATTAAATCAGTGACTGTCTAGGAAGTTAAGCCACATGGACAGTCCTAGAATCTGCACCTATGTATGTGAGAATTTATATTCTCACAGGGTATATTTATCGATGAGAGGGGTCTATTATAAAAAACAGTGGTGTAATGCTGTAATGATGCCTAAAAAAAAGATACCACAGGTTTATAAAACACAGCAGTATTTAAGAGTCTTGAAGTCAAAATCATGTGACCAGATCTCCTCTTATCATGGAGTTCTCTCTATTACAAAAGGCCAAGGGAACGGTGGGCTCCATTCTGTGGCCTGCATTCCATGAATGAGCTGTAAAATGAAGTTCAAAGGGCCATATTTGGGCAATGACATTTACAAAATATGACATTTGTTTTTGTCAAAATTGGGTGTCTTTATTTACAGTTTAAATTTTTTTGTGAATGAGTAGAGGTACTGTTACTACTTACTCATTCAAGTAGGGAGGAAGGACTGATTTCTGGGGGCCCCCTTATTTTGAAGGAGGTTTCCAAATTTCCAGATTCCCATAAGCCCCCTGCCCGTAGACAAACAGGCAATAGTTGTGAAGAACAGTTTCTTGTTCTCATCAACACATGGGGGCAAGGTGGGCTGCCAAACCAGAAGGGTCTGGCGTGGAATTATATATATATATATATATATATATATATATATATATTTAAACTATATTTTTTTTGTTGTTGTTACGTGGGGTCCGTCTTGACATCTATATAAGTCCCTCATCAGGGATAAGGGTCTAGTATGTATTTTTAGGGGGAACCCTACACTTTGTTTTATGTGGGGTTCCCATTAACATCTATACAAGGCCCTCATCTAGGATAAGGATCTGGTATGGATGAGGGGCGGTCCATCTATTAAGGGCGCATGGACGCCGACTCCCCTTTCCATCGCCCTATTCATGTGTCCGGCACCTTTCAGGGGCGGGCTATTTTTTTTAAGCACCTGATTAGAGCCAGAGGCTCTAATAGGATTCTAAATAGGGTGGGCTCCAGACGCAGAGCATTGCGCTCGGAGCCCACCCAGGTGTGTTAGAATAGCGAATTAATAACACTGAATTGCCTCTTCGCCAATCAGGAAGCGTGGGTGTGAGACACTTTTCCCGATTGGCCGAAAGGAGAAGCGTTCTAATTGGCCGCCGAGAAGGAGGGAGGAGACGGAAGCTGCAGAGCAGGGGAAGGAGGTGCCTGCTCGTGATGCCCACGGAGGAGAGCTGGGGAAGCCGCCCGTGGTTGAGGTAAGTGCACCGACCGACTGACCGGCCCAACCCTGGGGGTGGCGGGTGCACTGTTTGCCGCTCCACCCAAAAAAATTACCACCAGCTGCCACTGGATGAAGGTAATCCTAGGCTGCTTTGTTTACAGATAGAACAAAGAAGATGGGAGCTGTCATTTACCAGCAATTTAAAGTGGAACTTTATTTACTGAATAAATATTTGCAAACCGACAGGATTTTTAATGCTGAAGACTCATACTATGACTATTCTGCATTACTGTATTCTTACCTACTTGTTCTCAATGTACACTGATCAGTATCTGCATGTGCAGGAGTGATGCCATTCTGGCCCCAACGATAAAAATGGCTAAACATTGGAACAGTGGCGGCTGGTGCACCCGCCATCCCTCCCCAGGGTCGGGTGGCCGGTCGGTCGGTGCACTTATTCCATCCATGGCGGGCAATCACGGGCAGCTTCCACGGCTCTCCTCCGCGGACATCACGAGCAGCTTATCTTTCCCTGCTTGGCACCTTCCGTCTCCACCCTCCTCCTCGGCAGCCAATCAGAATGCTTTTCCTTTCGGACAATCAGGGAACGGGTCTCAGACCCGCGCTTCCCGATTGGCAGAGTCTATTCAGTGTGAGAATAGGGAATATTCATTCCCTATTCTCACACACCTGGGTGGGCTCAGAGTACATTCTCAGTTTCCCAAGCCCACCCTATTTTGTAGTCTATTAGAGCCTCTGGCTCTAATCGGTGCTTCAAAAAACCACCCACCCCGTATTGGGATTCATGCGCCCAGTGTCCTGAAAAACCAGATGCATGGATATGGGGGGTGGCGGCGATGAATAGGGAAGGTGGCGCCCATCCACCCTTAATGGATGGGCTGCCCCTGATTGGAACTAAGAAAAAGACTGGATAAAAATTTCAAGGGTAATGAGCAAGGGTCCTCCTGTAAATGTCTTGCTTTCATGTTTTGCTGTTGTAGGTTGTATACAACATACAGCACATCTCAGGCAGGTTAGGGGTATCCCTATATAATTTTGCCCTTTAAGCATTAATAAAATTATTGCTCCCTGCCAAACCAAACATTTAAACGTTTTTTTCGCTTTGAAACAGGATTCCCAGGCCAATGCCCAGCCTCCCATGTTATTTGTTTGACAATTCCTTGCTTAATATAGTGGTTTTAAAGCTTAATGTTTATTTTACATTAATGCATTCTATTCATGAAGGTAAAAGATCTTCTGTGTCACAGAATCCCCCCTCACCTCCTTGTACTTACCTGAGCCCACTCTCGATCCAGTGATGTGCATGAAAGTAGTGGCTCTCTCACTCCTCCCTGGGCACATTGATAGCAGCAGGAGACATTGGCTCCCACTGCTATTAATCAAATTCGGTGACGAGGAAGCAGGGGGAATGGCAGAACCACTCAATAGACGCAGACAGGGAGGCTCAGTAGCGAGCCTGCACAAGTGCCCCAATAGAAAGCGGATTTCTATATGGGCCCCCTTGCAGTGATTTTAATAATGCTTAAAGTGAAACAATAAAATGAAAGATTCCTTTAAATATCGTATGGACTGGGGGGGGGGACCGATTTTATCCTTGATTTTTAATCTATATTGCCGGGAGCAGGAAATACATTACAGCCGCGAGCAAGTTTGCATTAAATTTTTTCCTTTAGAAATGTAATTTTGCTGCAGCACTGTTCTACACATTGCACATATGCGCCACTTTAGAGGCAGAGTAAGGGGATCCCCAAAGCACCTTGTCCCCATGTTGATGGGGACAAGGGCCTTTTTCCAACAACACTGGCCATTGGTTGTTGGAGTCTGCGTGTGGGGGGCTTGTCGAAATCTGGAAGCCACCTTTCACACGGGGGCCCCTAGATCCCACCCCCCCATGTGAATGGGTAGGGGTACTTTGTACCCCTACCCATTCACCAAAAAAAGTGTCACAAAAGTAAAAACCACAAAAGACAGTTTTGACAATTCCTTTATTAGAAAAAAAAAGTGTCCCACAATGTACACGATGGAATCAGGCCGCCCGACGGACCCGAAAAATAGAAAAAAGAAAAAACTCCGCCTCCATTGGAGGCCTCCCGGCGACTGCTGCCTTTTCACTTTGACAGCTCATATATAGGTAAGCGTGGAGGTAAGATAGTGGGGTGGTTGGCGCTACCCTATATCACAAGGTAAGTGTACAGGAAGGTATTAGATAAGTGCTCTGTTACCAAAGAAAAAATTAATAAATTAATAATAAAGGGATACCTGTCCTGTGTAAATTAAATTATATACATGTGCTTGTCCACTGGTGATTAAGTGTATATAAGTGTACCCTGCAGTGATGGATATAAACGTATCCTCGCACAAATGTAATTAAACAAGTGTCAGTACATGTGAAACAGATATGAGCAGGTAATTTAAGTGATCAACCAAGATATAACTTTCGCATAAAAAAAAAATATATATATATATATATATATATATATATATATATATATATATATATATATATATCTGTATATATGTGTCCATCAGGTCAAAAATAAACAACCTAAAACATAGGTACTATCTTGCTGTCTAAAAAATAAACCATAAAACTCAAAACATGAAAAATCAAAAAATCTAAGTGCAAGTCCCAAAATATGAGAAAAAAGGTGCAGTTGCAGAATAGCCAATTGTATTCCTTCAAGTGACTTCAGTCCTCGGCAAAAAGGTGACTGGTAGTGCTCCCCCCGTCAGGTCCCCACTCACCAAAAGTAGTAACCCCTGCAGGGGTAATGGGCATGTATGGGTAACCTTGGATGGAACTACTCCTCGGCTCTCTCAGTGTCCCATCTGTTGGTCTATCGGGCTCCCGCAGCTGACTCCACATGATCAAGCTACCGCAGATGTCTCCACACAGTCAGGGGTAATCATTTCGGTCAGTAACTGCCAAGAGGTCGCTCCACAATTCGGTCCTCATATGAAGGAAAGAAGGGCTCTCATAGTGTAGTTGTTTAAAAATAAATTTATTAAAAAAGAAGAAAATAAACCAAAACCTTCCCATCAGCAGGCGTGGGAAAGCTAAAAACTACACTGTGTATATGTAGGAAGAGCTGGTCCGCGGCGTGCGCTCCACCTGCGTTCCAAGCTCCCTACTTCCATGTCGGGTATGACGTAAAAGCGTAGCCCCGCCTCATATATAGGTAAGGGTGGGGCCACCCACTGACGTAACCGGATAACCCCGCCCCCGTCTGACGTCATATGACATCACATGACATCAGAAGGGGGCGAGGTCACTCGGTCATGTCACCGGGTGGCCCCGCCCTTGCTTATATAACAGCTGTCACAGCCAAGAGACAGCAGTCGCCGGGAGGCCTCCCATCGAGGCAGAGCTTTATTTTTCCTATTTCTCTGGTCCGTTGGGCAGCGTGATTGAAGATGAATGGACATCGCGGGACACTTTGTTTTTGACAATTCCTTTATTAAAAAAGAAAAAAGTCTGTTTTGGTTTTTACTTTTTGACACTTTTTTGGTGAATGGGTAGGGGTACAATGTACCCGATACCCATTCACATAGGGGGGGGGCGGGATCTGGGGGCTGTTTTTTTTTAAATTTTGGCGTGGAGTCCCCCTTAAAATCTATACCAGACCGAAAGGCCCGGTATGGATTTTGGGAGGGATCCCATGCCGTTTTTTTTTTTTTTCTTAATTCTGTTGTAGGGTTCCCCTTAACCACTTTAATGCACTGTATTATATACCCTGCACCGACTGAACTGTAGATAGTGTATGGCTACTAGACTGCCTGCACTATATAAATATATATATATATATATATATATATATATGTATATATATATACTACACGGTAGTATATTGCCTGCACTGTATATATATATATATATATATATATACTAAACTGCCTGCACGCAACTAACTAACCTGCCTAATCTAGATCAAGTTCTCTCAATCTCCATGTTATCACACTACATATGGCCGCCGTGTAAGCAGCCTTATATTGTGTGGGGTGTGGACTTAGCCCCCTGAGCCATGATTGGCCAAAAACACCCTGCCTTTAGCCAATCACGGCTCTCCCAGCAGATCGCACTGTGATTAGCTATAGCATGCAGCTCAGGCGCATGCTTTGGCCAATCAGCAGCCGTCAATGCACTGCAATCTTGCAGTACATTATGGGGCGCTCCATGGAGCTCGAATTTGCCATGAATGCCCCATATGTTCAGTTGATCTGCGGACAAACGAACACTCAATGTTCGAGACGAACTCACGTTCAATTCGAACATTGAGACCATCCCTAATATAAACAGCTCCATACCCACAGTTGATCCAGAGGAAGGAAAAAAAAGCCCAATAAAGCATGGTCCAATTTGCTCCAGCAGGGGAAGAATAATTCCTTCATGATCTCCCAAGGGGCAATCGAATATTCCCTGGATCAACTTTATCTATAAATGTTATTATCCAGTTATATTTTGTGCATTTAGGAATGAATTCTGGCCTTTTTTAAAGCAATCAACTGAGCTGTCCAGAACCAGCTCTTGAGGGAGACTTTTCCACATTTTCACAGCTCTTACTGTTAAGAAGCCTTTCTGTATTTGGAGGTTAACTCTCTTTTCCTCCAGACATAAACAGTGCCCCCTTGTCCTCTGTGATGACCTGAAAGTGAATACTCAACACCAAGTTCATTATATGGCCCACTTATATATTTATACATGTTGATCATATCCACCCTTAATCTTTTCTTTTCAAGGGAGAACACATTCAGTTCAGCTAATCTTACCTCAAAGCTGTGCTCCTCCATTCCTGTTTGTCACCGAAACTTTGTACAGAGCTATGTGATGAGGGCTGAGTCACTGCTCTGATTCATAGTCAGTGTGTAAATTTTACCTTGATTTATGATCTGTATAAACAAGCTTTTTTTCTTTAGCACATGATAGGTGGAGGGAGCAATGAAAGGTGCCTAGAGCTCCGTGTTCTTGGAAAAAAAAAAGTCTACATGCTACTTACATGCAGTATTTTATATACAGAGAGGCAAAAAGTATATTTTTGTTTGGATAAATAACAAAAGAAAATATGTGCAAAACTATGACACATTCCCTTTAACCGATTCCAGACCGCTCCACGTACATTTACTGCGGCAGGGCGTATCGCAAAAAAATGACCTGGTCAGGAAGTGGGTAAAAAAACTCTCTGGGGCTGAAGTGGTTAAAAAATAAATAAAGTCAGAGAATACCTTCCCTACCTTCTTTTTGTCAATGAACCTGCAGTATGAACTGCCTGTATTATTTATCTTCATTTGCAGTAGCCGCTTTTATTATCTAAAAATAATTCATTATGAATGAATTTCAGTTAAATACAACATATTTCATTTCCCAGCTTTTATACTCAAGCCATGCCAGTGAACAAAAGTTAAAATATGAAAACCTGAATTCAACTGGGTTTGTTTTTTTTTGTTGTTTTTTTTTGTCTAAAGCAAAAATGACAGGGATACTTTAAAAAGTAACTGTCATTGGTAAATCCTGGCCTGCTAAACTTGAAATGAATGAATCAATAGTGCCGGGGCGTGTCTTCAAGTAGCTTCTTGAGGCTGCATTCACACCAGAAGCGTAGTGTCTTTAAAGTGTTTTTCCTGCAGTTTTTTTTGGCGCGTTTTTATGTGCAATTTTGGCATGTTTTTATGTGTGACTTGCGCGTTTTTATACAGCGTTTTTGAGCTTTGGCACTTTTTTATAGCCAATAGAGAAAACTATTATCTGTTGCATTATTTGTTGCTAGGTATTTCAGATTTTCTAACTTTTCCATTAGCTTTTATTTCTTTTTTTATTATTATTATTCATTTATTATTATTTTTTCATTAGGGTAAGGGGTTAGTATTAAGGTTTGGTTAGGGTTATTTATTTTTATTATTATTATATTATTATTATACAGGATTTATATAGCGCCGACAGTTTATGCAGCGCTTTACAACATTAGGGCAGACAGTACAATTACAATACAAATCAATACAGGGGAGAATCAGAGATCCCTGCTCTTTAGAGCTTACAATCTAGGAGGGAGGGTCAAGTTATACAAAAGGTTAATAGCTGTGGGGGATGAGCTAATGGAGAAAATGGTGCAGTTGTTAGATGGGGGCAGGATAGGCTTCTCTGAAGAGGAAAGTTTTCAGGGATCGCCTAAAAGTGGATACATTTGGAGACAGTCTGACAGATTGGGGTAGGGAATTCCAGAGGATGGGCGAGGCTCGGGAGAAGTCCTGGAGGCAGATATGGGAGGAGGTGATGAGGGAGCTAGAGAGCAGGAGGTCTTGGGAGGAACGAAGAGGGCGATTAGGTTGGTATTTTGAGACTAGGTTAGTGATGTAGCTGGGGGCAGAGTTGTGGATGGCTTTGTAACTTATTGTTAGTATTTTGAATTGAATTTGTTGGGCAAGTGGCAGCCAATGGAGGGATTGGCAGAGAGGGGTAGCAGACACTGAGCGGTTTGTAAGGTGGATGAGTCTGGCAGCAGCATTCATGATGGACTGAAGGGGGGATAGTCTATTTAAAGGTAAGCCAATGAGGAGGGAGTTGCAGTAGTCGAGGCGAGAGATAACCAGGGAGTGAATCAGGAGCTTTGTGGTTTCTTTGGTTATTATAATTTTTTCTTTTTTTTTTTAGGGTTAGGGTGTTAAAACTAGTACTACTACCACTACTACTACTACTAATAATATTAATAATAAATTAATAAATATATATATACATATATATATATATACATATATATACATATATATATATATATATATATATATATATATATATATATACATATATATATATATATATATATATATATATATATATATATATATATATATATATATATATATATATATATATATACACATACATATACATACACACATTTTTTTGTTTGGGTTTTTATTATTTTTATCATTAATCATAATTTATTTATTATTTGTTAAGATTAGGGGTTCATTATTAATTATTTATGTTTTATTACATATTATAAATTTATTTTATTTATTTATGATGATTTTTAGTTATTTGTGTATTTATTTTACATTTATTTATTCATTTATCATTACTATTTTATTTTTTACCTCATTTGAGCAGAAAATCTCACAAAAACATGCAACAAAATGAGAGAATTCGCACAAAAATGCGCAAGCGGCATGTTGCCATTCATTTCTATGGGAATAAAAAAGCGACAAAAACACTCAAACCCGATTCGAGCTACAACAAAGCTCCAGAACTTTTTTGAGCTTCAAGCAACTTGGAGTGGAGATGTGAACCATCTCCATAGAGAATAATCTCATTTTTCTCCTCCAGCGTTTTGGAGTTTCGAGCATCAAGCTACAAAATGCTGAGGTGTGAATGGGGCCTAAGGCATTAAACAATGCTGTGAAACCTGGCTAAACAGAATTACTCATTATGCTGCAAATTTCAAATTTGTATTTCAAATTTGTGTTTGGCCGTTTGTCGATGATTTGCACCTTTTGTCTGCAATGTATTAAAATTATTTCTAAAAATAATTTTAGCAGGAAGAATGAAAGACTTTGCACTGATGCTAACTTGACATAAATCTGAGCACTTGTGTATTTCTAGTTTGGTTTAAGAATAGAACTTTGAAACTTTGAAATATTTGCAGTATACCTTGGGGGTCATTATGGATTAGCAGAGAGATGACAGTCATAAATGACACTGACACTTCATAAATTCTTTGTCACATACAAGAAATGATAGGGTGTTCACTCGAGTAGGAGTAGGACAATAAAAGGTTATGAGCATTTTTCCATTAGTTTCAACAAAAGCTAATTTTGAAGTTAAAGCTTTCAGAAGATCGACTATGTTCCCTCAGTACTAAGCAGTAAGGAGTACTGATAAATGAACCGCTAATAAAAAAGTATCACCTGCAGTTCACAACTTTGTATTATTTATTTATTATTCAAAAAATGCAAGGCCTTCTCTTAGTGGCTTTCTCTGTGCTAAGCGAGTGACCCCCTGTGATTACTATGCAGCTTGGCGCTATAGAAAGAGAAAATTACAGGGGAAAGATTCCCACTGAAAAGAGACACAGGCCGACCATGCTGCTTAATAAGATCCCTTTCACACTGGGGCGTTTTTCAGGCGCTTCAGCGTTAAAAAAAACCGCCTGTAAAGCGCCTGAAAGAAGCCTCATCTGCAGTACCAATGTGAAAGCCCGAGTGCTTTCACACTGAGACCCCTTTCACACTGGGGCGTTTTTCAGGCGCTTCAGCGTTAAAAAAAGCGCCTGTAAAGCGCCTGAAAGAAGCCTCATCTGCAATCCCAATGTGAAAGCCCGAGTGCTTTCACACTGGGGCGCTGTGCTGGCAGGGCGTCAAAAAAAGTCCTGCAAGCAGCTTCTTTACAGCGATTTCGTGTTTTTGCCACCGGGCTGGGTGCGCCGATGGCCCGAGCCCTTTAACACTGCCAGCTCCCGAAAAATGCCTGAAAAACGCCCTAGTGTGAAAGGGGTCTTAAGCGGCGCTTTACCAGCGTTTTCCGGGCGCTGGCAGTGTGAAAGGGCTCCGGCTTTCACATTGGGATTGCAGATGAGCCTTCTTTCAGGCGCTTTACAAGCACTTTTTTAATGCTAAAGCGCCTGAAAAACGCCCCAGTGTGAAAGGGGTCTAAGGGATAAATTTTATTAGAAAGTTATGTTTACTACAAAAAGAGCCAAGACCAGGTACCCATCACAAACACCAAGATCATATTAAAAATAGACAACGTCGACTGTTTAAGAGCAGCTGCATCACGCTTCAACCATGCAAGCACACACCTATAGCAAGGCTATTGTTAATTGGAGTAGATAATGTTTTATGGATCATACTGATGGTTTCAATGACATGCACCATACATAGCAAAGTCCGTTCTGTCACTATATTTAATTAGAAACCCTTTTAACAAAAAACCCCTGCTAAACGGTGGTTGATTGAGACAAGTTGTTGGTCCCACAGAGACAGCTTATAGCAAAGCATAGCTGTCAGTGTGGAGAGATGATTATAGTCCGCAGTTAGTATCCAATCCGTAGGCATAGATATGCAGTTTCTCAGAATGGGATTGCATGTATTCACAGGATCTAGCTGTTGGAAAAACAATAGTTCAATGATGTTATTATGAAGCTGGCTTAATTCTGGCTGAAAAGTAACAAACAGCAGGAGGCAAAGTAAAAGAAGGCAGCTAAAAGGTCTATGGTTCGCTCACCCGACCATTCATGGAGCGATATAATCACAGTCCTGTACTATCTTTCTCTGGGGGGCTGTATGTGCCATCCTGTATGCTCCGTTTGTTAAGCGGGGTCCGTGGGGCTCCAGTGAGCAGTTTGCTGTCAGCGCTATGTAGGTGTCCGGTCCTCTGGGCCACTGTCCGCCTGTCTCAGCCGAGACAGTCTCCGCCAGCCTCAAGCAGTCAGCTGCGTACACACAGGCGCAATGAGATCCATCATCCACGACGCATATAGCGTCTCTGTTGTGATGCGATCCAATGTGAATATCTACTAATTGAGGCAAGTTTAGTAGATATTCATGGTACCTTCAGGTAAACTGGGTACACACCATTGGCTGCCAGCATGGATCAGGTGCAGGTTGGATGCTGGTTCTCCAGCATGCCCTTTTGACAGAAGCCAGTTGTGCAACCGCCTTCTGTAGAACAGATAGCTGTATACATGGCCTGAAAGTTGGCCGGTTCCTGCTGAACCAACCGATTTTGGCCAAAGTTCGGCCTCTGTGTTCAAAGCTGTTACTAAACCCAGGAGCCTGCATTCACTATATCTTGTCTCCCACAGTACACAGAAGATGGAAATGCAATTATTTTAGTAAATATAAACGGCTAAATACCTTTTCTCATCAGCAGTATATATCAGTTTTGTGTCCAGCCGAGCACTGGTTAAAGCTTGTAGGAGGAGTTTTCATTCTCCTCTGACTGTCCTATGATGCTGCATGACCCCTGACTCTCTGTCTGGACAGCGCTGATTGGCCCTGTGCCGATCACATGCACTCCCCCCTCCCCAAAAAAAAAATACCGTCTCTTTACTATCAGGAGATGGATTGGGGACTGTGAAATAAGAGGAGGATCAGAGAGGACAGGATCAAACAGCCTTTTTACACATTACGCAGGATTAACCCATTAGGTTCCACAGTGAGTATAACAAGCATGCTTTACTGTATATAGAGATTGATTTTACTGTTGTGGGTTTAGTAACACTTTAAGACTTATCTAGGCTTACCTTTTAGGTACATTTTTAAAGCGGAACTATACCGCATCTGAGTAACACGAAAAAACACTATTAAATACATTTTTTATATTAAAAGCAAACTCACCCATCCATGTCTCCATGATTTATTTTGCTGAGAAATCACTTTGAAAAACACCCCCCTAGTATTTCTGGCCATCTTGAGTAAGGGCAGATGATTCATGTAGCATCTACTTCCTGGAATCCATCTGCCCTAGGCCATGCATACAGGAAGGTGCACTTAGCTAAGAAAACCCCTCCTCTCCTCCTAAAGGCACCTGGGATGTATGATGTCATTTTCCTAGGCATAGAAACCAAGAAGTAACTGAAAAAATGTAAAAAAAAAAAAAAAGTTTAAAACAAGTAAATAGGATATGCTTTCCTAGCAGCAAAATAATGAACAATAGTCAATGTTGATTTAGTAAAGTTTCGTTTTCAAATCAAAGTTTACTACCGTTTTAAAGGGAGTTGAAATATAACATATCTACTGGCTGGATCAGCAGGTGAAAATAAAGGACAAAAAGCATTAAAAAGAAACTGAATGCAGCCACCACATCTAAGGATTGGCAAGCTGCAATCAATTAAATATTTGTTTAGGGTTTAATATAACTTAGCATACTTAATAACATCCAAAGTCAATAAATTAAGTTTGTCATTACATTTTTAATTACTCATGCCTTAAGAAGATGAGTTATCAAATCGCACCTGGAAAGAGCTGAAGAGTGGCCAATTAGAAGAGTACGTGATTCATTTTTAAGATGGTATCTCCTGCATACTATGATTAGCTGAAATAGATTCATTATGATGTGATTTTTATTCAACAGCTATTCATTCCAAGCACACACCTCTGTTATAAATGTGACACCAGCACATTCTGTAAACAGAGACTGTGACTGTGTTATTTGAAGGTGAATTCTTATTTGGTTAAGTACACAGATAGAGGAAATTGCAAAGATAAATTAGCTGATACATTTTACTGCTTCTTATCTGATCTGTTTCTTCCAGGAATGAGGTACCAGAGGGAGCACAAAGTTTGCCTCGGCTTAGGCACCCCAAATCTGAAGATTCTGCTGGGCTCAGACGATCATCAAGAGATTCAAAGGTCAGATAGGATGGTATTCCTTTATTTTTAAAGCTCCAGATCAATTCATAATAGTGCAAGGTTCTGGTGGGTTTTTTTTAAACCTGAAGCCACATATTAGAAATGTAGTCACTCGTTTTGTAAGGCTGCTTAATAAGGATTTAAACCGAGACCAGCAAATTGCTGACTTCATTTCTGCTTCATTACAGCTGTTGTCACAGGGCAGAGTATCATTATATATTTCTGTGCAGCAAATGAATTCTTCCTGACATATCCTAATAAAAACTAATTATCTACATCATGCCCAGCCAGTGTGTCACAAGAGATTCCTTCCAACTGATTTACCATGAACCTCCTACTTCCCAGAATTCCTAGTATTCTGACTTAGCAGAGTTTTGAAGACTCAACCAGCGTGTTCTGACTTTTTTCCTGCTCCATATAATTAGGTCACTAATGATTATTTACTATGACAAAGGACAAAAGCTCTCACGTGTTTAGAAGATACAGATCCCACAGCTTCAGGCTTATATTATTATTATAGCTCTCTGGGATTTCTTTTTAAAATGAGGCCCCTTTCACACTGGCTTTCCGATCAGGTTCACCTGTCTGTTTTTCAGGTGGACCTGATCGGAACCATCCATTCACCCCTATGAAGCTGCGGATGTCAGCGGTGACATGTCTGCTGACACCTGCTGCTATCCTATCCTGTCCGTGAAATCCAGACGCATGGTGGCCCTTTTTTCCCATCCATCTGGCGGATTGGATTGGATGGGATCAGTTAAAAACGGACAGGTGGTCCATTTTCATCCGATTTCCCCATAGAGGAGAGCAGGACTCTGTCCATCTCCACTCTGCACAGAGCGCCTGTCATCCACCTGCTCAACGGGGATCAGCGGAGTGATCTCCCGCTAAGCAAGCAGAGTCCGTCAAACAGAGGCGCCCGTGTGAAAGGAGCCTTACCCTTGTAGTGGGGCCTACCCCCACTGCAAGGGTTAAATGTTCTTTATATCTAGGAGTAGAAGAATAAGCCATAATGCTTACCTTATTCCTCTTTTTGACAGGCTTGCATCACGCTGTGTGACCTGTCCCCAAAGCCTCTTCTCTTTGGCGCTCTGGCAGGCGGTCACACTGTAATGTCCTCAAGTACAAGGCAGGACTAACAGTCTTGCCTTGTACATGAGGACGGTAGAGGGTTTGCCCACAACCCAGGGATTCAGAGAGAAAAGGAGAGAGCTAGAAGCCTGCTGGAACAAGGACTAAGGTAAGTATTACATCCTATTTCTCTACCCCTAAACTTGTCACGCATTCACCCCTTAAAGTTTAGGGTAGGGGCAGAGTGAGGGAATTTCTTATAAAAATCCATAAATGGGGCTTTGAAAGAAGCTACATGTAGTTAGATGTTTTAAGGGTGCATTCACGCCTGCGAATGCATCCTACCATGCGAGAACCCCAGCGAGAGTTCCCGCGATTAGTTGAGAGAGGTAGTCCCATTAAAAGCAATTCAAAGTAGGGTGCATTTGCAGGTGTTAATGCAGCCTAGAAAGACCTCTGAAAGTGTGCAGCTTAATGTAAACAGTTATATCACTGTCTGTTAATGGTTTAAAGAGTTGTTTGTTTATCTATCTACTGATATATATATATATATAACAGTATCTCACAAAATGAGTACACCCCTCACATTTTTGTAAATATTTTATTATATCTTTTCATGTGACAACACTAAAGAAATTACACTTTGCTACAATGTAAAGTAGTGAGTGTACAGCTTGTATAACAGTGTAAATTTGCTGTCCCTACAAAATAGCTCAACACACAGCCATTAATGTCTAAACCACTGGCAACAAAAGTGAGTACACCCATAAGTGAAAACATCCAATTTGGGCCCAATTAGCCATTTTCCCTCCCCGGTGTTATGGGCCTCGTTAGTGTTACAAGGTCTCAGGTGTGAATGGGGAGCAGGTGTGTTAAATTTGGTGTTATTGCTCTCACTCTCTCATACTGGTTGCTGGAAGTTCAACATGCGACCTCATAGCAAAGAACTCTCTGAGGATCTGAAAACAAGAATTGTTGCTCTACAAAAAGATGGCCTAGGCTATAAGAAGATTTCCAAGACCGTGAAACTGAGCTGCAGCACAGTGGCCAAGACCATACATCGGTTTAACAGGACAGTTTCCACTTAGAACAGGCCTCGCCATGGTCAACCAAAGAAGTTGAGTGCACGTGCTTAGCATCATATCCAGAGATCGTCTTTGGGAAATAGACGTATGAGTGCTGCCAGCATTGCTGCAGAGGTTGAAGGGCTGGGGGGGTCACCCTGTCAGTGCTCAGACCATACGCCCCGCACACTGCATCAAATTGGTCTGCATGGCTGTCGTTCTAGAAGAAAGCCTCTTTTAAACAGTTTGCTGAAGACAAGCAGACTAAGGACATGGATTACTGGAACCATGTCCTGTGGTCTGATGAGACCAAGATAAACTTTTTTGGTTCACATGGTGTTAAGCGTGTGTGGCGGCAACCAGATGAGGAGTACAAACACAAGTGTGTTTTGCCTACAGTCAAACATGGTGGTGGGAGTGTCATGGTCTGGGGCTGCATTAATGCTGCTGGGACTGGGGAGCTATAGTTCATTGAGGGAAGTATGAATCCCAACATGTACTGTGACATACTGAAGCAGAGCATGAGTCCCTCCCTTCGGAGACTGGGCCGCAAGGCAGTGTTCCAGCATGATAATGACCCCAAACGCACCTCCAAGACAACCACTGCCTTGCTAAAGAAGCTGAGGGTAAAGGTGATGGACTGGCCAAGCATGTCTCCAGACCTTAACCCTATTGAGCATTTGTGGTGCATCCTCAAACAGAAGGTGGAGGAGCACAAGGTCTCTAACATCCACCAGCTCCGTGATGTCATCATGGAGGAGTGGAAGAGGACTCCAGTGGCAACCTGTGACGCTCTGGTGAACTCCATGCCCAAGGGGGTTAAGGCAGTGCTGGAAAATAATGGCCACACAAAATATTGACACTTTGGGCCCAATTTGGACATTTTTACTTAGGGGTGTACTCACTTTTGTTGCCAGCGGTTTAGACATTAATGGCTGTGTGTTGAGTTATTTTGAAGGGACAGCAAATTTATACTGTTATACAAGCTGTACACTCACTAATTTACATTGTAGCAAAATGTAATTTCTTCAGTGTTGTCACATGAAAGGATATAGTAAAATATTTACAAATTACTGCCACATTAAAGTATACCTGTGGCTAGGCTATGAACATTTAAAGTAGAATTCCAGGCTAAACATGAATGTATTGCAGAGATGTACTGCATATGTTATGGCCACCAATACTTTAAAGTAGAATTAAACTTATAAGCAAACAGTGATTATATTTCAGCTTACCAATTCTTAGATGTGATGGCTGTATTCATGTTTTAGGCTCCTTTCTTCTATTTTCACCTGGTAATCTGGCCAGTAAGTCAAAAGAACAAGCTCTCTTGCAGATGTAGCAGTTACAGAGTTGAAACAAACCACTTACCATTGACAGGGGTTAGAATGGTCAGCTTTTATTTATTTATCTAAAACCTTTATCCCAAAAGGAAAAAGCCCCCTGATGTAACTGCTTATAAAATATTAGCTGGAGCTTGGCTTCATTTTGTTAGTGTGTTTAAATTTACTAGTACATCTAACACTCCCTCTCCCAAGACTGACAATACTGCTGTCCAAATGTGTCCCCTGTGCTCTTTCATCCAGAGTCGAGGCACTCTAACACAGGAGGTGTGTTACTGGCTAAATCACCAGATGAAAACAGAGGTATCTAATGATTGGTAAGCTGCAATATATTACAACTTTGGTTTTGGGTTTAATACTGCTTTAAGCAGCACTCCAGCATTCCCCTCCCCACGCCCTCCCTCATGATTTCCATGATTGTGTCATCTACAAGCCAGAATCTCAGGAAGTAGATGTTGACCCTATATAAAGTCTGAACAAAGATGTTGCTAGCCTCTAGAGAAGAAAGGAGATTAAAGGCATTGTCAGGAGGAGTACTGCCATCTCCTTGAAATGTAATGAATACTTGTGAGTCTCATGGATTACTTGCACATACATGAAAACATATATCTGACACGTAATCCACTCTAAAGTGACACTGTCATCTTGCCCATGAAGGGCACAGTGGCAGTGTCTCTGCAAAGGTGTCTCCTTGATCCACTTTACTCACCTTGACACCTCTTTCTAGCTGTTTGTTCCTCCAATCCAGTAAGCACTACTATCCCTAGTGTAGCTGAAGTTGGAACTAGGGGGAGCAGCAGTGTTACTATCTTAGTCATGTGACAGTGCTCAGGCCTAGTGATTGGCTGGTGGTACTGTCACATGGCATGAGGTCACACAGCCCCCCATTCCTGAAAGCACTTTTTTTGTTGTCAGTTGCAGCAAAGAAAGGAGCAGCAAGGGAGCCCTGGCAAGGTGGGCGTAGCCGGGGCAAGGGACACTTTGCCTTGCATAGGCAAGATGTCAGGTACTCTTTAAATGGTCTCTGCCACGAAACAAGTCTAATATGATGTTTTCATTTACTTATAAAAACAATGCATACAAAAAGATTAAATTGTAACATATTTGATGTAATCTTTTCATTATTCTTCAATCTGTTAATTTGTCCGTTGAGTTTTTATTGCTAAGAGGGACATTCCACTTTTACAGTAAATAGTGAACTTTTGTGAGCTGTTCACACTAATATTTTTTATTTCTCTTTCTGTCAATAGGCTAGATCTTTCAGTTACTCAGACTTGGAAGTCCCATCTTCAAAATTACTCCAGAGGTTTGGGAGTCTAACCTGGCGCAAAAAAAGGTCCAGTGTACTGGAATATCATGATGTTGATGCTAATGCATCATCCTCATCACAATCTCATTGGTCAATGGGGCGCTTAGAGAGGCCAGCTGTTGGAAGTGATTTGGATTTGAAAAACAGGCGTCCCGTATCCTGCATTATTGAATCTTCTTACTCAGAATTTGCCTCTAAAAGCTCAGATCAATGTTCCAAAAGGCAGCTAGGGGGGAAAAAGGCAATAGAGGTCTCAACATCTTTTGACCATTTGATAAATGATGATGAGGATTATAGTCCAAGACACCCTGCTTTCAAAGGAAGAAGTAATCAGCTGCCACTAACCTTTCTAGGGAAACTGGAAGGTGAAGATGAAGATGAGTCCCTCCCATGCTGGGCAGAGAGTATATTTAAAGATTACCTAACACCAGAACACAGTACTCCAGATTCACAACGTTATTCTTTCTATGATGAAACCCATAGTTCAGAGGTTTTGGAAGAAGATGAAAAACACTTTCATTATCGAAGTCCAATTCATCATCTTATGTCACCGAAGGAAAAAATAGTAGAGCAAACATCTCAAAAAGGGATTGCGCTAAAATCAGATGTAGATTATAAAGAAGGTGACCTTTCGAAACAGAAAAACAGTACATGTGCTGTTATGCAAAAAACAAATTCCCAATGTCAAAGTGGGTCAAGTTTGAACAGCCTAAGTCAAGCAAACATACAAAATGGGAAATCAAGAAATCAAGTTAATGTCTATACCAGCATGCTTTCTGAAAATGTGACTCTAAAGGGTAGTACTGAAATGGTCTCCTGTCAAAACATACCTCTAAATAGAGAAGGCAATAATACCTCTGAATTTGAAAGTCCAAAGTGCTTACTTTCATCCACAAAATGTACAAAGCAAACATTATCTACCAAAAAGCATATGCCTCTAAACAGAAACTCTTTGCAAAAGGAAATTAGGGAGACCATACAATTACAGGACCACCTGTTTCAGGACACCATTAAAGATAAGGAACATAATGTAACAAGGTCTATACAGTCCAATACAAGAGAACAAGAAGCCACACTTAATCTTTTCGAACTCCATGAAACAGTAGAGGAAAATATTAAAGGCCGCTCATCTCCCAGTACACCCAAAATAAAATACCAAGTTATTATCACTATGACTAAAGAGGAAAAAGAGCAAAGCCAACTACCTGCACTGGCACAGGACTTGGTGAAAGGAGATGAACTTGTAGAACAAGATTTGAAGCTGTCACCTTCATTGGAATCTCAAGCATGTGGCTATCATGGGGCGGGTACTAGAGACGTAATAGCTCAGTCACTCTCGGAAACATCAGAGCAACCTGAAAAGAAAACAGCACAGAAGGAGGAGATCTTAAAGAAGAGGAGGGTTTCTGAGAGCTGTCAGGGGGAACATCTGGAAAGGTGAGGACTGGGTGGGGGCACAGGTGGACATGACAATAATGCTAGAGTGCCTATTATAAAAATAATGTTTTATAGATACTAGAAGCTGAATATATTCTACACAGATGTCAGGTGATATTCATGAACTGAGCATACAAGCATACTTGTTTAACAGAGATGTCAGACATACCTAGGGAGAGATAGAATAAGTAGGCCAGAGACGTACCGGTACATCAAAACTAACATGTAAAAATACTAAGGTTCCTCTTTTTCATATATAATTGAAAATATAGTCAATATAATATGGTATAATATGATTGATATATATATATATATATATATATATATATATATATATATATATATATATATATATACAGTAGATACAAAAAGTCTACACACCCCTGTTAAAATGTCAGGTTTCTGTGATGTAAAAAAATGAGACAAAGATAAATCATTTCAGAACTTTTTCCACCTTTAACCACTTGACAACTGGGCACTTAAACCCCCTTCCTAACCAGACCAATTTTCAGCTTTCGGTGCTCTCACACTTTGAATGATAATTACTCAGTCATGCAATACTGTACCCATATAAAATTTTTGTCCTTTTTTTTCACACAAATAGAGTTTTCTTTTGGTGGTATTTAATCACCGCTGGGTTTTTAATTTTTTGCGCTATAAATCAAAAAAGACTGAAAATTCGATAAAAAAACCCCAAAACTTTGTTTCTGTTAAAATTTATTGCAGAGTATTGGCGAGTATTGGCAGAGTATTGGCGAGTATTGGTAGAGTATTGGCGAGTATTGGCAGAGTATTGGCGAGTATTGGCAGAGTTTTGCAGTGTTGCAGAGTATTGGCAGAGTATTGCACAATGTTGCAGAGTATTGCACAGTGTTGCAGAGTATTGCACAATGTTGCAGAGTATTGCACAGTGTTGCAGAGTATTGCACAGTGTTGCAGAGTATTGTGCAGTGTTGCAGAGTGTTGCACAGTGTTACACAGTATTGCAGTGTTGCAGAGTATTGCGCAGTGTTGCAGAGTGTTGCAGAGTATTGCACAGTGTTGCAGAGTATTGTAGTATTGCAGAGTATTGCCATTATTTACATTGAGCAGCGCTGTGGGCACTAAACATCCAGCCCACAGCGCTGCTGCCATCTCTCCCCCTCTCCCCCTCTCCCCTCGCACTGTACCGATCGGTACAGAGAGGGGAGGGAGGAACCAGTTTGTTTACAAGTGATCGCTCCGTCATTTGACGGAACGATCACGTGGTAAACGGCTGCGATCAGCGGCTATTTACCGTGATCCGTGAGGACCTGGCGGTCATGGATGTTCCCGGCTGCGTGCCCCAGGGGGCGCTCGGGAGCAACATTCTGGAATGACATCCATGGACGTCCACCAAGAACTAGCCGACCGCACTGTTGCCGGCAATGGCCTGGTCGGCAAGTGGTTAATGTGACTTATAAACTGTACAGCTCAGTTGATCAACAAACTGAATTTTTTTAGGTGGAAAGATGTAAAATTTATAAACTAAAATTATATGGTTGCATAAGTGTGCACACCCTTAAACTAATACTTTGCTGAAGCACCTTTGAGTTTATTAAAGCACGCAGTCTTTTTGGGTATGAGTCTATCAGCATGGCACATCTTGACATGGCAATGTTTGCCCACTCTTCTTTGCAAAAACACTCCAAATCTGTCAGATTGCGAGGACATCTCCTATGCACACCCCTCTTCAGGTCACCGCACCGATTTTCAACCGAATTCAAGTCAGGGCTCTGGCTGGGCCATTCCAAAATTTTAATCTTCTTCTTGTGAAGCCATTCCTTTGTTGATTTGGATGTATGCTTTGAGTCGTTGCCATGCTGAAAGATTAAGTTCCTCTTCATGTTCAGTTTTCTAGCAGAAGCCTGAAGGTTTTGTGCCAATATTGACTGGTATTTGCAACTGTTCATAATTCCCTCTACCTTCACTAAGGCCCCTGTTGCAGCTGACGAAAAACAACCTCAAAGCATGATGCTGCCACCACCATGCTTCACGGTGCATATGATGTTCTTTTGGTGATGTGCAGTGTTGTTTTTGCACCAAACATATCTTTTGGAATTATGGCCAAAAAGTTCAACTTGGTTTCATCAGACCATAACACATATTCCCACATGCTTTTGGGAGACGTGTTTTTGAAAAAGTTTGCAGAGCTTGGATGTTTTTCTTCATAATAAAAGGCTTCCATCTTGCCACTCTACCCCATAGCCCAGACATATGAAGTATATATTCCCTTTGTCATTCCATTTTATTACACATAGCTTAATTTCTAAACTTTTTTGTTTTGGTTACTTTGTATGTATGGATTGCATGGATTGTTACTGACATGTGGTGAAAATTTCATGTCAATAGCACCTGACGTATTTAATACTTATCTTAACCACTGTATATACTGTATACTGTATATATATATATATATATATATATATATATATATATATATATATATATATATATATACATTATCTCATAAAAGTGAGTACACCCCTCACATTTTTGTATTTTATTTTGATTATTATATCTTTTCATGTGACACAACACTGAAGAAATGACACTTTGCTACAATGTAAAGTGGTATGTGTACAGCTTGTATAACAGTGTAAACTTGCTGTCCCCTGCAACAAAAGTGAGTACACCCCTAAGTGAAAATGTCCAAATTGGGCCCAAAGTGTCAATATATTGTGTGGCCACCATTATTTTCCAGCACTGCCTTAACCCTCTTGAGCATGGAGTTCGCCAGAGCTTCACAGGTTGCCACTGGAGTCCTCTTCCACTCCTCCATGACCACATAACCGAGCTGGTGGATGTTAGAGACCTTGCGCTCCTCCACCTTCCATTTGAGGATGCCCCACAGATGCTCAATAGGGTTTAGGTCTAAAGACATGCCTGGCCAGTCCATCACCTTTACCCTCAGCTTCTTTAGCAAGGCAGCGGTTGTCTTGGAGGTGTGTTTGGGGTCGTTATCATGTTGGAATACTGCCCTGTGGCCCAATAAATTTATCTTGGTCTAATCCGACCACGGGGCATTGTTCCAGTAATCCATGTCCTCAGTCTGCTTGTCTTCAGCAAACTGTTTGCGGGCTTTCTTGTGCATCATTTTTAGAAGAGGCTTCCTTCTGGGACGACAGCCATGCAGACCAATTTTATGCATTTTGCTGTGTATGGTCTGAGCACTGACAGGCTGACCCCTCCACCCCTTCAACCTCTGCAGCAATGCTGGCAGCACTCATATGTCTATTTCCCAAAGACAACCCCTGGATATAACGCTGAGCACGTGTACTCAACTTCTTTGGTCAACCATGGCGAGGCCTGTTCTGAGTGGAACCTGCCCTGTTAAAAAACTGTATGGTCTTGGCCACCTTGCTGCAGCTCAGTTTCAGGGTCTTGACAATCTTCTTATAGCCTAGACCATCTTTATGTAGAGCAACAATTCTTTTTTTCAGATCCTCAGAGTTCTTTGCCATGAGGTGTCATGTTAAACTTCCAGTAACCAGTATGAGAGAGTACGAGCGATAACACCAAATTTAATACACCTGCTCCCGATTCACACCTGAGACCTTGTAACACTAACGAGTCACATGATACCGGGGAGGAAAAATGGCTAATTGGGCCCAATTTTAAACACTTTCACTTAGGGGTCTACTAACTTTTGTTGCCAGCGGTTTAGACATTAATGGCTGTGTGTTGAATTATTTTTAGGGGACAGCAAATTTACACTGTTATACAAGATATACACTCACTACTTTACATTGTAGCAAAATGTAATTTCTTCAGCGTTGTCACATGAAAAGATATAGTAAAATATTTACAAAAATGTGAGGGGTGTACTCACTTTTGTGAGATACTGTGTATATATATATATATATATATATATATATATATATATATACATATACACTGAGCAATATTATAAATGCAACACTTTTGTGTTTGCCCCTATTTATTATGAGCTGAATGCAAAGATCTACGACTTTTTCTAGGTACACAAAAAGCCTATTTCTCTCAAATATTGTTCACAAATCTGTCTAAATCTGTGTTAGTGAGCACTTCTCCTTTGCCGAGATAATCCACCCACCTCATATATCAACATGCCTATTAGACAGCATGAATATTTCACAGGTGTGCCTTAGGCTGGCCACAATAAAAGGCCACTCTAAAATGTGCAGTTTTATCACCAAGCACAATGTCACAGATGGCGCAAGTTTTGAGGGAGCGTGCAACATCTGTGGCATTGTGCTTGGTGTTAAAACTGCACATTTTAGAGTGGCCTTTTATTGTGGCCAGCCTAAGGCACACCTGTGCAATAATCATGTTGTCTAATCAGCATCTTGATATGCCACACCTGTCCACCAGAGCTGTTGCCCTTGAATTGAATGTTTTCTACCATAAGCCATCTCCAAAGGTGTTTCAGAGAATTTGGCAGTACATCCAACCGGCCTCACAATCGCAGGCCATGTGTAACCATACCAGCCCAGGACCACAACATCCAGCATCTTTACCTCTAAGATCATCTGAGACCAGCCACCCGGACAGCTGCTGCAACAATCAGTTTGCATAACCAAAGAATTTCTGCACAAAGTGTTAGAAACCATCTCAGGGAAGCTCATCTGCATGCTTGTCGTCCTCATCGGGGTCTCGACCTGACTGCAGTTCGTCATCGTAACTGACTTGAGTGGGCAAATGCTCACATTCAATGGTGTCTGGCAGTTTGGAGAGGTGTTCTCTTCATGGATGAATCCATCCATTTTCACTGTACAGGGCAGATGGCAGACAGTGTGTATGGCGTTGTGTGGGTGAGCGGTGTGCTGATGTCAACGTTGTGGATTGAGTGGCCCATGGTGGCGGTGGGGTTATGGAATGGCAGGCGTATGCTATGGACAATGAACACAGGTGCATTTTATCGATGGCATTTCGAATGTACAGAGATACTGTGATGAGATCCTGAGGCCCATTGTTGTGTCATTCATCCACGACCATCACCTCATGTTGCATCATGATAATGCACGGCCCCATGTTGCAAGGATCTGTATACAATTCCTGGAAGCTGAAAACATCCCTGTTCTTGCATGGCCAGCATACTCACCGGACATGTCACCCATCAAGCATGTTTGAGATGCTCTGGATCGGCGTATACGACAGCGTGTTCCAGTTCCTGCCAATATTCAGCAACTTTGCACAGTCATTGAAGAGGAATGGATCAACATTCCACAGGCCACAGTCAACAACCTGATCAACTCTATGTGAAGGAGATGTGCTGCACTGCGTGAGGCAAATGGTGGTCACACCAGATACTGACTGGTTTTCGGACCCCCCAATACTGTAAAACTGAACATTTTAGAGTGGCCTTTTATTGTGGCCAGCCTAAGGCACACCTGTGCAATTATCATGCTGTCTAATCAGCATCTTGATATGCCACACCTGTGAGGTGGATGGATTATCTTGGCAAAGGAAAAGTGCTCACTAACACAGATTTAGAGAGATTTGTGAACAATATTTGAGAGAAATAGGTCTTTTGTTTACAAAAAAAGTCCTATATCTTTGCGTTCAGCTCGTGATAAATAGGGGCAAACACAAAAGTGTTGCGTTTATAATTTTGCTCAGTGTATATATAGTGATTCTTTGCATAAAGGTAAAAAACCTTCTGGGTGCAACCCCCCCCCCCCCCTATGCTTACCTGAGTTCCAGTGGCGGCTGGTGCTCAATTTTTTTTTTGGGGGGGGGGGGGGCGCAAACAGAGCCCCAACCAACAAAGCCCCCACCCCTCACTCACCTTTGATAGGGCCTACAGACAGATCAATAGGCAGGTAGATAGATAAATAGACAGGCAGAGAGGTAGATGGAGGTAGATGGATAGATAGAGACAGAGACAGATAGATACACAGATAGAGAGATAGCTACAGATAGATAGAGACAGACAGACAGACATATAGACAGACAGAGAGGTAGGTAGATAGATACAGAGACAGATAGATACAGATAGATATACAGACAAACAGATTACAGACAGACACAGACAGACAGACAGACACGGACAGACATGGACAGACACGGATAGATAGATAGATAGATAGATAGATAGATAGATAGATAGATAGATAGATAGATAGATAGATAGATAGATAGATAGATACAGATAGATAGACAGAGACAGACAGACAGATAGATATAGATAGATAGATAGATAGATAGATAGATAGATAGATAGATAGATAGATAGATAGATAGATAGATAGATAGATAGATAGATAGACAGATAGACAGATGGATAGATAGATACAGACAGACAGACAGAAAGATACAGATAGATAGATACAGACAGACAGACACAGATAGATACAGACAGACAGATATATAGATAGATACAGATAGATAGACAGAGACAGATAGATACAGATAGATAGTCAGAGACAGATAGATACAGATAGATAGACAGAAAGATACAGACAGACAAGCATACAGACAGACAGGCAGACCGATAAATAGATAGATAGATAGATAGATAGATAGATAGATAGATAGATAGATAGATAGATAGATACTACCACTGAATGTTTAAGACCATCACATTACTCTTACCTACTGATGAACTATCTAATGAACATGGTGAACACAAGTGGCATTGCCCAGCTGCCCTATCCCTTTTTGGAGGAAGATGTCTGCATATGATTACAAAGAATAACTACCTTTAAGTCCCCCCTACTACATGCTGTAGTGAAGTTATTCCATTTAACACATTTGCAGTTTGCCTTAAATTAGCATAATTAAATAATTAATCATAATCAATCTCGTGATTGCATTGATGTGGCGCTTCCCATAGTGCACTGTGTCCGGCGCCCGAACACAGTGCATTTAAAAGACCTATTTTTTATTAATTTTTTTCTTACCCACTTGCCGACCGCCGCACGCCGATGTACGTCCAAACTTTGGCGGCGGATATTGTTGTTATGGCAGCAGCTAGCTGCCATAACCCCGGTATCCCCATTTTCGTGCGGCAGTCGGCTTTCAGATAAAAGTGGTCCCTGTGGCGGATTCGCCGCAAGATCACTTTTATCAGTGGCGGGAGAGGTGCCCCCCTCCCGCCACGATCCGGTGCCCTCCGCCGCTTACCGGAGCCGTCAGTAGCGGCGGAGGCGATTGCGTCCGTCTCCCTTCTGTGCCTGGAGACGAGTGAGGCTAAGATGGCGCCCACTCGTCTCCATGACACTGCTGGTCAAAACGTCATTTTTTTTAATTACTTTTTTTTTTTTTTTTTTAGTGACCCCAGATCTCATATTTAAGAGGTCCGGTCCTGTCATGCTTTTTTCTTTTACAAGGGATGTTTACATTCCTTGTAATAGGAATAAAAGTGACACATTTTTTTTTTTTTTAAAACAGTGTACATATAAATAAAATAATGTAAAATAAATAATTAAAAAAAAAAAAAAAAAATGAAAAACCCCCCGTCCCGACGGGCTCGCACGCAGAAGCGAACGCATATGTGAGTAGCGCCCGCATATGAAAACGGTGGTCAAACCACACATGTGAGGTATCGCTGCGACCGGTAGAGCGAGAGCAATAATTCTAGCCCTAGACCTCCTCTGTAACACAAAACATGCAACCTGTAGAATTATCGCCTATGGAGATTTTTTAGGGTAAAAGTTTGACGCCATTCCACGAGCGGGCGCAATTTTAAAGCGTGACATGTTGGGTATCAATTTGCTTGGCGTAACATTATATTTCACAATATAAAAAAAAAATTGGACTAACTTTACTGTTGTCTTATTTTTTTTATTCAGAAAAGTGCATTTTTTCCCAAAAAAGTGCGCTTATAAGAGTGCTGCGCAAATACGGTGCAAAAAAAAGTATTGCATTGACTGCTATTTTATTCTCTAGGGTGTTGGGAAAAAAAACAATATATAATATTTGGGGGTTCTAAGTAATTTTATAGCAAAAAAAACCTGTTTTAAACATGTAAACACCTAAAATCCAAAATGAGGCTGGTCCTTAAGTGGTTAAAGGGCCATTTGACTGGGGGGGGGGGACGGTTGGGGGGGGCGCCAATAGACGGGTTCCATCTCAATCCAGCAATGTGCATGAGGGAAGCTGCTGACCCACTCGTCTGTATGCTGTTCCGACAGACCAAAAACGACGCATGCTCTGAAGCAAGTAAGAGACGAAAGCTATTGGCTACTGGCTATTGCACTTCCTTTTTCTAGTCCCGTCTTACGTGTTATACGTCACTGCGTTCTGGACGGTCGGACTTTGGTGTGACCGTGTGTAGGCAAGACCGCTTGAGTGGAATTCCGTCGGAGTTCCGTTGGAGAAACCTTCGGAGTTTATTCCGAAGGTAAAACCGTGTGTACAGGGCATAACATGTTTGTTAATTCTTTTTATTCTTTCCTTTAGAATCACTTTAACTCAGTGGTGTTGAGCATTTTTAGTGAGTCCATGCAAGTCAGGAATTAAAGTTTAGGGCTTGCCCTCACAGAAAGTATCTCTCTTGATGCTGATACACAGAGCTTACTATACCCCTAAGAGGTTGTTCAACTATGGTAGAAGATCAGACCCTAAATGCTCTAGATGTCAGGAGACCGGAGATTTCATACATATGGCATGGAGATGCCCATGGTTATTCCGATATTGGGTGGGGGTTCTCGATACTATAAGTGAGATATATGGGATAACATTGGAGATGGAGGCTAGGCTTTGCATACTGGGATACAGGGAGAAAATAAGGGAGAGGAAGAGTATCACAGTGGCAATGCTAAGATGCTTATTTCAAGCCAGAAAAATGATTGCGTTGAGATGGCATTCAAGGGCACCCCCGTCAGTGAGTGACTGGATTAATACCATAAATGAGACTATATGAAAAGAAAAAGTAGTCTATATAAAAAGAGGAAATCTTAGGGAATTTAAGAGGATGTGGAGACCCTGGCTGGACAAAATGAGAACCCCCCTTAGAGGAGAGAAGATAGAGAAAGATATGTAAACCATTTAAGGCAAAGTGATAAGCATGGAAGATACAGATCGATAAACCAGCACAGGCATGCTTTTTAATATAAAATTATAATACTGTTGAAATTAAGATACGAGCTGTAACCACATGGGAAGTAAAATATAGAATGAAATAGTTAATAAACAGAGATATACATATATAGAGAGTAAATCTATAATAGGGAAGGGAAAGGGTAAGAAGAGAGGGCTGAGGGTAAGGTTTACTGACATGCATTGCAATGATGGAATAGGAAATTATATTGGATAAGTTTCTTCTTTATTGATTGTAATGCACACTCTGTTTTTGTATGTTATTTTTGTATTGATAAAAAACGAATAAAGAATAAATGTAAAAAAAAAAGTTTAGGGCTTAATTTAATAATAAAGTAAAGTCCTTACATCAGGGTTTCCCACCCAGGGGTCTTCACCATCAAAAACAGATACAGTCAAAATAATACCAAGCCACCTGGCTATCTCTTGAGCAGTAACAATGCTTAGGCTCTAAACCTTGGCCTTTGGCCTTTGATTGGTCCCTCAGACCATCTCTCAGCTCACATGGCTACCTGGGTTCTCCTGGCTCTCAGCCTGTAGTCACAGCACCCTGCTGCGTAGGACCATGCTCTGGCCTCTCAATAGGGGGATCTCCTGGCACCCGTCTGAAGCCCTTATTTCTCCTAGCCTGAGACCTCCTGGCTTTCAGGTTGAGTGCACCTGTCTCCGCTCATAATCAATACTCCGTAATCCCGCATTCTGCAAACGTGTGAACCTTGTGTATGTTCTGCAACCATTTTTACAGTGGCAGGGCCTCGCACTGTCATAATATATACTTACTGTATAGAATGTGCAAGCCAGTGTGTCTATATGAAAGCTGCATATTTTTTGTAATCTTCAGGGCTTGGCTGCTGTAGTTGGACTCTGTATTCTGTCAGTCACAGAGCAGAAATATACAAAGTTCAGGGTAGGGGGTGGGAGGAGTAGGTGAGAGTAGGAAAGTATAGATAACTTGTAATACAGGAGTGGCGATGAGTTTCCCATTACTGCCTGTGCCGCTCTAGCAAATCGTACTTCATTTTAAAAACAAAGAGCTAGGTAAGTTAGAGAATAGTAATGTTTGATAGTGTATGTACGTGTGTGTATTTTCTAAATACCTTCCAAATGAATAGAAGAAATGGAGTCAGCTGACAGACTGCTTTTAACTATGAGATACATGAAAGTGCACAGAGAATAGTCACTGTCGTAGTATTGTGATACCAGCAGAAACAATGGTGTCTTAGCCAAACATCCCTTTGTCACATTTATTTTTTTCTATATTATGTGAATGTAATATGTGGGTCTATTTTAAACTGGAAACCAGTAAGATGATTCAGAAATTTGTTCCAACTATAGATTTAGTTCTAAAATAGTGCAAATTGCAAAGTACTAAATGTACTTGGGCAGCTGGGCTGTGTTGCCTACAACAGTCCCACAGGCATACTGATAATAGGATTTAGATCATCTGATTCATGAATATTCGTGAGTGAGTGCGATAATGTGAACGGGGAATTCAGTATCTATTGTGAGGCAAAGTGTTATGCTTTTCTTAAAGGGACCCTATTGCCAGACAATTTATTTCAGCAACAACTTTGTTATAAGACGATACACGCATTTAATGTATTTCGATCATGTTATTCACTTGAAAAGGCCTCCCTTGTGTAGACATCCGAAAGGCCTGGAATTTCTGCTGGGTGGCCTACTATAGCATTACCCTTGCCCCTCCCCTTGCAACCACATAAAAGGTTATGTAGGGAGTTAATGGGGAGGGAGGAGGAGCTGGACCAGCACAGACAGTAATTCGATTCTTCCAGAAGAGAAAGGGCTATGACATGGCAGGAGGGAGGGATACCTGTTGCTATGCCTGACGAAGGGGCCCTGAGCGGCTCCGAAATGTTGCACTTATCCCTGCAATGTGATCTCTTTCATTAAAAAACCTTTGGACGGAAGTTGTCGATCCATGGTACGCTGGCAATTATGTACACTTGCTTGATGTTTCCAGCACCCAACTAAACCCCAAATTTTATGAGCCATATTTGCCAGGAACGTGTGCGATAGGAATATTGACCAGACTGTTGCTATGCTAGGGAATCAACTCTTGCTGGAGTTGTCAAATTGCTTAGCAAGTTCAAAGGCACATTGCAAGTGAGCAAAGATCGTTTCTAGAGATGAAAATGCTTGATTTTTATGTGCTTTTACCTGCAAGTTGGTGACAGGGTCTCTTTAATGCTGAGATACCTAAATGCATTTGGTGTGGATGGATAGACATATTATTGGACACTGTACATATTTCTACTTTATATGTGTCTTTTTAAGTGGTACACAACTAACTTAATTAACACTATCACTTTTATATCATTCCAATACAATATGCACAGGTAGGTACTATACCCTCTAGCTACCAATTTAGTTTAGTACGTCACTTCAATATACATTTGGGTAAATGTTACTGCACCTTACATAGTTACATAATAGGTGAGATTGAAAAAAGACACAAGTCCATCAAGTCCAACCTACAGTATGTGTGTGATTATATGCCAGTATTACATTGTATATCCCTGTATGTTGTAGTCGTTCAGGTGCTTATCTAATAGTTTTTTGAAACTATCGATGCTGATACCACCGCCTGTGAAAGGGAATTCCACATCCTTGCTGCTCTTACAGTAAAGAACCCTCTACGTAGTTTAAGGTTAAACCTCTTTTTTTTCTAATTTTAATGAGTGGCTACGTGTTTTGTTCAACTCCCTTCTGCAAAAAAGTTTTATCCCTATTGTGGGGTCACCAGTACGGTATTTGTAAATTGAAATCATATCCCCTCTTAAGCGTCTCTTCTCCAGAGAGAATAAGTTCAGTGCTCACAACCTTTCCTCATAACTAACATCCTCCAGACCCTTTATTAGCTTTGCTGCCCTTCTTTGTACTCGCTCCATTTCCAGTACATCCTTCCTGAGGACTGGTGCCCAGAACTGGACAGCATACTCTAGGTGCGGCCAGACCAGAGTCTTGTAGAGCAGGAGAATTATCGTTTTATCTCTGGAGTTGATCCCCTTTTTAATGCAAATATTCTGTTTGCTTTGTTAGCAGCAGCTTGGCATTGCATGCCATTGCTGAGCCTATCGTCTACTAGGACTCCCAGATCCTTTTCCATCCTAGATTCCCTCAGAGGTTCTCCCCCCAGTGTATAGATTGCATTCATATTTTTGCCACCCAAATGCATTATTTTACATTTTTCTACAAACCTCATTTGCCATGTAGTTGCCCACCCCATTAATTTGTTCAGGTCTTTTTGCAAGGTTTCCACGTCCTGCTTAGCTTGGTACTGTCCGAAAAAACAGAGATTGAACTGTTTACCCCATCCTCCAGGTCGTTTATGAACAAATTAAATAGGATTGGTCCCAGCACAGAACCCTGGGGGGACCCCACTCTCCACACTGGACCATTCCGAGTACTCCCCACTTATCACCACCCTCTGAACCTTGTTAATTAATCTTTACTTATACTTTGTTTTTAATAAATAAGGTTATAGTTTTACTGATCAGAAGCTGGCAATTTATACAGGTGCACAGATCACAGACACAGAATTGGGTAATGTAATAATGAGTCATGTATTACTTTTTATACAGAAGCCATTAAGTTCATAAGCCAATAAGTTCATATTTAGCTAGTCTTAAGGATTCCTTATATGAATATATAAACTTAATAAATGCTATAGTTTAGGACAATTTTAATTTCCCTTTCCTAATAACCTTCAAGCAAGGTTAGCTTTATTCTTTCATTCACCTACTCTCTCTTTTGCTCTGTCTGTTTTACTTTGCTTTCCAGCTTTCACACAGTTCTGCCCTGGTCACATTCCTGATGTTAATGCAAAACACACTTATACAGTACAATGATTGGTGACAAACCAGAACAGGTTGTTATTTATGGACTTGTCCTGACCTGTGCATTCTGATAAGCTAAATCTATTCTGCATTTGCCGACACATGTCAGGGAAACTCACTGCACATCCTATAGAATATCTTAGTATGTTTTCTATGCTAAGACTATTACTAAATTCAAGAAAATTGTTAGATTTAAAGAACATTAAATTTCAGTGGTACCATAAGCTTTCTCGTCTTTTTTTTTTTTTTTAAGTGGACCTAAACTCTGGAAGCTGTACCAAAAAGGCAAAAAGAGAGCATAGGAATAGTCACCAGAATTGCCTGTGGTCTCCCTGAATCTGAACTTTTCCTTATTACTGATTTACCATGCCTCATTTCACAATGTATCTTTGTGTGGATGTGGCCATCTTGGTAGAGAAGCAGTGCTTTGCTTCCCCATGTCAGAGCTGCTCTCATGATGACTGGTAATCAGGAGAGATTCAGAAAGTACACTTTCAGAATGACTGAAGGAAGCAGAAGCAGGGAGGTATTCAGTTACTGCTTCTTTTCCAACAACAGAACAGCAGTGACATCACAAAATCTCACTCCAAATTTTGTGAGACTAGAGGTCAACGGCAGCATTGTCTTAGATCTCAGATCAGGGGTGTCAAACTCAATTTCATTGAGGACCAAATCAGTATTATGGTTGCCCTTAAAGGGGCAGTTGTATCTGTACCTACTCAGATAAATAGGAGTACTCAGTATGTAGAGTTCAGGAGTGCGCTATGTACAGATTGCAAAGTTCAGAGGTGTATTGTGTATAGAGTGCAGGGTTGAGGAGTGCTCTACATACAAAGTGCAGGGTTTAGGTTTGCCCAAGTACAGATTGCAGAGTTCGGGAATGCACTACATACAGAGTGCAGTGGTGTGCTATGTACAGAGTGTAGGGTATAGGGGTGTGCTAGGGAAAGAGTGCAACCCCAACCCCCCCTCATAAAGCTTCCTTGCATCTCGTCTTTCTTTTACCTGGTACGGCTCTAGTACCTCCCAGTGTAGATGCCTCTACTACCCGTGTATTCAACTCTAGTACTTCCCTGTGTAGGTGGCTCTGCTTCCCTTGCAGGGAGATTGTTCTATCAGATTCTGGAGATCTGTCCCCGCCGTGTCTCACTCAGGAATCTGTTAGATCCGGGAGTCGCTGAAAACAAACTTTTCCATAGCTGTGACAGTGGGGAATGGGAGCAGAGGGTGAGAACCGGAGGTGGCAGAATGGAGTTACGCCACATTCCGGAGGCAAACCTGGTGGTAGGGCCACATGACAAGGTCTGGCGGGCCAGATTTGGCCCGCTGGCCCTGTGTTTGACATATGTGTCTTGGATGATCTCATAGTGCAGGTATCAGACATCCCAACCTGCAAAAACTCATTTCAGGGAGGTGGCAAACTCATTTCAGGGAGGTGACGCGCCGGCACCCCCCCCCAAATTAAATGCAGCCTGATCAGTACCAATTAAAGTTTGCCGTTTTTGACATACATAGACATTCTGTGTCTCTTATTTTTCTTTTTTACTAATAAGGCTGCTTTCACACTGAGGAGCTTTACAGTCGCTATAGCGCTAAAAATAGCGCCTGTAAAGAGCCACTCCTCTCACTCCAGTGTGAAAGCCCAAGTGCTTTCACACTGGAGCGATGCACTTGCAGGACAGTAAAAAAAGTCCTGCAAGCAGCATCTTTGCAGCTCCTAAAGCGCCCCTGCCCATTGAAATCAATGGGCAGCGCCGACAAAGCGCTGCCAAACCACCGTTAAACCACCGGCAAAGTGCCGCTGCAGATGCCCTTTGTGGGCGGTTTTAACCCTTTTTCGGCCACTAACGAGGGTTAAAAGCACCGCGCTAGTGGCTGAATAGCACTGACTGCATCAGAGAGAAGGGAGAGTGTAAAACTAAGTGCTGGAACATGGAAGCTTCAAGTTAAATTTGCAATAAAATGTATAATGTCATATTATGGCAAGTTCTCCTGCCATATCCCCAGCAATCAGCTCTTCACAGAGGAATCTGCTAGAACTGCCATTGCAACATCAAATATTATAAAGACTTTTGACATAATCTACTGAAAACTTCTATTTGCAAATATACATGAGCAAACAGTGGCATACCTTAGGGCAGTGATGGCGAACCTTGGCACCCCAGATGTTTTGGAACTACATTTCCCATGATGCTCATGCACTCTGCAGTGTAGTTAAACATCATGGGAAATGTAGTTCCAAAACATCTGGGGTGCCAAGGTTCGCCATCACTGCCTTAGGGTGTAGGTAAGACATGAAGAACAGTCAGCCTTGGGTAGAGCAAACTGGGGATGCTCTAAAATCACATTCCAATTCACCTGCATATACAAGCAGCACCCAGTGGCAGGAAGGGAGAAATGCACATGTAGAGGGAAGCCAGGGGTGCTGTCTATTTGATAACACTGGGAAGGGAAGCAGCAGCGTGTCAGCTCAGTAACATTCCGCCGCTCGGGCTGCTCTGCCTTTCTGAGTGACAGGCTCAGCCGGGAGATCGCCCGGCGCTCGCGGGTGTCCATGAGCCAGCATCCAAATGTGGGAGTGTCTCTGAGGTATACAGTTATGAGGCTTAGGGGCAGGAGTACCTAGGCACAAAAAGTGCTCTACTATTTTTCAGGAAGAATTCAATACAAAACATATTAGGGTACTTCGTAGGTGCAAACATTTAGAGGTTCCCTATAAGGTAGCAATTCTTTACTTTTATTGTTCAGGTCCACTTATTGTTCTAATTAATCCTGGATAGAAACATATTTAGTATGAAGATAGCCTTTCACTAAAACCATTTTTCTGTTCCTAGATCCCTCAGCTTGGATGCAGATGAGGACTGCCCCCCAACACACTCTGGCTCTGAACAGGTGGCTGAATATTGCAGAATTGATTCCTCTAACATGGAAAAGCGTGATAAACTAAAAAAAGATTATACATTTCCAAAAAGAGTCCAGGTTTCTAGGATGCCAGAGATACAAAGATCTTGTGAGACATCAAAATGGTCTGTTAAGAAGGATAATCAACAAAACGTGAACATTTCAAATAACCTTGTACCTCCACAGGCCTATGTTGGTCGTGTGAAAAAAATTCAAAAAATCTTTGAGGATATTGGCTCAAAGGACATTGTGAGCCATCATGTGGAACCTGTTAAATCCATTAATGTTTCTCAGAGGGAAAAAGATTATGTATCTGACCAGGAGGTGTCCACTGCTGGGCTTCACAGACCAATTTTCTCTCAGGTTTTTAATCCTTTAAAAAAAGAACATTTAGAGAAGAGAATTGAACATGCCACCATTTCTGTTATTGATAGCTCTGGAAAATTACACCCATGTATAATAACGGAAAACTATATGGACACAATTGAAGATATTGTAGAAAACAATGATAGCCTTGGTAAAGATTTTGCAGAGACTCATTTAAGCAATAGTCACGAAGACAAGGAAGCCTTTCAAAGACACCCCAGACCCACTTTACAAGATTTACAGCTTGCTCCCAGAACACCCACTTCACCCTCTAATAAAATTAAGAATAATTTTTCTTTTTCTCTGGGTTCACCAAAAGGTTGGAAAAATGAGAGTGCTGTGGTACGACCAACCAAACATTTCACTGGACAGATATTTGAAAACCAAAGGGAGTCTACCCCAGTACCATCTTATAAAAGTAATGTCTTCTTTACAGAGGAGAACTTTTCTAATTCTATTACAGATTCAGACTTGCAACAAAAAAGGGAGCAGACTAATCATAACAGGGTAATACAGTCACAAAAAGAACACAGAACAGAACTCAATACAACAATCACTCCAAATCTGGTCTATGATGAAAGTCCTGACATTAGTACAAAAGAGAAACTGAACAAAAGCAGAACTGTGAGAGGCTTAGCTTTGTTAAAAAATAAGATCCAGGAAGAATGTAAGAAACATGAAGATTTGAAGCAAACAGTTGAGACAAAAAGCAAAATAGAGTCCGATGCATTGGATTTGGAAAATCAAGAAAGATCTGCAGAAGAACCTATGATATCACTCAATACAACAATTGCTCCAAATTTGGTCTATGATGAAAGTCCTGCCATTAGTACAAAAGAGAAACTAAACAAAAGCCGGACTGTGAGAGGCTTAGCTTTGTTAAAAAATAAGATCCAGGAAGAAATTACGAAACATGAAGATTTGAAGCAAACAGCTGAGACAAAAAGCAAAATAGAGTCCGATGCATTGGATTTGGAAAATCAAGAAAGATCTGCAGAAGAACCTATGATATCACTCAATACAACAATTGCTCCAAATTTGGTCTATGATGAAAGTCCTGCCATTAGTACAAAAGAGAAACTGAACAAAAGCCGAACTGTGAGAGGCTTAGCTCTGTTAAAAAATAAGATCCAGGAAGAATTTACGAAACATGAAGATTTTAAGCAAACAGTTGAGACAAAAAGCAAAATAGAGTCCGATGCATTGGATTTGGAAATTCAAGAAGGATCTGCAGAAGAACCTACGATATCACCTAATCGGTCATCGAAATTCAGCAATAAGAATTTGCCTGTAAGGAGCCAGAGAAGGAGAGATTTCCAAAAACACATTTCCACTCAGAATAAAGACCTGGGAAGTTCAAATGACAGCAATCGCTTAAGAGTTAACAGTGACAAACATATAATCCACATAACAAAAGACATTGTGGATGATGGCACATCAGAGATTAGTGATGGTACAGATAAGAAATCAACAACTCACAATGTAGTTCAAAACAGATACACAGCATTATTAAATACAAAAATAGTAAACAATGTGGACCTTGATGCTGGCCAACTGAATCAAAGTAAAAAGAAAACTGAAATGAAAGTTTCTGAAACTTCACCAATCAACAAACAAGATTTGAAATATACAGTAAAGGGGCTATCTCAAACACACCAAAATATGGAAATGAAACACACAAGTGAGCTTGCTACACAAATAAATATGGTACCTACACCATATGAAGATAAAGTTCCAGACCTTGATGTTGACCAACTGAATCAAGGCAACAAGAAAACTGAAATTAAAATTTTTAAAAAGTTACCCATGAACAAGCAAGAAAGAGAAAAAGGGCTATCTCCAATGCACCAAAATAAGGAAATAAGACACACACACAAACTTGTCTCAGAAAAAAGTACTTTACCTACAGCATATAAAGATAAAGCTTCTAGTTTAATCATTGAAACCATAAGGGGTCATTCTAAAGATGAAGATGAAAGTGTTTACAGAAAAAAACAGAACACAAGTATGGAACCTGCAACAAATATTAGCACAGGACAAAAAATAATTGGTAAACTAAAACAAGAAATAAGTGGTGGAATCAAAGGAGATTCTAGCATAGTCAGGGACAAAAATGTGGAATATATTAGCAAAGCTTATTTGGAGTCAACAGCTAATAAGACGTTCGAAAAGTCCAGAGATCAGCCAGCTACAGATGTTGTCAGTGCTTATACTGAACAAAACAAAAGTGCTGATATGGAAAAGCAGACTCTACCAGTGGTTGTACCCTCAACGTTAGTCTCTAGTGACCAGCTTATAAACAATTTTAATTATATTGAGGTTTCTGTAACATTGACAGATGTACAAAAAGAAGCTTCAAGTGATCTGGTCATTGAGCATCCCATGTATAAACCTGAAAATGATAGTGCCACAAACCAGATTGAAGATATAACGACACAATCTGTAGATATAAATAATCATTCTGGACAAGACATACCCGTGTTGGTAACCTCAGCTAAACATTCCTGGGATCCAGGAACTTACAGAGTTGAGAATTTGATTAACCAAGGGGAAACGTATATGGATTCTGGTATGACGGATGACCTATTGGAAAATGCCACTGATTTGCTAGCTGAAAATCACACAGAGGAGTCTTCACCACACATTAAGAAAAGTTCAACTGAAGGAATAATTATAAAAATTATTGATATGAAGGACAGCATTGGAGAAGATTTTACTGGATTGACTGGCTCATTTGATGATTCTAATAAACACATTGATTGCACAATTAAAGAAGAATCTGCTAACATGTCAGTCATCACTCAGGATATGTGTACTCAAAATATACTCGCTGATAGCTTCTTATCTGGAGAAACCATTGGCCACAATCTTGAAAATCAAATGAACTTAGGTGAACATAATGTAATCAGTGTGGAAACAAAGAAGCAGCCAGAAGAAAACTCTGTTTTTGTGATTCAAAACTCAAAAATTAACAAAGTGTTTGAAAATGTATTTGAAATTAAAAATAGAGGGATGGAGAAGGATGTTACTAACATGAAGGAACAGAATGTGCAACAGACAATTGTATTATCTGCAGAAATCAGGGACCAGCCGCTTGAGAAACTTGAGAAACAGGAATATCTTGGGGACAGAAGAAAATATTCTAGTCTTACATTTTTACAGGCAGAAGATAATTCCAAATTAGAATATACCACAGATGTCACTGTGAATGAAAGTATAGATGTAGAAAATTTCAGGAAAAACGTAGAAAATATTGTTCCGCATTTTGAGGCTGTGGATAAATGTTTTCTTGAAAAGCCATGGTGGGTGAAAGAAGACCATAGATTTGAATATAAAATGTACCAGGTTGATGGCTTACTTCCTGTTGCTTCAACTGATGCACTTCAAGATATAACTGAAATTGAGACCTGTGGTCAAGGTAGATATGCCAAAATAAAGCAGTCTTTGGATCAGGTTGATGTAGTGTCCCCTAAAAAACCTGAAGATATTACAGAAATCATCTATAAAAATAAGAAGACAGAAATAGATAATAATAACTGGACAGCTACGCTGGACCAAGCTATGGATGAATGTGAAAATGTGATTGTGGAAAAATCTGAAGATTTCATGGATTTAAAGCTTACAAAAGGAAGAATAGTCAAAAATGGTCAGGAAAATGAAGATCAGATACACATAACTACTGATGTGAGAAATCAGTCTCAAGATGCTATGGACATTTTTTCAGCAAATTACATAGTGGGCCAGGCTAGAATAGAGGAACTGGATGAGGATCAACATGAAGGAGTTATTCATGGTAGGGAAAATGCTTTAGATTTTACTCAAGAAGCAGAAACACTGGCCACTAAAGAATCAAAGCATGAGGTGAACCATACAAACAACAAGGTATTACAACCAATGGCTACTGCTGTCAATATAAGGGAACATCCAAATGACAACAGTAACAGGGAATTAAAACAAGGTCTGGTTAATACTGTTGTAGCCGGGCAGCTGGAAAATGACACAGCTGTTTCACAGAAACAATATCTCCCGCAAAATTTAGATGAGAAACTTGTATCTTTACAGGATGTTGAGGGACTAAGTCATTTACCTTTATTAGAATTAAAACCAATGGACAATCAAGAAAAAGTGCATGAACATGGTACAGAAACCTCTAATTCAAAAGCATCTTTGATGTCTTCAGAATTATTAAAAGCACAGAATTCATATTTGGGGCACACGGAAACCAGAATTGACACAATCAGTGTAACTTCACAGGGTGATGATGGACAAAGCCATTTATCTTTACCTAAATTAATAACATTAGACATTCAAAGAAATGTAGATGGACTATCTACAGAAACCTCTAATTCCTTAGCACATGTGATGTCTTATGAACCATTAGATGTCCAAATGTCATATTTGAGAGATACAGAGACCAAAAGTGTTAAGGGGCAAAGCCATTTGTCTTTACCAGAATTAAAAACAATAGACAGTAAAGAAAATGTATATGAACATTCTACAGAAACTTCTAATTTCATAGCACCTGTGATGTCTTCAGAACCATTAGATGTTCAAATTCCATGTTTAAGAGACACGGTGACCACAAGCCACACCAGCAGTGTCACTTTACAGAGTATTGAGGGACCTCTACCTGAATTAAAAACAATTGACAATCAAGAAAATGTGTGTGAAAACCATACAAAAACTGATAGTTCTATAGCTCCTTTGATGTCCTTAGAACCGTTAGATGTACAAAATTCATATCTAAGAAACACAGAAACCAAAACTGACACCCTCACTGTAACCTCGCAGGGTGTTGAGAGACAAAGGCATTTAAATTTATCTGTATTAAAAACAATTGACATTCAACAAAATTTAAAGGAATTCTATACAGATACTTCTAATTTCATAGCACCTATGATACCTTCAGAACCATTAGATGTAAAAATTACATATTTAAGAGATACAGACAGCACAGGTAATGCCACTGATGTAGCTTTCAAGGTTGATGAGGGACAAAGCCACTTGACTTTATCTGACTTAAAAACAATAGACATTCAAGAAAATGTATATCATCTCAATACAGAAGCTTCTAATTCCATAGCACCTGTGATGACTTCTGAACCATCAGATGTAACAATTGCATATTTAAGAGATACAGAGAGCACAGGTGATGCCATCAGTGCAGCGTTACATGATGATGAGAGACAAAGCCACTTACCTTTATCTGAATTAAAAACAATAGACATTCCAGAAAATGTATATCATCTCAATACAGAAGCTTCTAATTCCATAGCACCTGTGATGCCTTTAGAACCATTAGATGTAAAAACTACATATTTAAGAGATACAGAGAGCACAGGTGATGCCATCAGTGTAGCTTTACAGGCTGATGAGAGACAAAGGCACTTACCTTTATCTGAATTAAAAACAATAGACATTCCAGAAAATGTATATCATCTCAATACAGAAGCTTCTAATTCCATAGCACCTGTGATGCCTTCAGAACCATTAGATGTAAAATATACATATTTAAGTGATACAGAGAGCACAGGTGATGCCATCATTGTAGCTTTACAGGCTGATGAGAGACAAAGCTACTTACCTTTATCTGAATTAAAAACAATAGATATTTCAGAAAATGTATATCATCTTAATACAGAAGCTTCTAATTCCATAGCCCCTGTGATACCTTCAGAACCATTAGATGAAAAAATGTCATATTTAAGAAATACAGAGAGCACAGGTGATGCCATCGGTGTAGTTTTACAGGGTGATGAGATACAAAACTACCTACCTTTATCTGAATTAAAAACAATAGACATTCCAGAAAATATTTATCATCTCAATACAGAAGCTTCTAATTCCATAGCACCTGTGATACCTTCAGAACAATTAGATGTAAAAATGTCATATTTAAGAGATACAGAGACCACAGGTGACACCATCAGTGTAGCTTTACAGGGAGTTGAGGTACAAAACCATTTACCTTTATCTGAATTAAAAACAATTGACATTCAAGAAAATTTAAATAAACTCCCGACAGAAACTTCTAATTCCATAGCATCTGTGATGCCTTCAGAACCATTTGATTTAAAAATGTCATGTTTAAGAGATAAGGAAACCACAGGTGATACCATCAGTGTAGCTTTACAGGGTGTTGAGAGACAAAGTCATATACCTTTACCTGAATTAAAAACAATAGACAGTCAAGAAAATAAAAATGAACTCCATACAGAAATTTCTAATTTCATAGCAGATGTGATACCTTCAGAACCATTGGATGTAAAAATGTCATATTTAAGAGATACAGAAACCACAGGTGATACCATCAGGGTAGCTTTACAGGGCTTTGAGGGACAAATTAATATACCTTTACCTGAATTAAAAACAATAGACAGTCAAGAAAACATATACGGAAGTTATAAAGGAATCTCTAATTCCATAGAATCTCTGTTGTCATCGGAACCAACAGATATACAAATTTCATATTCAAGGGACACAAAAACAAGTGAAACCATCCCTGTTGCTACAAAAAATAATTCAGGCCCAAGCTTAAATGACAATTTACAAATTTATAAAGATAGTCCACAAACTCCAAAAGAAGACAGTAAAACTGCTATAAAGAAAAATGCTGCACCGTGTGAAGAGGAGGAAGAGTCTCCAGAAAATATGGAGAGCTGGTTGAATAAGCTGAGACAACTGGAGACCCCTGAGTTTTTAAGGTATCAAAAACCACGTCGTCAGCCTCATTCCACACAACATTTTATTGAAATCACTTTGCCCCCCATAAAAGAAGATCAAGGTTCACCAAAATGTGATGAGCCTGATTTCAATTGGCAATTGCAAGAGAAAGAAGAAACGCTGAAGGTGATCATCACTCCCAGTGAAAACAACTCAGCTTTGGAAACAAAAGCAACAGAACAATCTGAACAATCAGAAGAATCACCCAAGAAGTTCTCATGGGAAAGAAGCCTTGATAAAGTCACAGTTAGATCATCTCCATTGGAACTAATGAGAAAACATTCAGGAGAGGAGGGTTCTCGAAGTGAAAACTACAAAGCATTAATTACACAAAGTCTAAGCCAGCGACAGAGCTCTATCATTGGGTCTCTATTGCTTGCTGACAGATTAGATAAAAAATCAGAGACCTCAGAAGGAAAATCGTTCTCTAGACTGGAAAGTAGCTACCTTCTCAGTAGCTACTTAAAACCAAAAAAGGATTTACAACAGGAGAAAACAGATCAAATAGGGCTACAGGATATGTCATCTACCGATAGCACAAATCTACATACAACCAGCGACTCCCTAACCATAAGTAACAAAGCCAGTGACTCTTTAACCAGTGCATCAGGAGCAAACACAGCCAGTGACTCCTTAACCAGTGCATCAGGTGCAAACACAGTCAGTGACTCCTTAACAAATGCATCAGGAGCAAACACAGCCAGCGACTCCTTAACAAATGCATCAGGAGCAAACACAGCCAGTGACTCCTTAACCAAAGCATCAGGAGCAAACACAGCCAGTGACTCCTTAACCAGTGCATCAGGAGCAAATACAGTCAGTGGCTCTTTAACCAGTGCATCAGGAGCAAACAAAGCCAGTGACTCCTTAACCAGTGCATCAGGAGCAAACACAGTCAGTGACTCCTTAACCAGTGCATCAGGCGCAAACACAGTCAGTGACTCCTTAACAAATGCATCAGGAGCAAACACAGCCAGTGACTCCTTAACCAAAGCATCAGGAGCAAACACAGCCAGTGACTCCTTAACCAGTGCATCAGGAGCAAATACAGTCAGTGGCTCTTTAACCAGTGCATCAGGAGCAAACAAAGCCAGTGACTCCTTAACCAGTGCATTAGGAGCAAATACAGTCAGTGGTTCCTTAACCAGTGCATCAGGAGCAAATACAGTCAGTGGGTCCTTAACCAGTGCATCAGGAGCAAGCACAGCCAGTGACTCCTTAACCAGTGCATCAGGAGCAAATACAGTCAGTGGCTCTTTAACCAGTGCATCAGGAGCAAGCACAGCCAGTGACTCCTTAACCAGTGCATCAGGAGCAAATACAGTCAGTGACTCCTTAACCAGTGCATCAGGAGCAAATACAGTCAGTGGCTCTTTAACCAGTGCATCAGGAGCAAGCAGAGCCAGTGACTCCTTAACCAGTCCATCAAGAGCAAACACAGTCAGTGACTTCCTAACCAGTGCATCGGGAGCAAATACAGTCAGTGGCTCCTTAACCAGTGTATCAGGAGCAAATGCAGCCAGTGACTCCTTAACCAGTGCATTAGGAGCAAACAAAGTCAGTGACTTCCTAACCAGTGCATCAGAAGCAAATACAGTCAGTGGTTCCTTAACCAGTGTATCAGGAGCAAATACAGTCAATGGCTCCCTAACCAGTGCATTAGGAGCAAACACAGCCGGTGACTCCTTAACCAGTGCATCAGGAGCAAATACAGTCAGTGGCTCCTTAACCAGTGTATCAGGAGCAAATACAGTCAATGGCTCCCTAACCAGTGCATTAGGCGCAAACACGGTCAGTGACTCCCTAACCAATGCATCAGGAGCAAATACAGTCAATGGCTCCCTAACCAGTGCATCAGGGGCAAATGCAGCCAGTGACTCCTTAACCAGTGCATTAGGAGCAAACACAGTCAGTGACTCCTTGACCAGTGCATCAGGAGTAAATGCAGTCAGTGACTCCTTAAACAGTGCATCAGGAGCAAACACAGTCAGTGACTCCCTAACCAGTGTATTGGTAAGTAACAGAGCCAGTGACTCCTTAACCAGTGCATCAGGAGCAAATGCAGCCAGTGACTCTTTAACCAGTGCATCAGGAGCAAACACAGCCAGTGACTCCTTAACCAGTGCATCAGGAGCAAACACAGTCAGTGACTCCTTAACCAGTGCATCAGGCGCAAACACAGTCAGTGACTCCTTAACAAATGCATCAGGGGCAAACACAGCCAGTGACTCTTTAACAAATGCATCAGGAGCAAACACAGTCAGTGACTCCTTAACCAGTGCATCAGGAGCAAACACAGTCAGTGACTCCTTAACCAGTGCATCAGGCGCAAACACAGTCAGTGACTCCTTAACCAGTGCATCAGGAGCAAACACAGTCAGTGACTCCTTAACAAATGCATCAGGAGCAAACACAGCCAGTGACTCCTTAACCAAAGCATCAGGAGCAAACACAGCCAGTGACTCCTTAACCAGTGCATCAGGAGCAAACACATGCAATGTCTCCCTAAACAGTTCATTGGAAGAAAACACAGCAAATGTCTCCTTAACCAGTGTGTCAGGGACAAACACAACACGTGACTCCTTAACCAATACAACAGAAGCGGGCAAAGCCAATGAATCCTTATCTGGTGCCCCAGAGACAAAAACAACCAGTAATTCCTTAACCAGTGCACAAGAAGCAAACAAAACAAGTGACTCCTTAATCATTGCATCAGGACCAAACAAAGCCGGTGACTCCTTAACCAGTACATCGGTAACTAAAACGAACAGTGTCACCTTAACTAATGCATCAGGAGCAAACAGAGCCAGTGACATCCTATTCAATGCCTCAGGAGCACAGCAGCCAGAAGATAAAGAGTACAGCTCACAGCTACAGAGTGATAATGTCCCAACATCAGATTCTACTGAGCTGTTGTCCAAGCTAGAACCACCAGTAGCTTCAACTTGTAAGGTCTTCCCGGATGTCTGGGTGAGATGTGTTACAGTTTTATGACTTATAACTGATCTTTAAGCATCTGCAGGTTATTTAAAACATGTGTAATGTATTGTATATTTATAGTCTTATTTTTGGCTTTAGTTATATTTTTATATCAATATGAATATGTCTAGGAAAAATGTTTCAGCGTTAGTTTACGTTTACCAAAAAAAACTCCCTATGTAGGAAAGGGGTGCCTATAGATAAAAAACAAAGTTTACAGCTTTGACCAAAGTTGAATAATGTACTTGCTATTGGTGTAAGCAATTTACGTATGTCCCAAAGCCTGGCCAAAAAACTTCCAGAGAAGACACCCCTCTGTCCTGCCTTATAGCTAGGATGTTCCTAGCCTTTACTGCTCACCCCCAACAGCACAGGAGTAAGCTCTTTCTCAGATTCTTGGAAATCAGGATGTATGTCATCTCTGGGAGTTTTTTTAGCCAGGCTTCGGGGGGTATGTAAATGGACGACATCTAAAGCAGGAGCATTATTTAACTGTAGTCAAAGCTGCACAGTTTTTTTTTCTCATCTTACATAGGCATTTTTTGTAAAGATAAGCTATCCCTTTCATAATTGTAGCTTTCAGGAGCTATTGGTTGGTAATGGTGTTTTTTGTTTTTTTGTTATGTTTTAGCAACACCCAGGGAAAATTCATGGAAAGCTGAATCCAAGACCAGGAAAGGTAAAGGTCTAAACAGTTCCTTTACATTTGTGGGTCATAACAAATAGTCTTAAGAAAAAAGCAGCAAAATGCATAAACAAGACATTGTTCTAGCATAACTGTTATACAAGTTAACTGTTATACGAACGTTACTTCTCATATTTGGAACCCCAGTAACGTGGTTTATTTTTTGATTAACAGATCATTTTGTTTTCTGAGCCTGGGTTCAGGGGGCACAGGCATGAGATCTACAGTGATGTGGGTAACATGAGTGATTGGGAGTTGCAGGGAACAGTCTCTGTCTGCATTGTGCGAGGAGGGTAAGTTCAATCAGCAATTACATACATATATACATCACCAACAGAGAAAGAGAAAGCAGATTGCATTACAGGGTAAAACTTGATATCATAAAGCAGAAAAGTAGGCAGCTTCAGGCATCAATTTCCTAGTAGAGCAAACAATTATGTCACTGTACTAACATAATGATATCACCAAGCACATTGCAGGGCACAGTGGGAGCTGTTGGTGAATTTAAAGCTAGGCTACACAGGCAATAATTTGAATCTCTTAAGCAGCCCATACATTCATAATTTTTTTTTTCATTCCTTCCGATTCCCCCATCCTCCCCACTGTGGTATTATGTTCTGACAGTCGGGAACCTTCCCCGCCTGTCAGAATGTAATGATCAATGCTGCCAGCTGTAGCTGGTGGCAGTGATCGATGGAGAAAAACCCAAAAGGCTGGTTGTACAGAAGTTGATCAGTAGATCAGTAAATTCTGTACAACTAGGGTGCCCATTCATGACTTGAAATTTGGCCGGTTCCTGCTAAACCGGATGAATTTCGATCCATGTATGCCTGGCTTTAGTAGCAGGAGATTATCCTGTTGACAAATGCCTCATTTTAAGCATATTTAAATCAGCGTGCTGCAAATGTTTGATTAAATCTCAGCTCTGGGCTCAAATATAGCCTGTAGAGAGTGCAGAGGTTTGGGAGGGACACAGAAGTTCCATTCCATTTTAGGCTTCCTAGAGAAAAACTCAGGTGGATATAAGACCGGTCCTCCTGCACAGGGAGAGTGACTGGTCTTTATTAAAGGAAACTCCTGCACAAAGGCAAAATGCAGGAGCTGTTTCATGTTAACGTTACTGCAAAGACCTGGAAGAAATACTCAAAGGGCACCAAGATTCACGTAAGAATACACACCTCTTGTATTTAGTCAATATTTGTTTAGCTTTTATAATCACTGCCTTTGTAACATACTGATGGCAGGGCCTGTATTCAGTTATTCTGACACCAGTAACTTCAAGCTTTAGTTACCCCCACCTTCAGATAATCATATTAGAAAGGCATGTCACCTAAGAAGACCAGAAATTCCATGATTTCTGCCTAGATATCTGCCTAGTCACACTTTTCCCCATAATCTGCCTCTGCTACTTTTTCCTTCTCACCATCCGTGACACTGTTGTAATACATATGACACATGTCAGTAATGAGCGGCAACTATATACAGAGCTTTTTTTCTGAGAGAATAGGTGCAGGAACTCCTCCCTGAGTCAATTTGTGTCTCCATCCCTTACCCAACATCCAAGCACTACCCTTGGTTCCACTACCTCCCAGTAGGACCCCTTTAGAATAGAGACAAGTATCATTACATCGTGCTAAGTAATTTGTAGGGACTTGGTAATAATAAGCAATAAAACAGATCCCCCGCAGCCAGCAGCAATAGACCCCCCCCAGCAACAATGGAACCCAATGACAAAATACCACCCTAGCAACAATAGGCCCCCAGCAACAACAACAAATCTCCCAGCATACAACACCAATAGACTCTCCAGCAGCCAGCAACAATAGACCCCTTAATCAACAGTAGATCCCTTCCAGCAACAATTGACCCCCCATCAACAAAAGATCCCCCACCATTCACAATAAACCGCCACACAAAAATAGATGCCCTCCAGCAACAATAAATCCCCCAGCAGCCAGCATCAATAGACCCTCCATCAAACCGCAATACCTCTTATCATTGCGCACATTCAGTGCTGGAGGTGGCGGAACTGCGTTCCCCCACGTTCCATATATATACACTACCGTTCAAAAGTTTGGGGTCACATTGAAATGTCCTTATTTTTGAAGGAAAAGCACTGTACTTTTAAATGAAGCTAACTTTAAACTAGTCCTAACTTTAAACAAATATACTCTATACATTGCTAATGTGGTAAATGACTATTCTAACTGCAAATGTCTAGTTTTTGGTGCAATATCTACATAGGTGTATAGAGGCCCATTTCCAGCAACTATCACTCCAGTGTTCTAATGGTACAATGTGTTTGCTCATTGGCTCAGAAGGCTAATTGATGATTAGCAAACCCTTGTGCAATCATGTTCACACATCTAAAAACAGTCTAGCTCCTTCCAGAAGCTACAAAACTGACCTTCCTGTGAGCAGATTGAGTTTCTGGAGCATCACATTTGTGGGGTCAATTAAACGCTCAAAATGGCCAGAAAAAGAGAACTTTCATCTGAAACTCGACAGTCTATTCTTGTTCTTAGAAATGAAGGCTATTCCATGCGAGAAATTGCAAAGAAATTGAAGATTTCCTACAACGGTGTGTACTACTCCCTTCAGAGGACAGCACAAACAGGCTCTAACCAGAGTAGAAAAAGAAGTGGGAGGCCGCGTTGCACAACTAAGCAAGAAGATAAGCACATTAGAGTCTCTAGTTTGAGAAACAGACGCCTCACAGGTCCCCAACTGGCATCTTCATTAAATAGTACCCGCAAAACACCAGTGTCAACATCTACAGTGAAGAGGCGGCTGCGGGATTTTGGGCTTCAGGGCAGAGTGGCAAAGAAAAAGCCATATCTGAGACTGGCCAATAAAAGAAAAAGATTAAGATGGGCAAAAGAACACAGACATTGGACAGAGGAAGACTGGAAAAAAGTGTTGTGGACAGATGCCAAAGGTGTGCAATGCTGTAATTGCTGCAAAAGGAGGATTCTTTGATGAAAGCAAAGTTTGATGTAAAAACAATGTTATTTCAAATACAAATCATTATTTCTAACCTTGTCAATGTCTTGACTCTATTTTCTATTCATTTCACAACGTATGGTGGTGAATAAGTGTGACTTTTCATGGAAAACACAAAATTGTTTGGGTGACCCCAAACTTTTGAACGGTAGTGTATATATATATATATATATATATATATATATATATATATACAGTGTTTATATATAATTGTTTTAGTAATTTTTGGTTTTGATTATTGTAATAAAACAAATGACGCCTAGATTTAAACTACATAGGTGGCTTCTGTATGAAAAACCACAATTCCGTGGCAAGCGTGTAATGCTAACAGAAGGTGATACTGATCTGCCCTGTCCTTGGGAGGTTGAGAAAGCAACATCAGAAACACTCTTAAATGATACAAGGAAACCCAAATTTTGGATTGGTTCATTACGTCATGTAGTTCGGGTGAGTACATTTTTTTTAAATAATAATGACAGATACCTTCCCTCTAGATGCATTATGTGTATTTTATGTCATAATGTCTTTTCCTACCTTTTTTGTCTACCCCTTCCCCCTAGCTTCACAAGTACTCTTTCATAAAACTCTGCATCTCTTGCTCCAAGCAGTCAGTTTTTGTTGAGTTTGCAATTATGAATTACATGCCTAGTCCATCAGAAAGGAGTTCAGGACAGAAGTAAATGCTGTCACTAATTATGACTTAATGAACAGAAAGGTATTTTCTTAAGACTCGTGATTGTGTAAAATGGTGTACATCTGTAAAGTTAGCTTTTGTGGTCGGTGCATTTGCACAAATTAGCTAGATTCACAATTCACATATTCTCTGCCTAAGTTCCATGTGACCAAGGCAATTTGGTGATCCTAATTTTTTTATTTATCTTCACTGTGAAAATAATTTTATGAACAATTTATTTCACTTTTGGATATGGTGTGAGGCCACCCATGTGACTGAGCATTGTTCACTTTTTGATCAGATCTGCTTTAATAGGATATAATAAAAAGTCACATGGTGGTAGGATACATATCTCATAGACTACCTAAATTTGGTTTCCTTCATATATAGGATTTTCAAGTTCCACAGATAAGTCTGTTTACGGAAGACAATGGAGAAGGCAATAAGGTGACAATCACTGGAGCCACTCCTGATTCACGTGTACATGGCTACCCAATCAAAACAGAATCCATCATTGTACACAAAGGACTGTAAGTATCTGCAGCACAAATGGTGATTGCAGGTGAAGTATATGTGACTAAGTGTCAATGTGGTGATAAAGGTTTAAAGGTGTAGTAAAGTCTGCCCACCTAGACATATCATATCTGTAGCACTCACTCTTGAAGGAGCCACTGTTTTCTCAGGTCCCCTGTTCCCAGTGCCCATGATTCTAAAAGAAACACCACACTCACCAACACACCTGTGGCTTTAAATAGGCTTTAATGAACAGGCCCTGCAGGGAAGTAATGAGAGAAGCAACCAACAATGATAATACAACTCAATAGCGCATCTAAAGCAGCACACAATTGTAACAAAGACAATATATAACAGCAATATATCAAGGTGACCTGACTGAGAGTTCAAGAAACCACTGGCCAGTGGGTCTAGAGTTATCCAGTGCTGAGGCCCAGAGTCTCCCACACTTACTTTCTCACACAAGACAGAGTATTTATAATCCTATGGGAAAAAACTAAAGGGTGCAAGGCCAATGCTCTCCACAGGCAGCAACTTTAAGCAGCAATAACATCAGCAGGGTCAATATTAAACAAGTGGCCAAAGGGCCTTCCACCACTCCCAATGATTCTGATGCATTTTCTTGACCATGGTGAGGGGACACTGCACAAACAGGGCTTTCCCCTCAAGCAGGTATTGAATGAAATTGTGGCCTTCCTCCTCCATGGAGTGCTCAGCAGCACACAGTACCTTTAGTGGCGCAGTCTCTGGCAGGAGCAATGCAGCAACACAGCATCTGATGAGCACAGCACAGCTGTTTTACTGGGAGTTCACATTAGATTATTCCATCAGATCCTTTTTTTCCTAACAGACATCTTATTTCTTAGGCCGTATATAGGGTAATCAAAACATTTTTGTTCAAAAACTTTTTATTGGTATTTGAGAGGTCATTTTTGTCTCCAGAAATAGGAAATAAACATGTAAAAGTATTGTTGGTCATAATATAGAGCATGAGGAACTTGGCTTTGTACAAAATAGGTTGTCAACAGGAACAATACATCAAAAGGTTTTTTATTTGTTTTTATAAAGAGGATTACATTTGAATAAGTCACATAAGAGAATACAATGAAAGGAATGAATGACCAATTGTTATTGACAAATTATAGTTATAGTCACATGAAACAGCAAACATTTTGTAGTCAGTTTTAGGGTACAGCCAGTTTCTGAGGGCCTATTCTCCCCACAGTGTTGCAGCAAAGCAACACGCATTACATGTGTTGGTGCACTGCCTTGCCACTACCTGTGAAAAGCAGACAAGTGCATTGTCTCATGTATTGCATTTTGCTTCAGAAAATTACAGTCTGTCCCATTTTTACATGTAGTGCATTTCAGCACATTCATTTTAAATGAGCTGTTCAACCCATCTCACTGCAATGCAAGTCAAAGCACCACATTGCATGCATTGCAGCACACAGTGTTGTGCTACAGAGTGATCACATATATTAAAGAAGACTATAAAGTGAGTTAAAGAGTATTGGTGACTGTTTTTGTTCTCTCTTCACAGCTGGCTGGTGTACAGCAAGCCATTTTTTGAAGGTGATCCGTACATACTAGAACCTGGGGGGTATCCAAACAGGAAAGCTTGGAACGGGCAGGACTCACACTTGTGTTCCTTGCAACCTGCACGAATTGTAAGTAATGTCTGCATTGCACTTACCCTCTTTTCAATCCAACCATAGGCTATCTCCAGTACACAGTATAACAGTACAATTCTATATAATATAAATATACATTTTTTTGTAGGGAGGCCCCACCGTCGAGAAACCTAACGAACCTAAGGTTAGTATAATTAGAGACGTAGTATAAAACTGTGTGTGTATGTGTCTGTATTCAATATTTCCAAGATCTAAAAAAATATTCAGGAAAGGACCCTAATGTGCAAGTATACGTGAAAAGGTTAGTAATTATTTTACTACCATATTTACAAGAACATTGTTCTAAATCAGTTTCTGTGCACAGTAATCAAAGTATGGCTATACTTATGGCTTAGTTTTATCACATTAACTTTAAACAGCAAGGACTGACACATTTTTTCTTTTATTACAGAGGGTATCAGTCTATGTCCCATAACTAATTAGTGGTAGTGTAACCAAGGTAGCGGTTGAATTTTCCCTTTTGGCCTGAACATGCACTTCTCTAGAAGAGCTTGTTTTCTTTAGAAGACAAATATTACCCTAATTATATGTGGTTTGGTTATTATGTGGCTTCTAGTTCCTGGCTGCTAAGACTCAGATCATGCACAAATGGGTTATCATCATCTCCGTTATCATTTCATGCTGACCTTGCTCTCTGAGAGTTTTGTTTTGGCAGAGAAGTTATAAATTAAGGTTTACCCATAACTGGGAACTCGGCATAACTCTGCATAATTTTGCAAGAACACTCTATAATTGGAGGAGAAGATGGCAACATGGTCATATGACCAGCCTCTCCTCTTTCCAGCACTTTTATTTTAATACTCATTGAAATAAATGGGTCTTTGCTTGTCCGCAGTAAGATCATACTCCTGCTTTATCAAAACACCCCTATACAGTATCTTTGCAGGTCTAAAATAAGTTAACCTATTACTTCTCAGGCGTCCTGTTACAGTATCATGTTCGCCCATTGGTCTCTCCTCTGGCAGGGAAGGGCTTCAATGAATGCCTAGTAATGGATATATACCCCATCCTTCCAGGCAGTTTTCAGCAAGCATGCTCCAAAACTGAAGTTTGGATTTTTTTTCTAATTTCCAACAAGTAAAGATTCAATCCTAATTCTTTTGGTTCTAAGACTTGCATAGGTTAACATGGTATTTGACAGCTGAATTACAGGGAATGATTAGCCTGTAAAGCCTGGGCCTAGTATGCAAGAGACTTTAGGTACCAATCTGAAAACAAAAACCACAAAATACTTGTGTTTCAGTACTGTTGTTTCCTTACAAATGTTTTAGTCTAGGGTAATTCCCACTTTAAAATGTTAAATTGTGCAAATGTAATTCCTCTCTTGCAGATTCTTTTATTTAAATACCCTGGGTTTCAGGGTCCTGTTTGGGAGGTCTCCAAAGACCTGAACTCCCTGCAGGATGAGCTAAACAGTGATGGAGAGTGTCTCCTTACGGTGGGATCAGTCAGAATCCTGGGAGGGTGGTAAGTAAACTACACTGACTGATACTCATATAAATAAATAGCTATTTAGCAAGTTTTTACTAACATGAAGTGGCTGCTTTTAATTTCATTTCTGCGATTGCAGTTGGGTAGGATATGAAAACAAAGGTTTCCATGGTCATCAATACCTTTTGGAGGAAGGAAAATATAAAGATTGGTCTACGTGGGGTGGATATTCTGAAGAACTAGGATCGATTCGACATATTTGTACTGTGAGTTAAAAGAGAGAGCTAACAGCATTTGCAAACATATCTTTAGTTAATTCTACTGTAATGCAACTTACATACATGATATTTTTTATATATATATATATATATATATATATATATATATATATATACTGTATATATATATATATATATATATATATATATATATATATATATATATATATATATATATATATATATATGTAAAATCAAAACCTGTTCTTTACTCTCAGGATTTTTCGGAGCCTGAAATAGTGCTGTATGAGCAACCTGGCTGCTCAGATGGTCCTTGCTTACGCCTAAATGAAGCATTATCAGATATCGAGTTGGCTCAGTATGGGACCAAAACAGAATCCATCCATGTGTTGAACGGAGTGTGAGTCTCTTCAGGGAAAAGGGGGTATAGTATTACACTGTATGGCCAGATATTTGTTGACACCTGATCATCACACGTTTTTGAGCTTGTTGTCCCCCCACCATTTAGCTAAAAGATGATTTGTGTGATCAGGTTGTAAGAATGCTGTTTTTACAGATGTGCTGTAGGTGCAGCAACCATTCTCGCATATTATACTATGGTCAGTTCTGCCACTAGGTGGTAGTATTACTTTAATACTTGTATAATTGAATGTTCTTCCTAGTGGAACTACATCTTTAGGATGTAACTTCCTGTCTCTCTGTGTTCCTGTTGTTTTCCAATAAAACAAGAAAGGCTCAGCCATGTGTCCAGCAACAGCATGACTGGTATCTGTAGCAGCTTTCCAAAATGGGTAATGGCATTGGACAAGAAGACATGACTCAAAATTGACATTCTAATTTGTCCCAAAGTTGTTCAATAGGATTGAAGTCAGGGCCACTCAAGTTTATCTACACCAAACTCATCAAACTATGTCTTTATGGACTTAGCTTTCTGTAGATGTCAGTCATGCAGGAACAGAAACGGGCCTTCTCGTTGCTATAGTATTAACAGTGTCCTTCTATGGAAACACCTAAACTTCAGAATTTGGAGGGGAGTCCAAATACTTTTTGCCATATAGTAGGGATGATGGTCAGATGCCTACAAATATTTTGCCAAACAATGTAAAGTTTTTATGTTGTTCCAGTTTTGGTCATTTACTGCTTACTAAAATGTAATTTAAAACTGTAGGTGGGTGGCCTATGAAAATGTTGACTTCTCAGGAGAGCAGTACATTCTGGAGAAAGGAATTTATCACAGTTATCAAGACTGGGGAGCCAAAGATAGCCGCATCTGCTCTGTACAGCCAGTGCTACAGGTAAGGTCAGAAAGTAACCAGAATAATGGAATAATAAAGATTCTGATTTTTTCCAGCTAAAAAAGATACAATATGTGCTGCAATCACAGAAACTCGACAGTTTAAAGCGGGTTTGACCATTTGACTGCCAAGGATGAGTTGGTTAGGGTATTGTACAAGCTCACCTTGTTTCAAAATGTAACAGCAGAAGTGATTTGTGCTCTGTAAGCAACTCAGTGATAACTTCTACAACCTGCTCAGTGTGCATTAAGAAGATTGGTCCTGCAGCAAAGCGGTAAAAGTGTGCCTGTTGTACAAAACATTCATCAGCATTGAAAGCTATTAAAATAAAACAGTAGTTGTTTTTTTTCTGCCTTTTACATGAAGAAAAATTATTGGTTTGCTAAATCAGAGTTTCAAGACATACGTTTTTCAAAATCCCATTTTAATCGCTCTGATACAGACAAATAATGAAAACAGATATTAGTTCTGTATCCAGCCATAGCTACTAGCATGCAGGAAAAATACATTAGACAAGTAAGTATTGCCAGCATGTCCTGTCTTTAGCTAAAGACTGTAATGCTATAGCATAACAAGCTGAGACTTTAGAAATGTGATTTGAACACAGCTTCTACACTGGAGGCTTTGCAGAAACAAATTTAGAATAGAGCATAAAACAGAGAACAATTAGGACATTTCAACAGCACACAGCTAAGCTGCAGCTACATACCGCATGTTCAAATGCTGGCTAAAAGATTAGTGACAGCACAATATAGCACAACCTTCCAATGCAAACAGTATATGTTAACTATCGTTGTGTAACCTAACAGTTATAAATCACTCCAAAATGTTTTCTAGTCAAAACATAGTTGTCAAATTTGGTAGGTTGCTTTGGCTAAAATAGAGACTTTTGAGACTACGCTCTAGGGAGTTTCTATTGGATTAAGGTTAGATAATTGGCTCAACCTTTATATAACCATAAGTAACTGATGCATTATTACCCAGGCCAAATTTAAGAGAATCAGTATGTGTCACTTAAAGTGGAACTAAACTCAATTCAAGGCATGCCATAAATAATAACTGTCATAGTTGCTTGTGTTCTCAGCAGAACTCTCAAGGCCTTAAATGGTTGGTGTCATAACTGATCACATGAGCTGCATCATGGAAACTGCAGATCAAACAGAAGATAAGATGGCAGCTTCCTTGGCTGTAAATGATAAGCGGGGTCACTTCTGCTTTAACCTCTTCATGGCCGCGCTATAGCCGAAAGACGGCTACAGCAGCGTGGTCACACATTGCCGGGAGGGTGTCTATGGACTTCCTCCTGTGATCGCGCTGTCCGCATGCCCCCTCCACTGCGCATCAGCAGCGATCCTTAGGACACAGCTGATCACAGATCAGGGTAAAAAGCCAATCACAGCGTCTCTTTACCATGTGATCAGCTGTGTCCAATCACAGCTGATCACAGTGTAAACAGTATTTGCTCGTGCTGACAGCACGTGAGGAGAGGAGAGCCGATAACTAGCAAATCCACACAGGGGACATCGACACTGATAATCAGGGCACTGATCAGGGCCAATTAGTGCTGTCAGCCAGTGCCCATCAGTGCTGCCAGTCAGTGCCTATCAGTGATGGCTATCATTGCCACCTATCAGTGCCCATCAGTGCCACCTATCGGTGCCCGTCAGTGTCCATCGTTGCCGCCTATCAGTGCCACCTATCAGTGCCCTTCAATGCCCATCAGTGCAGCCTCATCAGTACTGCCTCATCAGTGCCGCCTCATCAGTACCCATCAGTGCAGCCTATCAGTGCCCATCAGGGAAGCCTATCAGTGCCCATCAGGGAAGCCTATCAGTGCCCATCAGTGCAACCTGATCAGTGCAACCTCATTGGTGAAGGATTTAATTACTTATTTACAAAATGTTATAACAGAAACTAAGAAAAACTTTTTATTTTATTTTTTTGGTCTTTTTTTGTTTGTTTAACAAACAAAAAAAATACCCAGTGGTGATTAAATACCACTAAATGAAAGCTCTATTTGTCTAAAAAAAAATGATTTTGTTTGGGTACAGCCTAGCATAACTGAGCAATTGTCATTCAAACTGTGACAACGCTGAAAGCTGAAAATTGGCCTGGTCAGGCAGTGGGTGAAATTGCCCAGTAGGCAAATGGTTAATTAGGCTATAAATCTGACTAATTTGCCTACATGTATAATTTTACGTTTTTAAGGACAAGACTTTTAATTGGTACATTGTTTTAAAAATACATTTTCTTTTCTGCATATGCTGTCAAATGAATATATTTTTACAGTTTTGTGGCAGCTGCTGTTAATGTGTTTATTGTACCCCTCTGTGCAAGGCACAATGATAGTTCACCTGGCAGGTTTGTTATGTACATAAACCCATGGGATCACTAGGATTGGTTGTCATAGTGATTACATAAACAGGAAACAAACAGAAGGTTCCTGATTTTTAGTGTTGTATAACAGAATGTTTGTTTGAGGCAGCTGATGTTATGTGGGTGACTTCAGGGTCCCCATTTTTGTAGAGTGTTTTCTACAAGAATAAGTGTACATCTATAAAAAAAAAGTATAGTAATTAAAGCACAAAATCCTTTAGGTTACAAAAAGTACCTTGACCTAAAGATACCTTGAAAAAGAATATTGTAAGATACGCGTTATCAATATTTGCATACTTTAAGGTCAAAACTAGAACAGTTGTACTTGTGTGATGATGTATTTTATTAACATTGCTAGTATCATAACTTAAAACTGTAAAACACCTACATTGCTTGCAAATTATACTATATTAATGCTGGTGTTTATGTATTTTAATGATAGTCTTTTCTGAAGTCTTTTTTATTTTATTTCTTCCTGTGTTCCTTTTTACAGGTTGGAGGTCAGAGTCTTCAGTATTCTCCTAAGGTGTGTTTTGTGTGTCCTTGTGACTAGCAATGTTTATCAGGATCATAGGATTTCCCTTAAATTCTACACAGACTTTTGGACTTTATGTAATAAAGTCAAAAGATGCTAGTGTTCAGTTATCAACAGCAGTTAATCAGAAACATACTTTCTTGGCTAACCACATTCCATTCCTGATTGAATTACGTGGGCAACTTTGCTCTTTCACTATGTTATTAAATAAGTAATTTGAAGGTATTTACAAACCTTGTTGTTAATTAGAGTGAACCTGTGCTCAGATAATGCAAATTAAAGTACCGTATATACTTGAGTATAATTCGTCCCGAGTATAAGTCAAGGCCCTAATTTATCACAAAAAAATGGGAAAAACTTATTGACCCGAGTATAAGACGAGGGTGAGAAATGCAGCAGCTACTGTAAGTGGAAAAAGAGGGTCAACAATGCCCATCTGCAGCTGTATACCTCCCTGTGTCCTGTGCATGTGTCATGTGTCCTGTGTATATGTGCATGTGTCATGTGTCCTGTGTATATGTGCATGTGTCATGTGTCCTGTGTATATGTGCATGTGTCATGTGTCCTGTGTATATGTGCATGTGTCCTGTGTATATGTGCATGTGTAATGTGTATATGTGCATGTGTCCTGTGTATATGTGCATTTATAATGTGTATATGTGCATGTGTCCTGTACCTGTGTCCTGTGTATGTGTGCATGTGTATGTGTGCATGTGTCTGTATCCTACCTGTGTCCTGTGCATGCCTCCGTGTGCCGCTCTGCAACGATCTGCGTGTGCTATTACTATTTGGCGGCCATTCACTGTTCAAAAGCCGCGCCTCCTCCTCGTCCGTGATAGGCAGAAAACTCCATTTCCCAGCAGTTAGCGGTCAGCCTATCACGAACATTCTCTCATCCTCATACCACAGACGAGCATGAGAGAATGTCCGTGATAGGCTGTACACTGATTGCTGGGAAATTGAGTTTTCTGCCTATCACAGATGAGGAGGAGGTGTGGCTTTTGAACAGTAATTGGCCGCCGAATAGTAATAGCACACGCTGGCCACCGTCTACCTGCATGACACAATGATCATGTAGGCAGACAGCAGTGACTCGAGTATAAGTCGAGGGGGGCACTTTCAGCCCAAAAAAAGGGCTGAAAATTTCGACTTATACTCGAGTATATACCGTATATACATATTCTAAACAAGCAGTACAAGCACTTTTAAACAAGCTCTTATTCGCCTCTGTATTTATAGGCATTTTGGAGAGATTAATCTTCAAAGTTCACAACAGAGGCACTGAAATCACAACTCCTATCCCCTTATTTTGTTTGACAGCAGATACTTGCCAGCCCTTGAATGTAAACAAACAGCAGGTGCAATTTACATACCTCCCAACCATCCCTGAATGTCCGGGATCGTCCTGCAAACTGAAGGCTGTCCAGCTGCCCGCTGTCCCGCAGCTACAGGCAGAATCCTGCAGGCTGGTTTTCACACTGGATGTGAAAACCTTCTTTGATTGGACCTTCTGGCTGCTTTTCATCATGATGATTGGCTGAAGCTCATAGCAATCATCCTGTACTGGCCACTCACTCTGTGCTGTGGGGGTGGGGTCAGATGCTGATCTATGCTGAAGACAAAGAGGCAGGTGAGTGTGTGCCTGATAGAAAAGTATCTGGAGTATAGAGAAGCCGTGGCACTGTCCTGGCAGATGGTAGACTGATTTCAGATGAAGCCTGTGCCCAGAATCTGATCAGATCATTGGAAAACAGAAGCTGGGCTCAGGCTGCAGACACAGTGCACCACTCGTTCTGTTTGCTTCTTCTGTACAGGACTCTGCAGGAGGAGATAAGGACAGTGAGTGCTGAGAATGGGGGAAGTGTTCTGTATTGTCTCAATCTGAATTGCACTGTTTATGCAATCTCTCCTAAACTCTCTGTCCACCCCCATTCATCCTGAATCCTGAGCTCTCTCTGTGCACCCCCATCCCATCCCATCCCATCCCATCCTGAGGTCTCTCTGTGCACCCCCCCATCTCATCCCATCCTGAGGTCTCTCTGTGCACCCCCCATCCCATCCCACCCTGAGGTCTCTCTGTGCACCCCCCTATCCCATCCTGAGGTCTCTCTGTGCACCCCCATCCTGGGTTCTCTCTGTGCATTCCCCCCATCCCATCCTGAGGTCTCTCTGTGCACCCCCATCCTGGGGTCTCTCTGTGCATTCCCCCCATCCCATCCTGAGTTCTCTCTTTGCACCCCCATCCCATCCCATCCTGAGGTCTCTCTGTGCACCCCCCTCCCATCCTGAGGTCTTTCTGTCTCTCTGTGCACCCCCGTCCCATCCTGAGGTCTCTCTGTGCACCCATCCCATTCTGAGGTCTCTTCTCTGTGCACCCCCCCCCGTCCCATCCCATCCTGAGGTTTCTCTGTCCACCCCATCCCATCTTGAGGTCTCTATGTGCAACCCCCCCACCCCTATCTTGAGGTCTCTCTGGACATGTGGTGCCATCCAGTGCGCTGCGTGTCTTCATAGGTCAGAATGTATTAAAAACATAAGAGTTTCTCAGTCTAACTGTATTCAACTAGGTTACATTCAATAGCTCCCAACTGTTACTGATTTTGAGGGACTATCCCTCATTCGGAAAAATGTCCCTCTTTCCTCATCATTTGTCCCTCATTTTGGTCTGATCTATATAGTGTATATAAAATGCACTACTTATCTTTCAAAAAAGTTTCCCAGTGTTAAACCTCTTATCCAATTTCTAAATTACTGTATTTGTAAATTCCAAATGCCAATATAAAGGAATAGTAATGATAAAAAGGATTTGTTGGGTTTAACCATTTTTTTTTGGTAAAATTCTCCTTTAAGGGGGCATAGTAGGGGGTGTGTCATATGCCTACTTAATTTTGCTAATAGGTGTCCCTCATTCCCATCCCAGAAAGTTGGGAGGTATGCAATTACTACACAGTACCTGCAGCTACAGAGGTCAGTGATGGCTTGTTTTTAATCCGTTGGACAATTTGACCGTGTGTGGGCTTCATCGGACCTGCAGTGGACCTTTTCTGTCGAAAATGTGATGGACTTTAGATTCAGAACATGTTTCAAATCTTTCTGACGGACTCGAGTCCGGTTGAAAAATCGGTTCGTCTGTATGCTAGTCCGATGGACGAAAACCGACGCTAGGGCAGCCATTAGCTACTGGCTTGTATATAATGGTGTTCCGCGCTTAGGACGGGCTTGTGACCGAACTGCAGCCCCCCTAAAAGAGAAAGCACCAACGGTGCGATCCGATAATTATGTAGTCTGAAGAAATAGGGGATTGGCGCTGTTCACTGATAAAGAATGATAATAAATAAATCAATAAATTATACAAACTCCTAACAAAAGGAAAACATAACACCCCAATACTAGGTGGGTAAGACGTGTAACACAATGTGAATTATTATTAGAAAATAGATATATGTGCTGAAAATAGTCAAAAAATGTGCAGACTACCCAAAATACAAAAGTTTTTGTACAAAATAAAATTAGTAAATAGAACTCCAAGCATTACCAAAGGTGAATGATCAATCAGGTGTGTATAAAAAACACAAAGAATATATATGTGTGCATTGAAAGGTATGAGTGGGTATACCTAAAAAGGGGAAAAAACACCGTGTTGCCCACTGAAAATTAGTATGTGTACTAGTGAAGCTGAATAGTGTTGAAAAAAATGTGAGAATATATATAAACTAAAAAAGGATGATCGGCATGTAGTGTGCAAACAATCTTAGTGCACAAAAAGAATCAAAAACGTGAAAAAAACAAAAAGTAAATGAGAGTCCAAGCAACCAGATAAATTATTTCAAAAAATATATATATAAAAAATATATCCGTGAATAATAAAAAAACAGTTCTTATGCAGCAAGCTGGTGTATCTTCAAAGGTTGCGGGTAGGTCTGTCCCAATGAGTATATGCTGTCCCGTGTGGAGTCCCCTCTAGTGCCCCCACTCACCGGAGTGCCCAACCCCTGCAGGGGTAATGAGCATGTAGATGATCCGATGATCCAAGCGGTTGGTGTCCCCCTCACCACCTAATTTCCACCTGTGTCACCCGATCGCTTTCAAAAGGCATCCATCCGGAACAATTACCATGTGCAGGGAGAAGAGAAGAGCCTCATAGTGTGATTCCGAATATATATTTATTAAACTCAATTAAACAACAAAAAGAAATGAATAAAATAAAATAAAAAACTCAAAGGTTAAAAACAAATAGCACTCTGCCGGCTGGCTCCACGTGAGAAGCCGCAGACAGTGCAGTGTGAGCGGCTTGCGTTCCACAGCCGTCTGCCGGAACCAGAAGTGCAGGACAAAAAACAGAAGTGAGAAAGGACGTATGCGTACCAAGAGGCCACGCCTTACGCGTTTCGTCATCAAGACGTCATCTGAGGCACGCCTCAGATGACGTCTTGATGACGAAACGCGTAAGGCGTGGCCTCTTGGTATGCATACGTCCTTTCTCACTTCTGTTTTTTGTCCTGCACTTCCGGTTCCGGCAGACGGCTGTGGAACGCAAGCCGCTCACACTGCACTGTCTGCGGCTTCTCACGTGGAGCCAGCCGGCAGAGTGCTATTTGTTTTTAACCTTTGAGTTTTTTATTTTATTTTATTCATTTCTTTTTGTTGTTTACTTGAGTTTAATAAATATATATTCAGAATCACACTATGAGGCTCTTCTCTTCTCCCTGCATATGGTAATTGTTCCGGATGGATGCCTTTTGAAAGCGATCGGGTGACACAGGTGGAAATTAGGTGGTGAGGGGGACACCAACCGCTTGGATCATCGGATCATCTACATGCTCATTACCCCTGCAGGGGTTGGGCACACCGGTGAGTGGGGGCACTAGAGGGGACTCCACACGGGACAGCATATACTCATTGGGACAGACCTACCCGCAACCTTTGAAGATACACCAGCTTGCTGCATAAGAACTGTTTTTTTATTATTCACGGATATATTTTTTATATATATATTTTTTGAAATAATTTATCTGGTTGCTTGGACTCTCATTTTCTTTTTGGTTTTTTCACGTTTTTGATTCTTTTTGTGCACTAAGATTGTTTGCACACTACATGCTGATCGTACTTTTTTAGTTTATATATATTCTCACATTTTTTTCAACACTATTCAGCTTCACTAGTACACATACTAATTTTCAGTGGGCAACACGGTGTTTTTTCCCCTTTTTAGGTATACCCACTCATACCTTTCAATGCACACATATATATTCTTTGTGTTTTTTATACACACCTGATTGATCATTCACCTTTGGTAATGCTTGGAGTTCTATTTACTAATTTTATTTTGTACAAAAACTTTTGTATTTTGGGTAGTCTGCACATTTTTTGACTATTTTCAGCACATATATCTATTTTCTAATAATAATTCACATTGTGTTACACGTCTTACCCACCTAGTATTGGGGTGTTATGTTTTCCTTTTGTTAGGAGTTTGTATAGTTTATTGATTTATTTATTATCATTCTTTATCAGTGAACAGCGCCAATCCCCTATTTCTTCAGACTACATTGGCTACTGGCTATCAACTTCCTTATTCTAGTCCGGTCGTACGTCATCATGGTCGAATCCGTCAGACTTTGGTGTGATTGTGTGTAGACAAGTCCGATCCGACGGAAGTTCATCGAAAAGTCAGTCGAAAGTCTGTCGAAAAGTCAGACGTGATTCAGTCCGTCGAAAGTCCGGTCGTGTGTACACAGCATTAGATTTAAAATAAGTTGCTTGCAGTAATGTTTGATGAGATTTACAATAGGCCATTATAAGTGTGCCAGAAAATATCTTCATATCTGAAATTTAGTTATTTAATATATTCATTTTCTTAAATGCCCCAAACCTGATCATGATTATATTGATACATAGATACACAGTCCTAGTTACTTCTCTGTTTTATTAGATTCAGCTATTTTCTGAGCCTAACTTCCACGGTGACTGTATGACCATTGTAGAAGATCACTCATTGATCCCAGAATCCTTCTCACTGCAATCTTGTCGGGTAGAAGGGGGAAGGTAAGACTGGATTTGTAAATAGTTTAATGCTCATAGATATGCAGATTATAATGTAAATGGAAGGTACAGTAAAATATCACTGCCAAATTTTGGCTTGCTTTTAATTATTCCAGCTTAGTTTATACTGTACACTTTCAGTTTTGTAAACCATGTGTCTGTGAAGGCTTTCATATATCCAAGTCATGCTGTATAGATAGCTGTATTTAATCACATTCAGTTGGACCTGTTTTAACAGTAAGGACTTTTCACCATGCAAAGAAAAGGGTTCCTCAATTCAGATGAACTAAACTTAGGAAACTACCCTGAAGAACAATCTTCAATGTTACAAAACAAGTCCATTTGAATGTGACTTCTACTATGTGATATATACAGTATGTCCACAAGGTGGTGCTATAAATACATTCCGAAAGTTACAAAGATTTTCTCCTACTTATTAGACTCTAAAGTACAGAATGAGCAATAAAGTTCACTAGTAAGATCTCATCTGGAATATGCAGTTCGGTTTTGGGCGCAAAAGGATATCGGGGAACTGGAGAAAGTGCAGAGAAGGGCAACCAAACTGATAAGAGGCATGGGGGAGCTCAGCTATGAGGAAATATTAGAGGAACTGAATTTTTTCACTCTTGAGAGGAGGAGAGTAAGGGGGGATATGATCACCATGTATAAATCTATAAGGGGTCCATATAGTGAACTTTGTGTTGAGTTATTCACTTTACAGTCAACACTGAGGACAAGGGGGCACTCTTTATGTCTAGAGGAAAAGAGATTTCATATCCAAATACGGAAAGGTTTCTTCACAGTAAGAGCTGTGAAAGTGTGGAATAGACTCCCTCCAGAGTTGATTCTGGCCAGCTCAGTAGATTGCTTTAAGAAAGGCATGGATTCATTCCTAAATGTACATATTATAACTGTGTACTAACATTTATAGGTAAAGTTGATCCAGGGAAAATCTGATTGCCTCTCTGGGATCAGGAAGGAATTTTTTCCCCTGCTGTAGCAAATTGGATCATGCTTTTCTGGGGGGGGGGGTTCGCCTTCCTCTGGATCAACTGTGGGTATAGGATTGTGTATATGGGATTGTATGATATATTTTTTTTTTTTATGGTTGGACTGGATGGACTTGTGTCTTTTTTCAACCTGACTAACTGTGTGTAACTGTGTAAAAAGTCAGAACTCCAACTCCTCCTATGCCACAAGTACTAAATTGTAGTGAATTTTATCAAGATAAGGTTATTTTGCAATGTATTTGCTGTAATGAAAAACAGAAGGTTTTTGTTGAACGTGTACTGTTAGTATAAAGTTTTTGAATGTATCAAAAACTTTTTACTGGAGAGCTTTCCTTCACACAAAAAGTTATAATTGTTATTAATTTTATCAGTACAACAGTAACCTGCAAAATCAACCCTTTGTGTTTAATTTGTTCTGAAAAATAGCAGTGCAATTCCTGGTATGTACTGTAGGTGTGCCTAGGCGCTCCTGTTCTGTAGTCTCATAGCTGTATATCTGCAGTATGGGATCTAAGGCACTGCTCCCTCTTGGCTGCTAGTCTCAGGAGATTTGGAATGAGATTTGGTGATGTCACTATTGTGCTGCTCACTGATCTCTTTGCTGAAGGCTCTGACATAAAGAGGCAAAAGCCATCTACCAATATGGTTGTTGCACAAGAAGTTAGGCATCGAGTCACAGTACACACTTTAAAAAGCTTAGCTGCTGACTTTTGGAAATAGTCAAAATTTACATATCATCAACAGCTCTATTTATTCAACTAAGGCTGCATATTTTGGGGAAAGAATTAGTACATTTTAAACAGCTGATTATGATGGCACCCATGGCTTGATTTCTATCACTGTAGGCACACAATCTTTGCAGCCCAAAGAAACACCCCTTTGCTATTATCATCTTTTTTTCTACAGAGCATTTTCTGTCTTAGTAGTCCTAGCTTGACTTACAAAAAATGTGACCGTTTGTAATTTAGCATCTCTAAGATGATTTAATAAGGTGAAAAAAGTGTGCCAAAAAAAGCTTATCCTTATCTTCATCCAAGGTCCATCATCCCAGTCTTTTAATCTCCAGTTCTGTAGAGTGGGAGGGTAACTCTGGCAGCACCCACATATCATTCTGGTGGAATGTTCATTTGCTTAAATTCAAAAGGGCCCTAATTACACTAATTACAGTGCAAACAAATGGCAACCACCTCAACCTATAACTAGCCTTTGCAGCAAGGAGCATATGGAAGGGCAACGCATATCAAAAACAAAACAAAAATTCCCAGCTCACTTACCAGCCAGCCTGCAACAAAACCAAATCGATCCTGTCTAACAATTCACGTTAAAAACAAGGAGTTTAGTTGCACACATATGTGTAAGCTGCAGCGGCCACGTCAAGGCACCCCAGTGTACTGCGGTCCTAGCTATAATTTTGAGAGTCTCTCAAGTTGGAGCACATATATAGCAGTGGATAGATTAAGGGCAGTTGTTGCTGGCATGAAGGCTGACAACAAGTTGGCTGCATACAGAGCAGCTGCAGATGACAAGTCACCTTCACTGGAACCAATGCAGCGTAAGATCACAGGACCATGAATTTTGTATAAGTGGGTCAAACAAACTTTTTTAAAAACAAATAAAATGATTTGGTGAGAGCAGGTGGAGGAGTAAACACTAGGGATTTTTGTTTCTGCTTTAAACACGTCATATTATGTGAAATATAAGTAATGTATAAGTAATGTTGGTAAAAAGTATTATATTTGTAAGAGGCTTAAGCTGGCCATAGATGGATTGAAATCCAGCTGAAACTCAATCCATGTGTGGCTGCTCCCGCTCTAATCCTAGGTTCATATTGATGGGATTTGGCATGCGATTTGACATGTCAAATTGCATGCCAAATCAGTGGCTATTGCCGGCAATGGCACTGTCCGAATCGGTGCGGCACTGATTCCCAAAAGTAGTTCCTGCACTACTTTTGATGACTTCGGGGTGCGATTTGTATAGATATCTGTTCAGCAACCCACACAGATGTCTCTGAAATCGCTCCCAAAGTATGAAATCCCCCTGTTAGTGTGTACATAGGCTTAAGACCAACTTCTGTCAAACTGGCTTGTTAAGAAATTTTTGTCTATCAGCGGCTGCAGTGCTACTGCTGATCAGTGTATTCAGACATGTCTAAATACAATGTCTCAGCGAGGAAGATTCCTCTGTCCACCTTGATTGTGTGGATGGAGGAACCTGTTACATTTTTTTTTTCGTTCAGCCCACTAGATGAACAAAGAAAACTTATCCATCTATGACCAGCCTTAGTTATATCGCGTACACGCGAGTGAACTTTTCGACCGGACTGGTCCGACGGACCGAGTCCGGCGGACAATTCGACCGTGTGTGGGCTTCATCGGACCTGCAGTGGACTTTTTTGGTCGAAAATCTGACGAACTTTAGATTTGGAACATGTTTCAAATTTTTCCGACGGACTCAAGTCCGGTCGAAAAAGTCCGCTCGTCTGCATGCTAGTCCGACGGACGAAAACCTACGCTAGGGCAGCTATTGGCTACTGGCTATCAACTTCCTTATTTTAGTCCGGTCGTACGTCATCACGTACGAATCCGTTGGACTTTGGTGTGTAGGCAAGTCCGTTTGTTCAGAAAGTCCGTCGGAAGTCCGCCGAAAGTTCATCGGATAGACCGTCGGACCAGTCCGGATGAAAAGTCCGCTCGTGTGTAAGCGGCATTAATTGTAGGCCACCTGCTTCCTAGACATTTTGTTTATTGATAAATTCTACTCCTTTTCTTGCACTTTGGGCAGCTTCCTCTATAGTGTTCCCTGATTACACCTTTTAGCTTCCATCGGTCTTCTTCTTGTGTAGTAAAAGTCTTCTCTGTGTTAGACCATGACTTTCCAACTCCCTAAAGCACATGCAAATCAACTTTGAAGTTTCTTCTGAACAAACTGTACATGTCGTATATAGGTCAAAGTGTTGTGCACCTGTACACATTCTATTTCATATTGCTTGCGCAGTATTCTTACCACATAATGTACATATATATATATATATATATATATATATATATATATATATATATATATATATATAAACATCAAACTCTCTGTATACAACCACATAACTTTGCCACACCTTAAAGAAATATCTAAACTGTGTGATAGAAATTAATGTTTCCATCCAACTCGTGTTTCTGGAGTGAGCATTTAAAAGAGGAACAGAGTTAAGCATTTAATGAAAGAAGATATGTTTTTATCTAGATTAACCATATAACATAATCAGATATAACAGCTCTTTCCATAACAAATAATCAGGGTTCCTGTTGGGTTCTAGAACATTTATATTATGGAGATTGCAGAAGGAAGATTGGAATAGGATATCTTGTTGCTGGAACTCACAAGAGGTATAAATGGTCAATGGATAACTGAGCCCACCAGACTCCAACTATAATTAATACATCACGTTTGTTTGTACCTACGCTATTTTAAACGGGGGAGGCGCAGACAAATAATTTCAGGTATCTGGTTTAGCTTATTTTCATATCAGCATTGTTCTTGGCATACACGGTTAATAAACGCTGTCAATATTCATTTTGACATCTAAATGGAAAGCGGAGTGTATTTGAGTGCTTGTCAACTTGACAACCACACTCATCGTATCAGTTTTCAATATTGTAGGTATTTATATTATTCCCAGTAATTGTGACAAGTACATAAACAAAGTGATTGTAAACCCTAAAACAACTCATTCAGTTTAAAATAGCAATGAAAGACAAAACATTTGTGTATAGATATAAAATATATATATATATATATATATATATATATATATATATATATACAGTATCTCACAAAAGTGAGTACACCCCTCTCATTTTTGTAAATATTTTATTATATCTTTTCATGTGACAACACTGAAGAAATAACACTTTGCTACAATGTAAAGTAGTGAGTGTACAGCTTGTATAACAGTGTAAATTTGCTGTCCCCTCAAAATAACTCAACACACAGCCATTAATGTCTAAATCGCTGGCAACAAAAGTGAGTACACCCCTAAGTGAAAATGTCCAAATTGGACATTGGATAATTGTCCATTATTTCCCAGCACTGCCTTAACTTTCTTGGGCATGGAGTTCACCAGAGCTTCACAGGTTGCCACTGGAGTCCTCTTCCACTATTCCATGATGACATCACGGAGCTGGTGGATGTTAGAGACCTTGCACTCCTCCTCCTTCCATTTGCAGATGCCCCACAGATGCTCAATAGGGTTTAGGTCTGGAGACATGCTTGGCCAGTCCATCACCTTTACCCTCAGCTTCTTTAGCAAGGCAGTGGTCGTCTTGGAGGTGTGTTTGGAGTCATTATCATGTTGGAATACTGCCCAGCGGCCCGTCTCCAATGGGAGGGGATCATGCTCTGCTTCAGTATGTCAGAGTACATGTTGGCATTCATGATTCCCTCAATGAACTGTAGCTCCCCAGTGCCGGCAGCACTCATGAAGCCCCAGATCATTACACTCTCACGACCATGCTTGACTGTAACACACTGGTCTTTGTACTCCTCACCTGGTTGCCGCCACACGCGCTTGACACCATCTGAACCAAATAAGTTTATCTTGGTCTCATCAGACCACAGGACATGGTTCCAGTAATCCGTGTCCTTAATCTGCTTGTCTTCAGCAAACTGTTTGCGGGCTTTCTTGTGCATCATCTTTAGAAGAGGCTTCCTTCTGGGACGACAGCCACGGAGACCAATTTGATACAGTGTGCGGCGTATTGTCTGAGCACTGAGAGGCTGACCCCCCACCCCTTCAACCTCTGCAGCAATGCTGGCAGCACTCATACATCTATTTCCCAAAGACAACCTCTGGATATGACGCTGAGCATGTGCACTCAACTTTTTTGGTCGACCATGGCAAGGCCTCTTCTGAGTGGAACCTGTCCTGTTAAACTGCTGTATGGTCTTGTCCACCATGCTGCAGCTCAGTTTCAGGGTCTTGGCAATCTTCTTATAGCCTAGACCACCTTCATGTAGAGCAACAATTCTTTTTTTCAGATCCTCAGAGAGTTCTTTGCCATGAGGTGCCATGTTGAACTTCTAGTGATCAGTATGAGAGAGTGAGAGCGATAACACCACATTTAACACACCTGCTCCCCATTCACACCTGAGACCTTGTAACACTAACGAGTCACATGACACCGGGGAGGGAAAATGGCTAATTGGGCCCAATTTGGACATTTTCATTTAGGGGTGTACTTAGCTTTTGTTGCCAGCGGTTTAGACATTAATGGCTGTGTATTGAGTTATTTTGAGGGGACAGCAAATTGACACTGTTATACAAGCTGTACACTCACTACTTTACATTGTAGCAAAGTGTAATTTCTTCAGTGTTGTCACAAGAAAAGATATAATAAAATATTTACAAAAAGTGAGGGGTGTACTCACTTTTGTGATATACTGTATATACAGTATATATATACAGTGGCAGCTAGTGCTCAATATTGTGGGAGGGGGGTGGCACTCGCACTGCACACCACCCCTCGCCACTTGCTCAATCGGCCACCCCTAAGACTCCCTGGCCAATCGGGTCTCAGGACCCGCTTCCTGATTGGCCAGGAGAAGAAGCAGAAGGACATTAGCGAATATTAATTTGCTAATGTCATATAACTGGGTGGGCTCAGGGCGTAGTGCTCTGCGCCCCAAGCCTACCTTTTATTGAAGCCAATTTAGAGCCTCAGGCTCTTATCATGTGCTTAAAAAAACAAAACAACATTGAAATCCATGCATCCAGCACCCTGCATGGAGATTAGATATATATCTATATAAACTGTAGATGGATAGGTATATATAAAAAAAACATTTATAAATACCTTTTTGCCCTTTTCTATAAGTGATCACATAACCTCTGTTCCCAGCTGCATGGAGAGCTGGGAGAGGAGAAAAAGCAGCACACTTATCCTCCCAGTGAAAGGCCGTGCAGTGGGTGTGTCTCAAGAAAAGTCTGATCATTAGAGGAACGCACACTGAGTTCCCAGCCTAGCTAGAGAACTGACCACGCTGTGCTCTTCTGCTTAGTGTGGTCAGTTTTTGATAGGAAAGCAGAGGGACTGGCAGGAACACTAGGCATTTCACATAAAGGAAGCGAAACAAATAGAACAGGATGCTTTCTCAAAAAAGTGCATGGTACAGCAGGCACATGTTGGGAATATGAAATGTTGGGTATACATATTCTTTAATGGTACAAGAGAATATACCAGCAATATGTGTGCATATGTGTGAGTGTGTATCGGAATGTGGATGAGAGTCAGTTAATCATTTGTGTTCTAAAATAGAATGCTTACAGATACAAATATAAGGCCTACAGCAATACAGGTTTACATGCCTCTGCATCTTCTTTTAGTAGATATTGCTCTGTTCACAAGAGATTTAGCTCTGTCAACAGTTACATGAAAGTAATATATTATATAGTAATAATGTGCAGTAGAATATTATTATTTTTTATATTTAGCATGTGCTATGAATTATCCCTTTTTCATATTAGTATGAAGGGCAATTTTAAATAAATATAAAAACAATAAGTGAACCATGGTTTTCTTCATTCTCCCCACAGCTGGAGCTTGTATGAAGGCGAAAACTATCGCGGAGAGCAATACATACTGTCTGAGGGGGATTACCCTACAAGAACCGCCATGGGCTTTCAGGGCTTTAGCACGATAAGCTCCCTCAAGAGGATTCCTCTTGTATGTATACTACTCATTTCTACTCTGCTGTTCATGAATGGGTTTTTGTTTTTGGTCCTGCCTTATCTGATTGTACAAAGAAATGTTATTATTTTTAGTTTTGTATAGCATAGGGTACAGTTATGGCCTGTGTCACCACTGAGCAGACCCACCCCTCCTCATTGTCCACTCTTTCTGTCACTTGTCATTTGAGGTTAGGGGAAATCTTGGGCAATGGTCAGCAATAAAGACATTACAGAAGATTTTACCCTTCTTAGCTGTCCTAGAAATATATTTCTGTATGAGTCTCCGTAAGGGAGATTTCTCTTCACTTACTGTTCTGTCTGACACCCATAATTCATACTGTAAAGTTGGCCATGCACTTATTAACCACTTCAGCCCCGGAAGGATTTACCCCCTTCCCGACCAGAGCACTTTTTGCGATTAGGCACTGCATAGTTTTAACTGACAATTGCGACATTGCACCCAAACAAATTTGACGTCCTTTTTTTTCCCACAAATAGAGCTTTCTTTTTTTGCGCTATAAACAAAAAAAGGGGGTAAATTTTTTTTAAAAAAGCAATATTTTGTACTTTTTGCTATAATAAATATCCCCAAAAAATATATAAAAAAGCTAATTTCTTTCTAAGTTTAGGCCGATATGTATTTTTCTACATATTTTTGGTAAAAAAAAATCGCAATAAGCGTATATTGATTGGTTTGCGCGAAAGTTATAGCGTCTACAAAATAAGGGAAAGATTTATGGCATTTTTATTATTTTATTTTTTTTATTAGTAATGGCGGCGATCTGTGATTTTTATCGTGACTGTGACATTGCGGCTGACACATTGGACACTTTTGGGACCATTGTCATTTATACAGTGATCAGTGCTATAAAAATGCACTGATTACTGTATAAATGTCACTGGCAGGGAAGGGGTTGAACACTAAGGGGCGATCAAGGTATTAACTGTGTTCCCTAGGTGTGTTCTAACTGTAGGGGGGATGGGACTGACTAGGGGAGGAGAGAGATCAGTGTTCATACATAGTATGAACACACAATCTGTTTCCTCTCCCCGACAGAACTGGGATTTGTGTGTTTACACACACAGATCCCGGTTCTCGCTCTGTCACGAGCGATCGAGGTTGCCTGGTGGTCATAGCTCCCGCCTGGGCATGCGCATCAGCTCCGGGGACATGCGGCAGTGTTCGCGCGCTTGCTGTGTCCTCTTAAAGGAGCAACGTACAGCTACAGTGATTTGCCCAGCTGAGCCAACCTGCCGCTGTATAACTGCGGCGGCTGGTCGGCTAGTGGTTAAAGGCTAAGTTCACTTTTTTTTAAAGTGCAATTTGTCTATTTACCAATATATTAATAATGTTCCTGCCTTGCAGAAATGAAAAAGCTTTCCCTATGTTCTAGGGCAGGATTCACCTCAGCCACCAGGTTCTTCTATAGAAAACTCCTCCATAACTTCCTTGTATCTGTCTTGCAAGACGTAAAAACTGTTAGTTCCCTTTCACACTGGGGCGCTTTTTAGACGTTTTAGCGCTAAAAATAGCACCTGGAAAAGTGCCTCTCAAGCCTCCCCAGTGTGAAAGCCAGAGTACTTTCACACTGGGGTGGTGCTTTTGCAGGACAGGAAGAAAAGTCCTGCAAGCAGCATCTTTGGGACGGTGCGGGAGCGTTGTATACGCCGCTCCCAAAACACCCTGCCCATTGAAATGAATGGGCAGCGCTGCCAAAGCGTCTGCAAAGCACTATGGCAGCGCTGTAACACGGGCGCTATTAACCCTTTCCTCTGCGCTATTAACCCTTTCTACCGGCCAAAAAGCACCTCTAAAACTAGCGCACCGCCCCAGTGTGAAGGGGGTCTTAGTTCCCCCACCCCACCAACTGCTCTCCTGCTCCAGAAAACATGCCCACCACTCCAGGGGGTGGCTCCTGCCCACCTCTACATTCTCTGCCCACTGCTCCAATGCTGATGTATTTTACGTTATGCCCCTGACTGCATGATAACATGCCCTCCATTGTCATTTAGTGTAGAGTCACACATCAGGAATGCATAAATCGTGGTGTGAACCCAGCCCTCTGTACAGCTCTGTCTCCCTCTGGATGCACAGGGGAACTCATTGCCAAAAATGCAAACACACTTATTGGTTTGAGTAGAACTCCAATTGTCATCAATGAAAATGTATTTCTTATGCTGTGTACACACGGGTGGACTTTTCGATCAGACTGATCCGACGGACCGAGTTCGGCGAACAGTTCGCGTGTGGGCTTCATCGGACCTGCAGCGGACTTTTTCGGTCGAAAATCTGATGGACTTTAGATTTGGAACATGTTTCAAATCTTTATGTTAGAACTCTGCCGGACCCAGTTCCTATCGAAAAATCCGCCCGTCTGTATGCTAGTCTGACGGATGAAAACCGACACTAGGGCAGCTATTGGCTACTGGCTATCAACTTCCTTATTTTAGTCCGGTCGTACGTCATCACGTACGAATCCGTCGGACTTTGGTGTGATCGTGTGTAGGCAAGTCCGTTTGTTCGGAAAGTCCGTCGGAAGTCTGCCGAAAGTCCGTCGGATAGACCGTCGGACCAGTCCGGTCGAAAAGTCCGCTCGGGTGTACGCGGCATTAATGATACTGACTAGAATGCAAGCAGAGTATTTTTTTTTAGAAAAAATACTCATATTAATTACTCTATTGCTAACTTCTCATGATGATTCTTAAAGCTTCCCACACATTATTTATTTCTATATTTACATGAAAACATGAACCCCCTTGCTCTCCTTAAAACTGAATTACAAGAACAATGACACCTGGGTGTCTTTGCCCACTCCCTCCCATGTGCTTGCATAAATGGGGAAATAGAAAAGTGGGCAGAAATATAAAAGGTGGTACAGAAAGGGGAATAAGGGAGGTATGGTCCAGAAAGGCAAAACACACCCTATTCCGTGGTGCAGTAAGACAGTGGATGGTCACGTGAGGTTACAGGAAATCAGGGCTAAGATGCATCGTTTTAAATTTTAAAACGAGAGGTGCAGATTTAAGGCTGCCATGGGCTAGGAAAGTGAGAGATAGGCACACTGGGATGGCTTGGGCAGAAAAGACATTAAAAAAGGCTTCTATGTATTATGAAAAGTGACATTCTGCCTGAAAAGGTAAACTTGGCATTTTAAAACATATCAAAATACTACCAACGTCAAAACCGCATTCCAAGAATTTCATAGAGAGATAACACTACATTCATTGCTTCATGCTATACTTTTTTCAAGGTTTAGTTACATATTAAAAGGAATTTCACACCTATCGATGATAATGAGCATTCCATCCTAACATGGTCAAAAAAAATCAGTAAGCTATCCACAAATGCAGCCATACAAAGCTGCAATATAGTTAATGAGTTTGCAATTTACAATTAAAGCTTGTAATGTATGTACATAAGAGCTCCACACAAGTTTTAGGTCTCTGTTCTATTGAAAATAAATTACCACTTAATTTGGATATTTAATTCTCCTAATGTAGAAGGTGCATTGAACCACGTAGCTGTCTATGGGTGCTCTGCTGTTATAAGTGACTTTTTTCTCGACTATATGAAAGGTGAAATAGGCAAGTGACTATTTGCATTTTTTTTTAATCTGCACTTCTAATGTAATATTTGAAATCCGATTTTTTTTTTTTTTTTGTAATTGGAAATACTTTCAAATTTCTTTATAACAAAAATTATTAGTCGGCTTCTTAACTGCAAAGTGTGCCACGTCCAATAATTAAATCATCGAGCAAAAAGGAAATTCCCCTATTGGTGGACTTTAAAGGCACGTATATATAAATATAAGAGAAGATTTGTAGTATATAGAAAAAGCATTTATTCATATCAAAGACATTTCTTTAAAAAAAAAATATATCAACAACAATGTGACTATAGCGAACAATAAAAGGAATGCGGTTGTGCATATATACATATGTTGGACATTGATACCAATATATTTGCATCCGACGCGTTTCGGAGAGAATTGAGCCTCCTTCTTCAGGGGTGGGTGTGAGTTAGATCAAGGATTTATTGGTAATATGTAGCTTGATTTCGCATTCCAAACACAAAGTTAAAAACAGAAACGCAGGCACTGTCAGCCCAAACGGTGTGCTTCTTCCAATTGCGATCAATACGGGTTTGTAATCATACCCAAGGTATTAGTGTTGCATGTGTATCAACAGATGACTAAGTAGGGGGTATGTGGATAGATTTACTTACTCATATACTAGAGGAAAAAGCCCGTAAAACTGGGGCATAGATAGGTGTTGGATCTGAGGTTCCACTGAGGCCAGATGCGAGTCCTAATCCCGCCAATGTAGGAAATTCAAAAAAGAGTCGGGGGAGTGGTTGGTATATATTATATGTACCAGGTGGTCTTAGTATGGTGTATCCTTTTTGACATCAGCCCAGACCGACAGCGTCCTGCAGACAAGAGCGCTCTTGTCTGCAGGACGCTGTCGGTCTGGGCTGATGTCAAAAAGGATACACCATACTAAGACCACCTGGTACATATAATATATACCAACCACTCCCCCGACTCTTTTTTGAATTTCCTACATTGGCGGGATTAGGACTCGCATCTGGCCTCAGTGGAACCTCAGATCCAACACCTATCTATGCCCCAGTTTTACAGACTTTTTCCTCTAGTATATGAGGAAGTAAATCTATCCACATACCCCCTACTTAGTCATCTGTTGATACACATGCAACACTAATACCTTGGGTATGATTACAAACCCGTATTGATCGCAATTGGAAGAAGCACACCGTTTGGGCTGACAGTGCCTGCGTTTCTGTTTTTAACTTTGTGTTTGGAATGCGAAATCAAGCTACATATTACCAATAAATCCTTGATCTAACCCACACCCACCCCTGAAGAAGGAGGCTCAATTCTCTCCGAAACGCGTCGGGTGCAAATATATTGATATCAATGTCCAACATATGTATATATGCACAACCGCATTCCTTTTATTGTTCGCTATAGTCACATTGTTGTTGATATATTTTTTTTTTAAAGAAATGTCTTTGATATGAATAAATGCTTTTTCTATATATTACAAATCTTCTCTTATATTTATATATACGTGCCTTTAAAGTCCACCAATAGGGGAATTTCCTTTTTGCTCGATTCAAATTTCTTTATGTTCATTTTTATATAATAAAAAATGAGGTGTCACCAGCACATCTTTATAGAAAATTAGGGACAGGATATTTATTCGACCAATACAAAGCAAAATTTTGGGGCCACTGAGGACCCCCCCTTAAGGCAGTAGTGACTTTGATTTTTGCTATAGTATGCTGATTTTAATGTATAAAAATGAACACAAAGAAATGTGAAGGTGTTTACTCTCATGGTTTGTGTGATGGCACCATCCCTCGTTTCACTATAGCACATGCTTATGCTTTTTGGCCTATATCTGTTTGGAGTGCGCTGGAACATACAAATGCATAAACAATTTAATAAGTTAGTACCATGATATAGCATGATTATATTTAATGTTTTCTTTTGAGTACTTCATGCTTCTGTGACACCAAAGACACAGGTAGAAGGTAATAGGACAAAATAAAATATGGGCACTTTTAACAGCTTTGGGGGAAGGGGTTCCAATTGGATTTGCACAGGCAGACCATAGTTACAATGTGACAATGCATCTGAGCTAGCCACAGAACCTTTTCTGACTCATAAAAATATTAAAAAACATTTTGTAGTGTCTTCTCTTGGACAGGATGTTTCCTTTTACAGTGGACGTTTCGCCCCTGTTCACAGCGGTGCAACTCGTCATGCGACTTGACAGTTTCAAATCACATGACAAGTTGCACCCCATTGCTGCCAATGGAACCGTTCATATCGCCATGACTCATGTCACAGCAATTATGAAAAAGGTTCGTGCACTACTTTTTACCGATTTCATTGCGACTTGCATAGACTTCTGTTAAATGAAGCCGCAATGAAATCAGCAGTGCAAATCGCACTGATGTGTGGCTTTGAAATTGCGCAGCACCGGTGTGAACCAGGGCTTAGGCAATTTTTACAGGTATGGCTCATACATACTTACTTTTGTCCAAGCTGGACTAGTGTATAGTTTCAGCTTTCATTTTGAAATTAAGAAAGGTTCACATTAACAAGAAAGGAGCTTACGGTATGTTTTTTTAGGTAAATGTGAATTCATTAATGATGTTTGGATCTTTTTTTCTTTTTTACAGTATTTCTCTTTTCCCTCTATCTCTTTACACGGTCTGGAGAGATTTGGGGGGAAGGAGCTGAATTTCACTGGAGAAGTTCGGAGTCTACAGGGAGAAGGATACAATAACCATGTACTGTCCATTAAAGTAAAAAGTGGACTGTAAGTCATGGGACAACGAAAGCTTAAATTATTCATATTCTGCTTTTTCTTGTTACCTTTTTATGCAACTGTGTCTTTTCGTAGGGATTGTTCATAAGTAAATAGTTTTTATGCAAAATCATGTATGTTACATGCAGAAAACTTTCTGTAAAACTACAGCAGAAAAATATTAGTGAAAAGCACGAATGCCATTATTGTCCTTATGCTGGCCCACCCTACTGTTCTATCTTTGTGTGCTTCAATCCTTATCATAATAGCTGGGCAAATGCCCTTTTCTGTTTTATTGTGACTGTACAGAAAGCCATGGCAATAAGGACATGGTTTACTGATTTTTAAGTTGAGGAGCTCGACAGACCCTGACCTCAGTTCTACTGAACACCGTTTGCAACATCAATGAATGATCTCATCTCACAAATGCGCTTTTGGCCTGATGTGGGCACTCATTTTCATCCACATTTCAAAATTTGTTGGAAAGCCATCCCAAAACAGTGGAGGTTGTTATATTCACAAAGGGTGGGGGAAATTCATGGTAATTGTGATTGGCAATGGCATTGAAATGGGATTTCCATTAAAAATTATATTGATGTGATCGTTAGATGTCCACAAACTTTTGGTCATATAGTATAACTTGAACCAGTTGTTATTTCCCATCTACCTCGTTATAATGTATATAATGTTTTATTTCCCTGTCTTTCTTTATTATTCCAGATGGGTGCTATATGAACACAGTGATTTCCGGGGAAGACAGTGGTTACTGGGGCACACTCAAATCCCAAACTGGTTGCTTTATAGTGGCCTCCAGAGAATTGGATCACTATGTCCTATTAGACAGGTGAGATCTTTACAAACACAAAGATCGTTCTCTAGAGGGAACATAAAATGAAAGATATCAGGTTGAAAACCTGTATTAATTATATTTTGTACCATTGCTCCAGAGGAGGGTGTATTTCCGACTACAGAATCGTGTCCTGGGTCTGTTCTTATGTGTTCTGGAGCCAACAGAAGATGTTAAAGCTGCTCGTGTTCATCTCTCTGAGCCACAGGAGGGGTGTTGTAATCTCTGGTTTTATGAGGATGGACGCATCAAAAATCAGGTTAGTGTAAAACATGCTATGAGGAAAGATATTTGCCACAGATCAGCTGCAGAACTGTAACCTGTGCTGCACAGAGCTTGTAGTTATGGGCCTTGCCCATCTCACCTGCTGATTATTATATATATTGCTTCATGACCACTTTTTGCCCATCCTCCCAATCCTCCTCATTATTCAAGTTATGCTCAGATCAACTCACATTGTCTGAGCAATAGGTTATACCTAGCCCTAGGTCACCTGTTCCTTGCTTCAGTCTGTGGTCCTGGCTCCAGTCTGTGTTCCAGCACCAGTCAATGTTCCTAATTCCTGACCTCCTGTGATCCTATTCTCTCCTGTGATTCCTGTGACTCTTATGTGTTGGGTTCCTCGCATTCTCCGTGATCCCTGTGCACGTACCTCCTGCCTGTTTCTTTATTGAACTGACTTCATGTGTAACAATCTCGGCTTTTTCTCTGGATTTGCTTGTCTGCCTACTACCCTAACCTTTGGCCTGGTTCCTGGATTTTCTTATCGTCTTTGCTCACTTTGGCTCTGCCAGCTCTTCTGCTCCATTTTCATATCTGGTCCCATGGCTTTGTCCTTGCGCTTTGAAAAGGGTGAACCTGGGGTCATAACCTGGCACCAGCATGCAGCAAAGCCCATCTGCCCCATCAGGAGCTTTGGTGAAAACTGTCTGGATCTTAAACCCTGTGCCCCAGGGGATCACTTGCTCACCTCCACCTACCTGCAGTTGACTTAGTAGGTCCACAATTATACAGCCATAAGTGCCAATTTGACACCTTCTTATGTTTTTTATACTGCTTAAAATTATTGCAGGTGAATAAGCATCTAAGGTTTTAGCTGCTGTGGCTCATCATTTATTTGAAATAGAATGTAAAGTTTTCAAATCATATCAAGTGAGGTACCAAAGATCATATATTGAAATGAACTGGACAGTTCTATTAATTTTCTACTTATTCAGCAATCATACATGGCTTGTATTACATTGATAATTATAAAATGAGTGCTCATTTAGCCTCTCGGTAGTAGAGTATTTTAATACACAATCTCAGTTCAGTGTCAAGCCACAGAAATTTCCAAAAAAAAACGCTGTTTAGATCCTTTATATTTTTTAACTGTTTATATTTGATTCAAACTTGAAGTTGGTGTCTCTTTGCAGCTGGTTCCTCAGATGAGTCTCCAAGTAGTTGGTCTTGCTAACCAAGGGACAAAGGTGGTTCTCTGGTCTGAGGAGCGCAAACCAGTACAAACCTGGAACTTGGAAGACTCTGGCTATATTGTTAGTTGTTTGTTCAAAGGCTTGTGTCTTGACATAAAAGGTGAGCAATTACCACAGGATTTTAAAAATATTTTTCTCTCAGGTCAGTTGATTCTTTATATTAACATAAATAAAATTAATCTTCAAAACATATGGTTTTTCTATCACTTTACCAAGCAAGAAAAGCTTCCAGTAGGTAAGTAGATCAACCTAGAAGTGGCTGTACATGCCTGCAGCGGCTTTTAGTCCCCCAGCTTTGCTTAAACCCAAGGCAGTTCTGCTTAGGGCAAGACTCAGACACTTTATAGTGGTGCCACCTCTCCAATACAGGCCTATTGGCCCATTACTATGGTGGGCAGCCTCACTGATAGACTTTTTGTGAACTACCAAAAAGTGCCTATTTATTGCCCTGTCAGAATCATCTGGCATTTGAGCAGAGCAGTGGCACTGAAAGCTACTGCAGGTATGCACAGTCCTGATTGAAAATACTCAATGTCATAGGAGATCCATTTCCTCATACCTTGCGTCTACTTTTTTCACCTAATTTATTAAATGAAATGTTCAAAATCTTAAAGTTTAAAGAAGAACTTCCCCCCAAAAATTACAGTTTTATCTAATTCCCAAGGGGACCAAGAGCATATAGCTGTCTGACTCCACTGCTTAGCAACTGAGGGGTGGAATTGAATGGGACCAAGTGCTATATGCGCTTGGTTCTTTGGGAGAATAAATGAAAGTGACATTTTAATAGCCTGTTAATGCCCTCTTACATTTTGTATTCTGTTATTCTGATATTAAATTCTAAGCTGTGTTTTACATGCTTTGATAATCTCGTATTTTTTTTTTTGTGTGTGTGGGGTATGTTTGTTTTTTTAAAGCTTGACCAAATTTGGAACAAAATACGATTTTGATTTCTATAAATGCACTCACTGGGATAAATGGAGACAAATTATTGACCACAGCGAATTGAAGACATTTTAATTTTTTACCTATATTGCAAACAGAACCCAAAATTTTCTCTTAAAAAACTCCCACTGCAGTTTCAGATGAGCAACAATGCTTTTTGTGTGAAAACACTCACTGTTTCCTTGTCCACAAGGTTCTAGCAATTATTGAGATAAAAAATGTATAGATGTGTTTCTTGCCCCCTCTGTGCCACTCTGAATCCTACAAAAATAGATAAACCTGCCATCTCTTGCTTTTTTTAGGCTTGCTCTGCACTATATTGCCGCTATGTGCTCTAAAAGACACAGTTTGAATTTTGCATGCAAACACAGAGGCTGCATTCCAGAAATCTTTACACCACAAAAACTTACTTCAGCTATGAATTTGTGAGCAATCAACCTTAGCTTCTCCTACTTACTTGTCCATATATTTCAGCATGGCCATGCAGATGTGTATTGCTTCTTAGCTGCATCAAGCGTTCTTCCTTAATGCAGTATTGATCAGTATTTTAAGGGCTGCAATCAATAACAACCAATAAACAATTCTTATTTACTGTTCTTGCTACTCTAAACGAATGCATTTTAAAATGTGATTGGCATGGAAACTGGAGTTTGTAATCCGTTATTGTTCTTTTTTTTTTCCCCGTTATTGTTCTTTAATTGTAACTGAAATGAAACTGCAGCCAACACTTGAACCTTTCTTAGGTTCTTATCCACCTGCCCCCTTTTCCTCACCGCCTATGTTATTACTGAAACAAGGATTGAGTGGAATGTCCCTAACAGGGACAAGGCAATACAAACCTTTCACAGCATGTAAAAATTTTTTTAAATTTGTTTAGATTTTCACTTGAAATAAATATCTGCACATACTGTACGCTTGATAGTGTGGTAACCAAAACTAACAATGTAAATTATGTTGCTGATTTCACAGGTGGCCATGGCTATGACTCTAAACATGTTGTGGTGTGGGAGGTGTCGGAAGATAGACCTACTCAGCGTTGGGATCTGAAGGTGTACTGAGATCTGCCTGACTACTACATGGGATGCTTTATGGACCAATATGTTTCCTGATTTTTTAAATGCTGCTTGTAAAGCTGCTCATGGATGCTCAGTTATTTATAGTGCAATATGTAAACCGGATGTCTAATCAAAACATCCTTTTTCCGTTTTTGATAGGTTAGAGAAAGGTTAGAACCCCAGCCTGGTTTTTATTTCTATCTATATCTCTGTTTGCAAGATTTCTCTTACTACCTGTATTGGTGATTAAAGTCATCTGGGATAGAAGTGATGGAAAATATATGCAATGGTGACAGCTGGAATTTAAAAACAAAGCACTTTTTAGAAAGGACGAGAAGGGTTTGAAGCACTGCCAAATTTGAATTAATACCTGTAATACCAAGAGAAGAATTGCAGTCATGTCCTATCCCACTGCCTGGTACCAATTGGGACAAGAAGTGAGGGAAAATATTACCAACTGAGGCAGAATACGCAACAAAAAATAGTGGTTTGGATTATCTTCCACTCTAGCCAAAACAATAATAAAAAAAAAAAACCCAAACTTTTGGCCTGACATCTACTTTAACAGCTTCATACAGTATATAGATATTCAACATATTAGGGGAATAAAGTGCAGTGACTATGTGCAAATACCAGTACTACATAATACAGAATCATATGGATTACTACACTTTGCATAGTCACTGCACGCTATACTGCCTTATCAAGTCCATCTGCTACACTTGGCATGTATACTGAGATCACTCTCTAGTTATCAGTGGTCTTATTTAATATTTCTGCAAATTAAAATACAGACCTGCCCATTCCCATATGCACACATTTATTTTTAGTGAGGGTTGAGGGTGGAGGTTCCTTACGAGCAAATCCTGTTTTTCCAAAGTGTGAAATAACTTTGTATTATTGTATATATATGAACCTATTAAACTTTACTTAACTCTGAAATGTAGAACTTCATGCCAGATTTACAGTGAAGAACAAGTCCCCCCGTTTACATAGTATTAATTAGAATGTCTGTGCTTCACAGTTCAGATATTTAAATATTTATTTTATATATATTTTTATACAGTGTTTCCTGATCCTCATCTTTTCTAATTCACACGTTCTTGGTGGTTTTGTATATACTATTTTGTTTTTGGGAATTATTAAAATGATTAAATATGCTTTTGGTGCAGATTTAATTTAATTTCATGTGTACATCTACATATACAGTATATATAGGCAGATTATCTGAAAGATTTATGTTTTTTCAGACCTAATTTGCTGAAATTGCCCCTTATTTGAGGAGCAATGGACTCTTTCGCCTGTTCAGTATCCACTGTAGTGTCAAAAAGCGTGAAAAAAGAAAAGTATAAAGGGAAATGTATTAAACATTGCTTGTGCCAATGGGGTATTTTGAGAGATGCAGTAAGAACCCAGGGAGTAAGATTTTGCCCAAAGATACCGTGTTTCTCCGAAAATAAGCCCGGGTCTTATATTAATTTTGGAAACCAAAAACACACTAGGGCTTATTTTCGGGGTAGGTGTTATCATGCCATGTGCTGTCTTCTTTCCCCCCTGCCTGTCAGAAATCCCCTGTGGAACTGTGTAAAAGTGCTTGTAAATTCCTAAAATCCACAGCACCACATATTGCAAAATGTATATATCTGCAATCCAATTGTGCCACATACCTTCTTCTAGTGCTGGGCACATCTGTAACCCGCCGAAGCTCTCTTCCTTTCTTTAAGCACTGTAGAGGGAGGCCTGACATCAGCTGAGCGCCGCTCGATGCTTCCATGGCCCGCCAGAGGCCTCTTCCCAGCTCTAAGGAATGCAGAGGGAGTGGGGACCGAGATCTCCCGATTACAGTTTGCACAAGAGCAGAGCAGTGTGACATCAGCTGAGCGCCACTCGGCGCTTCCATGGCCCGCTGGAGACCTCTTGTCAGCTCTAAGGAATGCGCAGGGAGGGCGACCTGGGATCCCCCGCTGACAGCTTGCAGAAGAGCAGAGCAGCGTGAGAGCAGATGAGAGCAGCGGGAGGTCAGCGCTATACAGGTATTTGGCACAACTAGATCACATAGACACACACACACAGTCTACACTATATAACACTGTAATAGAGTGGACTCTAGTATTTCACCAGCACTTTAAACTAGGGCTTATTTTCGGGGTAGGGCTTATATTGCAGCCCTTCCCGAAAATCGGGGTAGGTCTTATTTTCGGGGAAACACTGTAACTTCTGCTTGCATAATTCTGCAGCCTACCTGATACTGTAATAGTGTAAAGATGATCAGAGTCTATTCCTGGTTACTTTGTAGCGACCACAAAGGGATCTGGTCACTTTTTCCTTTACTGCAACTTCTACTTTTTAAGGTAAGAAGGGTTCTTATTTAGGAACAAAAAAGTAATTTTGTATGCAAGCATTGGAAGGTGCTTGCGCTACCATGTATTAATTTATGAAAAAACTTTAGTAATGCAAGGGAAAATTTGGGTCAGGAATAGTTACTGTACAGAATGAAAGGGCTAGGTGTTTGTTCTATACAAAGTACAGTGGTAAGGCATATGTAATGCATGCTGTGAAGCCTGCTGGGCAGTTGCTATGGGTTATAGCATCTTGCATTTTCACACTGAATAGGGCAGATCAGCCAATCAGAATTAATCTGTCATTTGCCATAAAGTGATAAGGGTTGTTGTATATTATTATCATTCTTACCCCATAAAAAAAAAAAAAAAAAAACAAGCAGTGCTTCATGCAACACATTAATCTGTATCCAAATGGGCAGCATGCTGATTCTTGCACTCATCTCCAGGCTACACCATGCTCAGTGCCAGGCTCCCTAGAGCCAGCTCTGCCACCAACCTCCTGATCTGGGTAGGGCAAAGTGTTATTCTTTGTCAGTGAGCTTCTCAGAGCTCCAAAGATGACATTACAGGGTGGGGTCAGACAGCAGAGCAGCACACACACTCCAAGTACAGAGATCCCCTCATCCCTAAAACATCAGTGCAGCCATCATCGACGGTGGTCCCTAGCATAGGGAGGACCAAGTCCTCTCACCAGCACCTAAATCTAAATACCAATCTTGATATCTAGCTATGTCTCTCTAAAGACTACCAGCCCCTCCTGCTAAACTTATGGGGTCCAGGCTCAGTACAGGAGGACTGCCCGTACACCCCCCCCCCCCCCCATCAGTGGCCCTGTTTCAGTGGTATAGTTCACAGACTAAAAGGAGAAATTAATTGTTAGAATTTATGCACATTTTAAGAGAAGTGAATGGTATGCTTTGCTAACTGATTGGCACCACAAGGATTCATATGAAGTAATTTACCAAATATAGTTATTTCCATATTTGCTCAATAATGTCATCCAGGGACCTTGCCCCTTTGTTTACATTTTAGCAGTAAGAACCGGAGCTGTCATTTGATTCCAGGGAAGCAGCTAGCGATTGGTGTTTTTTTCTTTCTTCTACATAATGGGTCAACAGGCTTTGGACATGTGACTAGAAATGGCTTGGGATGGGGGCACATGATCATTCTTCCCTTTTCTCATCTGTCAGGCTACAAACTCAAATAATGGTCTGGTATGGGTGTTTGATGGGGACCCACGCTTTATTTTCTTATTTTTTTTCTTAAAATCTATAACTGACCTGAAGGGTCTGTTATGAATATTGTATGAACCTCATTTTTCTCTAGATAATACCCACCCCTTTATAGTAAAAGTATTCCTGCGCTACCCAGTTGGAAAAAGAAAGAAAGCGAGTAAAAATAGAGTTGAAGGGGGGCGTGGCCTGACGCAGCATGGAGTAGGACGCTTGTACCAGGAGCTCCGTCCATTACTCCTTCTTATTTATTAATCCTGACTGCTTGTACTGCCCTGTTGGCTGGACCACCTCCCAGGGACACCTGGGACACCTCTGGGCTGATTTCTGGAGCGATCGGGCGCATGAAGGCCCGAACGGAGCGGCGATGGCTCACACGGCGGCCGGAACTAGGCAAGACTGCGGCTTCGGCCTACAACCGGAGGCCGCGGCCATCTTGGTACTCCTTCATTCCGGCTCTGCCTCGGGAGAACCGTGTGGCACAGGTACCCTGCTCTTAAACAACTCCTCTAGGGAGCTGGACTGCCTTAATCCCCCCTTACATTGTCTGTGTGGCTAGCAGTGACCCGGGGAAAAACGTCGCCCATACTCGGCCTAAATTGCGGCCTAGCCCTGCATGTGGGGACCGGCGGCCATCTTGGCACACCAGCTACTCCTGCCTGTTCTTAGAACAAGAACTGTGGCCCTGCTATCCTCCTCCAAATAACCTCTCCTGGGACTTTTGTACCCTATATGATACAGCCTCAGCTAAACAACATCTCAGGTGGTGAGGTGACATTATAAATCCCTACGCTGAAAAAGCAGCTTCTGTCCCTGGGCATTTTGGTGTATACAAAATTCTGGACAACACCTCTCTCCAATCAACAGGCTAGTCCATTTGCTAACTTAGGCTTGGAGACTATTGGGGGGTCCCCTAGGACCTACATAGTATGTCACCAGCAAAAGCACAAAAAGCAGCGGCAGCAAAACTCGATCAGTACCGCCGAATAGAAAAGGAGGATATGGAGAAAGGTGGAACCACTGAGAAAGTTGGGGGGAGAGAACGAACTGCGGGCGACACCGACAAACTCCTTGAAGCAATTAACTTTTGTAGAACCTCCCTCACAGCACAAATAGAAGAAGTCAAGGTGGATATTTCCCTTATCAGACAGGACTTCCAAAAGCTCAGGGAGAGAGTGAAGGAGACTGAGACCAGACTGAGCGAGGTGGAGGATGCTATTCCACCCCTACAAACATCCTCAGACCGCGTACAAAGGCAAATACAACAACTCCTTATGAAGCAAGACGATATGGAGAATAGGCTGAGAAGATGCAATATACGCCTGATAGGCCTGCCGGAGGGGTCTGAGGGTAAGGACACTACTACATTTTTGGAACAACTCCTGATCACTACCTATGGGAGAGAGGCCTTCTCTCCTATGTTTGCGGTAGAACGGGCGCATCGTATGCCAGCAAGACCCCCCCCGCAGGGAGCTCCTCCTCGCACGTTTATAGCTAAACTCCTTAACTATAAGGACCGGGACACTGCATTAAGAATGGCGAGGGAGAAAGGCAATATCCCAGTTGGGAACGTTAAAGTAGCCATTTTCCCGGACTTCTCGGCAGAGGTGCAACGTCGTCGTCAAAGTTTTACGGAAGCCAAACGCAAGCTCCGGAATATGCAATATAAATACTCCATGCTCTTCCCGGCCCGTCTTAGGGTGGAGCATGAGGGCCGTGCAGTTTTCTTTGAGGATCCAGAGGAGGTGATTTCTTGGTTGGAACGACGAGCTAATCCTCAACAAGCTGATTGACCAAGTCCCAGTTGCGACTGAGAACTGTCCCTAACCAGTGCAAGTTCAAAGCACAAATCCTGGTTATTCACAGTACAAGAGTCAAATTACACCCCGGAGCTCCGGAGGGGAAAGAGTCCTACAGTTAACATGCATCGTGCAGCGAGACTTTACCCCACACAGTTCTGGGAAGCAATACCATGAACTTTGGAACCTTGTTCGAAACTTAGTGGTTGCAGTCGAACGGACACGGGAAGATCAGAAGACCATTCTGTATTTTTTGCACGTGATATGGCTGATATCACTGATTTCATTCAGTGTCCGGAGACTCAACCAATTGTTCTACACTCCATTGATCATTAAGAAGTTAAAATGTTTCCCAGCTTACAACCAGTTAAGGGTTCATGCCTGCACAAGTTTGGGTCGGTGTAGGGCAGGGAGGGGGGGGGGAGTTCAAATGTTTATGGTTCGGTTAAACCTTAGTGTGCATACTTATTATAGAAAACAGGTAACGTTACATGTGCCAGATTTATGGAAATGTACATACATGTCGGGTGTTGTGCTATCGGGGCAGCTATATCTGAAAGTTGGAAACTTGTATGCTTTATATGTAGAGAACAAATCGCTTTATATAAATGCTTTATTACTAACTAAGTTATGCCCATGACATCTTTGAAGTTTTTCACATGGAATGTGAGGGGCCTGCGCGATAAATTTAAGCGCGCGGCAGTCTTCACATTCCTGAAGAAACAACGTGCCGATATTATTGCATTAGTGGAAACACATATTGAGGGAAGTGTTCAGATGGCGCTTCGTAGGCCTTGGGTTGGGTGGGCGTATCATTCTACCCATACGTCCCACTCCAGGGGAGTTTCTGTATTAATAGCTAAATCGGTACATTTTGAGTTGTGTGAACTAACCACTGACCCGCAGGGCCGCTATGTCTTTATCCACGCTAAAGTATATGGAGAGCCTTTGCTTATAATGGCTTTCTATGTACCACCTCCATTTAATATTTCTATAGCCAAGGAGGGTATATCATTTATGACTCGTTATCCAAATATAGCAGCGGTCTGGATGGGAGATTTTAATGTCACTTTAAATCCGTCACTAGACAGGCTACAACCGACTTCAACAGCCCAAAATACACCCACTGAAACTAAATTCTTTAAACTTGTCTCTACCTTCCATTTAATGGATACATGGCGATACAAGTTCCCACAGGCTAGGTCATATTCATGCTTCTCGTCCTCTCATGGCACCATGTCCCGTATAGATTTTATACTTATTTCCCGCAGGCTGACTCCTAGGCTAACGGAGGTAATGTTCTGCCCTAGAGTACTCTCAGACCATAGTCCTTATTGGATCTCCTTAAGTATCCCAGTGGCAAAACCGCCACGAACATGGCGTTTAAACCCGTTTTGGCTATCTCTTCTACCAGAAGATGATGAGATTACGGATAAATGGAGAAGGTACTTTGTGGAAAATGACGAGTCAGCATCACCATCAGCAGTATGGGACTCCTTCAAGTTATTTGCTAGGCATACATTAATAACTGCTATTAATAAAGTTAAGACGGACTCCTCCGGTGCCCTCGGTAAGGCGCTGGAGGACTTGTCCTCTGCCGAAAGAGAGTATGCCAACACCCCGACACCTGCAAATGCAGATCAGCTTAAACTACAAACTAGAGTGGTTAACCAGATACAGTACCAGAAAGCTAGACAAAAAATGTTCTTTTCCAAACAGAAACTGTTTGAACATGGGGAGAGGGCAGGCAAGTTGCTGGCATGCTTGGTACATGGTGAGGATAGACCCCCGGTGGTTATCACATTACATGGTCCTGGTGGACAAAAAGTCACAGACCCGCCTACAGTAACCTCAATGTTTAGGGATTTCTTTGCTGACTTATATACAACGACAGCCCCCGTAGAGACCCAATCCATGTCTCTTTTCCTTGAAAAGGTGACTTTCCCACAATTAACAAAAGAACAGATAGAATTACTAGAAGCACCACTCACGATAGATGAAATATCAACTGCTATAGCTAGCTTTGCCAGGTCCAAATCTCCTGGTTCGGATGGACTCCCAATTGAGTTTTATTCCCAATTTAGTGAAATACTGACCCCTAAACTATTAAAATTATACAACTATCTTTTTGAAACCGGGACTCTACCCCCTTCTATGACTGAGGCCACAATAGTCCTTATCCCTAAATCAGGCAAAGATCTGGGACTCCCAGAATCTTATCGTCCAATATCACTCCTGCAGGTCGACATCAAAGTACTAGCCAAAGTACTATCTATCAGGCTCAATCAGGTAATATTGACATTAATACACGCTGATCAGGCTGGTTTCATGCCTGGACGCAACACTTCGTTTAACCTTCGGAAACTATATATTAACCTACAGGCTATACATGAGGAAATTGGTTCGCGGGTAGTTGTGACCTTGGACACAGCAAAAGCCTTTGACTCAGTAGAGTGGAGGTATCTCTGGAGATGCTTGGAGGGCTATGGATTTGGCCCAAAGTTTATTAAATGGGTCCAATTATTATATCAGGCACCTAGGGCCAGAGTGGTGGCCAACGGATGGTCGTCTCAGCTATTTGACCTCAGTAGAGGCACGAGACAGGGCTGCCCCTTGTCCCCACTGTTGTATGCCCTGGCGGCGGAACCCCTGACGATGTCCATCTGAGCAAATCCAGAGATCAGAGGACTTAAAATGGGCTCTCTGACAGAAAAAATTAGCATGTATGCAGATGACACGCTGTTATACCTGGCAGACTCGGGCCCATCATTGTGCAATGCACTCCACACGATAGAACAATTTGGAATATTTTCAGGGCTGAAAATTAACTGGGATAAATCCCAAATCCTACCAATTGATAGTTTCCCATCTCCAGAATCCCAAACCAGGCTCCCACTTCAGAGAGTAGATGTCATTAAATATCTAGGGATCCATATTACCAGATCCCCTGTAGACTATATATCCCTAAATATAGATCCTCTCATTTCCGTAGTTAAAAATAAAATACGGATCTGGTCTAAATTACCACTAGGAGTATGGGGTCGTATAAATTTAATCAAAATGATCCTACTGCCCAAAATACTTTATGTCCTATGGCACACTCCCGTTTACTTACCTTTGAAACACTTTAAATCTCTAGAGTCTCTCCTAAAGTCATTCGTGTGGGGTAATAACAGGCATAAATTGGCGTGGCAAGTTCTCAAAAATCCAACTGATCTAGGTGGCACTGCTCTACCCGATTTTAATCTATACTACATCGCTGCACAGCTGTCTCAGCTTTTTCATTTAGACAAAACTGACAGGGAGAGATTTCTCACGCTCCTATGTCCGAAGTGGGCGCAGTACACCAAAGACTCGATATACGCAATAGCAGCGGACTGGGGCGGGATAGAACTAGGCGAAAGAAGGCACACCATGCTATACCACTATAGGAAAATATGGAACTTAGCAGTTTCTAGGCTCGACATACCACAGTTTAATGACTACACGCCGCTGTGGCATAATAGAAATCTTCAGGAGTTTACCAAAATACATGACACATTCATATGGTCCATACAGGGAGTATTTTACCTACACCACATATTAAAAGATGGACAGCTAAAAACCTTCGACCTACTCAAAGAAGAATTCACAATCCAGGACCAGATGTTTTTCAGATTCTTACAAATCCGTCATGCGCTACAATCACAATTCCCCGGCCCCTGCCCAGGCCCTGCATCTAATGTTCTTATAGCCATAATTAAGGGCACAGACTCTCAAAAATTGATTTCAGCATTCTATAACTTACTATTAACCCCTGCAGCTACTAAAATAGCATATGACCTCAAGCCAAGATGGGAGAGAGAGGTGGGACAGATGGAGGACGAGGAGTGGGGAGAGGTACTGGAGGCCTGCAAAACTGTGTCTCCTAAACTCTCAGATAGATTGAAACAGCTCTATATTCTTCACAGGACATATCTAACACCCCTCAGAGTGGCAAGATATAAGTCCACACAAACCATCACATGTCAGATGTGTAAAGAAGAAACAGGCACTTTCTTTCATCTATTATGGACATGCCCTAAGATAAAAGGCTTCTGGGAACAAATTGTGGCTTTTTTACACGACATAATGGGTTCGCCTCTAGCTTTAGACCCTAAACAGTGTCTCCTGGGTATAGCTCCAGACACAATTGACAAATACACCAAAATTTTTTTACGCGAAAAAACACTCTTTGCTGCAAGAAAGACTATAGCTAGAAAATGGATGAGGCAGGAACCTCCTAACATAGTGGAATGGAAGGTGGAGATAAACAATACATTACCATATAAGAAATGCATATATATTAACAGAGGTTGCCCTGCCAAATACAACAAGATCTGGGACAGATGGCTTCAAGAATCTTCTACCTGTGTCTAATGTAACCATAGGATTACAGAGTGATTTAATAGATATAAATATGGATGGATGACCCATTCAAACCAAATATGTATACCTTGAACAATATTTCACGCCAGACATGTTTGTACTTAATGTCATCTTTATTCAGGTTATGACAATTGTTATATTGTTACTATGACAACATACTAACGTAACCATTTTATGTATGCACCAATTATCATTTAATAAAACCTTGTCTGATAAAAAAAAAAAAATAGAGTTGAAGAAAACGTATGCGACTGGACAGCTGCACGCACCGGAAAAAGGGCCAAGCACAAACCCAAAATAAACAGAAATAGAAGAGGGGGGGGGAGGTGCTGCGCTAGCCAGAACAGCGAGCTGCTGTTAATCTCTGTATGCAATCAATTAAGCTGTATGTTGATATCCCATAGTGAATAAAATCGCATAGTGAATAAAATCGCATAAGTTTGTGTACACACTGAGAGCTTTGTGAAATAATAAGGGATGTTGAGATCTTGTGTCAATAAAAGCAATGTGCAAAAACAACTTCATATAAATAATAGAAAGTGAGTATTTCAGAACATATTCAATTCATATGCATAACAATAAAAATTGCATCCTTAATATTAGTGCAAAAAACAACATATAAAGTGCCAGTGCTATGGTGACCTAAACATCTCTATTCAGTCAAATCAATCAAAAAATAAATGAATAATAAGATGATAAGTAGTATAATAAATAATATAATGTCCCAACAGTGGTGATCCTAAAATACTGTGCTTGATCTGAAGCTAGAACAATGAATAACATGCCAATAAGTGCAGCAGCTTAAAGTGCAATGTGTTAATGTCCTTTAAGGTGCACAAAAACAGTCTTAGTGCTCAAATAAACAGCAGTAGGGTGTCTGGGGTGCAATTCACTCTGTGTCCTCTTCGTGCATAACACACTAGTGTAGGTAGTGGCCCCTTACCTAGCGGTGCTAGGTCAACCGCAAAATAGTAGCTAAACCGCAGGGTCCTGAGCCAGCATCAGTCCCGTCCCTGTCTCCATGCTTGGCGGCGTTTGAGTGATCCTTATAACAGCTGGGTTCAGATAGCTATAGTCCTAGCTGGGGTCCTGGACCGGCGCGGGTCCTAACTCTGCCTCCACATCTCAAGTGTATGTAAAAAACAGGTATGAAGGACAAAAGTACTGGATAGTGAAGTAGGTTTTAACAGGGTGGCGCTTTATTTAGAAACATAAATAAATGTACTCACATTATACATTGTATAAACGAATCCATTCTCCTACGAGCAGCGAGTTCGTTGTGCCTCAAACAATGTGAAAAAGCCTATTCCGTCCCTACACGTGACGTCACCGATCACGTGACTTCTTCAGGGGATTGAAAGAGAAGTACAGGATATGAAAAAAACAAAAAATCATACTCACCTAGGTGGATGCAGCTTCAGTCCAATGCTGCATCTGTCCCCTGCCACCAATACACTGAGAACTGAGAGTTCAAAGACAGCTGATCGCTCAGTTCTTGGCCTTCAGTGAGCAGAGAGCTGGTGACTGTCAGTCACTGGCTTTCTCCTCTGCCCCCCCAGCGCTCACTGGAGCTGTGGCTGGGGCCGGAGCTGCTGGTTCAGGCTCTCAGCGGTGAGCCGAGAGGCTAAACCTGCTGCCAGTCAGGCATCTGGGTGGAACCCCACATTAAAGTGGGATCTCTCCAGAGTCTGGACTGGCTGAGTGCCGTCAGCTGGCAGCAGGCTTTAGTCCACTGTTGGCTAAATATGGGTCACAGGAGTGCAGAATGGAGTGCACTCCTGTGATCCCCAGGAGAATTAGGGCTAAAGGAACTTTGGCCCTACTTCTCCTTTAAGCGCATGCAGGGATCTAAATTAATTTTGCATGTTAGTTACCTGTAAAAGGTTCCCTTTTGTTGACATTCAAAAACCTGAGACTACTGCTGGGTACTGTCATCTTGTATGTGATGTCAGCAGCTCCAGCAGATTCAGCGCTGTCATTCAAGTGACACTATACAGCAGCCTTTCCTAACCTTTTTACTCTGGAGGGAACCTTGAAATAATTTTGAGGTCTCAGGGAACCCCTGCTAAAATAGCATGATCAGTAAACTGCTGAAAGCTTTAAACAAAAGAATTAAGAATTTGGCATGTCTAGTATATTCGACACCTAGAGAGATTATTTTACAATACTCACTTGCTCTACATGTCAATAATAATCATGAATATACAGTGAAGAGGAAAAAGTATTTGATCCCCTGCTGATTTTGTATGTTTGCCCACTGACAAAGAAATGATCTGTCTATAATTTTAATGGTAGGTTTATTTAAACAGTGAGAGACAGAATAACAACAAAAATTTTCAAAAAACCGCATTTCAAAAAAGTTACAAATTGATTTGCCTTTTTAAGAGTGAAATAAGTATTTGATCCCCTATCAATCAGCAAGATTTCTGGCTTCCAGGTGTCTTCTATACAGGTAACGAGCTGAGATTAGGAGCACTCCCTTTAAGAGAGTGTTCCTAATCTCAGCTTGTTACCTGTCAAAGGGACATTGGATGGGCCATGTACCTTCAAATCTTGGGTGAGAACCTCCTTCCCTCAGCCAGGGCATTGAAAATGGGTTGTGGATGGGTATTCCAGCATGACAATAACTCAAAACACACAGCCAAGGCAACAAAGAAGTGGCTCAAGAAGAAGCACATTAAGTTACTGGAGTGGCCCAACCAGTCTTCAGACCTTAATCCCATAGAAAATATGTGGAGGGAACTGAAGGTTCGAGTTACCAAAAGTCAGCCCCGAAACCTTAATGACTTGGAGAGGATCTGCAAAGAGGAGTGGGACAAAATCCCTCCTGAGATGTGTGCAAACCTGGTGGCCAACTACAAGAAACATCTTACCTCTATGATTGCCAAAAAAGGGTTTTGCCACCAAGTACTAAGTCATGTTTTGCGAAGGGGTCAAATACTTATTTCACTCATTAAGATGCAAATCAATTTATAACTTTTTTGAAATGCGTTTTTCTGGATATTTTTGTTGTTATTCTGTCTCTCACTGTTAAAATAAACCTACCATTAAAATTATAGACTGATCATTAATTTGTCAGTGGGCAAACGTACAAAATCAGCAGGAGATCAAATACTTTTTACCCTCACTGTAAATGAATAATAATGGGCAGAAAAGAAAACACACAGAGTGAAATTGTAGTATTCCACACACTAGTTAAAGGCCTATATTTAAGCTTAGTCATTTGGTCAATTGCCAGAGATCCCAGAGATAGCACTTTTTTCTATGATCCCTGAATCATTTAAATCCATTAAAAAGAGCTTATTCAGCTTCCTGCTGATGGCAGGCAGAGCATTAATTCTGAAACATTGGAAATCTCACATATTGCCAACTCTACAGGAGTGGGTAGCCAAGATGAATTACACTATGCGGATGGAGGAGTTAATTTCTACAGCAAAAAAATGGAATCCAAGTTTAGGAAAATGTGGACCCCTTGGGTGGAGTTTTTTGAATCTCCAGTATTCGTTTCCTATATGAGATAGCTAGTCACTGTCTCCCCCTTAGTTAAGCTAGCCATATTTTGTCCAGCCACCATGGTTAGAAAATCATTTAATTTTTTTTTTTGATGGCAGACTTATATAACCGTCCCTTCTGCTGAATGCTACTCTACTGTTGCTTTTTTTTCTTCCCTTTTTTTCCTCTTCTTTCTCTTTTTCCCTTTCTATTCTTTGATTTATCCTGACTTTTCTATGAAAAAGTTGGCATTGATAGTAAATTTTTCTTAAAGAGGAGTTCCCATTTTAAAAACAAAATTAAAAGTCAGCAGCTACAAATACTGCAGCTGCTGACTTTTAATAATCGGACACTTACCTGTCCCAGGGTCCAGCGATGCGGGGGATCGAAGGGACCCCCTAGCAACAGGCATTTAGAGGTGAGTAAAAATAAAACATTTTTCCAAATTTTTTTTTAATTCTTTTTAGGAACATGCTTTTTTTTTTTTCGGTGGAACACCACTTTAACTGCATATTACTATATATTTCGAATGTTATAGATGCTGTATGGCAGGAGAGTATGATGAAGCTTACCATATAGATGGCTATAGTACTGTCATTTAGTGTTGTTATTCTTATTACAATGCTATTTCTTTCTTTCTTGTAATAAAGATATATTAAAGACGCTATACAAGTTAAAGGTATAACAGTTAGCCCTTATATTAGTTGTTAGCGGAGAAATGCCCCTTTTATATTGGTGAAGTTAGCTGGTGGGAAAAAGCACCCCCACCCCTGCACTGGTGATCAGTATAAAAGTAACCGTAAATTGAACGTCACTGGGAAATTGCACCGTTAGTTACATAAGGGGTCCTTGTAGGATGAAGATCATTCTGTCATTGTTTACTGCTCAAGGAACTCCTTGCAAAGCTTGCAAGAACTTTTGCAAACTGCTCTAGTATTCCCCTTCGCTCCTACTGCAACAGCTGTATAAAAGGTTATGTAGAAATTTAAAGAGGGGGTGGACTTGCTGGGTCAGCACAGAGAGTAATAACACACTACTAAATAAAGAGAGGGCTATGACGTGCAAGAAGGGAGGGGATCGTGCTAGAGAACTGACTCTTCCTAGAATAGTCAAATTTTTTTTAGCAAGCTCAGACACATAAGTGAATAAAAATTATTCATGAAAAGGAAAAACGCTGCATGCAAGCATTTGAATTACTTGATTTGTCTGTGCTTTTAGCTGCAAATCTTTTTCAAGCTGGTGACAGGTTTTTTTTGTTTAATGTCTGTGCAAGCTGAGTGTTAAATACCAAATTTATCTTGATCTTTTGCTAGTAATGAAGTTTACAGTCACTGTCTGGTAATTTTGAAATTAAACAACACACAATTTGGTTTAACACATTTTATTTAGCAAAATATCCAAAGAGCCATGGAAGATATGGAAAAATATATATTGAAAGGTTTGTTATCAGTTATCTGGAGTCTTCATGCTTTCTGCTCATTGGTATAAAGGGTGCTTGGTAAGATTCAAAGCTCTCTTGGTACTGAATGAGATGACATTTCTTAATCTTCATCATCGTGGCACCATATTTTATTTCTTTAAGATGAAATGACAGAATGAACACATTAGGATGGTGAGAAACATGATTGTGGTCCCCGAAGCTCCATTATGAGGAGATGTTGTGTTCTGCGGCGCTTTGGTGACCTGCCAGAAGACAAAACATAAGGCTTAAAACAAAATCTTGTAAGCATCCACTTAACTGAGAGCCACTTACAAGCAGTTCCATTACTGGTGCCTATTATAAACTACTTGCCCCCCCCCCCCACCCATTGCAAGTCAATCCCAACACAAACGAAAGCAGGTGAAAATCAAATCCAATCCATTTAAAAAGTAGGCCATTTTCCCTAAATATTCCAGAAACCATGCTTTACTTTACTTCTAATGCCCATGTATACATACTCTGGGGACCCATTAGTACCTATCCTTTTCGGAACCCCGGATGCACTAAGGCAATGGACCTACACCGCACATGCACTGCAGCACATCACAGCACGTGGTAATGTATTACCCTGTGTTGTGGTGCACTGCATTAGATAAAAATGCTTCATGTTTTCTTGTGTCCGTTCAGCTGCGATGTATGTACAGCACTAAACTGGTGAAGTGTAACTGGGCCCTGAAGCCTATGTACGAAAAAGAATTGGTAAATGTGAACTATTGATTGTGGTATACTGTAGAAATGCTGGAAATATGTATTAAAGTGGATTCTTCTTGGGGGGCTTGGCTTGATGGGGAAGAGAGCAGACGTGTAGAAGCACAGCTCCGGCTACCGAACCGAATCCTGCAGCCATCCTAGGTCCATTTTCCTCCTTACCGGCACCAAAATACTCCCCACAGCTGTGGGAATACTTCAAGCTGGAGCACATGGTGAAATACAGGCCACCCGCGCCGCCATCCGCGGTGGGACAGCTAGCCCGGTTCAGATGGCAAGATGGCTCCAGAACACAGGCAGAGCAGCGTGACATGGTGTAGCCGTCCATCACAACTTCACACAGACATCCTGCAGCCTCGGTGAGTGATTCTGCCCCTGTCTTGTTTGATACCCAGCCAGATCCACTACAGGCACAGGACTCCCTTCTGAATAGTACGGACAGCTCAGGCCCCGGTTCCGCCTCCACAGAACCTACACTTGCCACCACAATGCTAGCTATACAGGATTGTAAGGCCTCCCTCACTACACAAATTGCATCCATCCGCATGGATTTCTCTTTACTGAAACAAGATGTGCAAAATGTAAGGGACAGAACGGGCATTACAGAGGAACACACCAAATATTAAGCTGCGCTATAAATTGATTTAGAATTCCCTACCAAAACCTTTGCAAGTTATGGGTATATAGTTGTGCATATATGAAATATCATTCACTAACACCAGTGATAAGTGCACAAACAAAAAGTGAAAATTTATACCAAAAATTAAAGGAAAAAATATTAAATGTGGTGAAAATTATATAAAGTAATAAAGTCCGCTCAAAATAGACAACATGAAAAGTCCACTATTATAGACAGTCCTCCGGGGGGTGACTTATGGTTCTCCTGTGATCTGTGACATGCAATTCCAACACTGGAGGTGATAAGTGTAGGGGTACAATACAGAAAAGTGCCTCCACCACGAGAAATGCTGCCGCTTACCAGCTCCCTAGATCTCTTTTTACGGAGACCCAACGTGCCTTAGGCTTCTAACCCAGCCTCGGGTATTATGGTGGCTGTCAGCGCTAAGAGGATTCCCCACGGACTCAGTGTAAGATGTCATCTCGTATGGCAAACAATCGTTCATATGCCGTAAAAAAATATAAAGCTTCCATAGTGTATTATGTTTTTAAAAAGTTTATTAAATTAAAAATTCTTGCACTTACAGTTATGCAGATGGTATTCAGCGATGGATATATAAAATCAAAGACACGAGCCTGCCGGCTCTCGTAAGCTGCCCATAACTTCCGGGTTCAGCGCATTATGTGCTGACGTCATCACATACTGCGCTGAACCCGGAAGTTACTATCTGCATAACTGTAAGAATTTTTAATTTAATAAACTTTTTAAAAACATAATACACTATGGAAGCGTTATATTTTTTTATACATACATACATAATGCGCTGAACCCGGAAGTTACGGGCAGCTTACGAGAGCCGGCAGGCTCGTGTCTTTGATTTTATATATCCATCGCTGAATACCATCTGCATAACTGTAAGTGCAAGAATTTTTAATTTGATAAACTTTTTAAAAACATAATACACTATAGAAGCTTTATATTTTTTTACGGCATATGAACGATTGTTTGCCATACGAGATGACATCTTACACTGAGTCCGTGGGGAATCCTCTTAGCGCTGACAGCCACCATAATACCCGAGGCTGGGTTAGAAGCCTAAGGCACATTGGGTCTCCGTAAAAAGAGATCTAGGGAGCTGGTAAGCGGCAGCATTTCTCGTGGTGGAGGCACTTTTCTGTATTGTACCCCTACACTTATCACCTCCAGTGTTGGAATTGCATTTCACCGATCATAGAAGAACCATAAGTCAACCCCCGGAGGACTGTCTATAATAGTGGACTTTTCATGTTGTCTATTTTGAGCGGACTTTATTACTTTAAATAATTTTCACCACATTTAATATTTTTTCCTTTAATTTTTGGTATAAATTTTCACTTTTTGTTTGTGCACTTATCACTGGTGTTAGTGAATGATATTTCATATATGCACAACTGTATACCCATAACTTGCAAAGGTTTTGGTAGGGAATTCTAAATCAATTTATAGCTCAGTTTAATATTTGGTGTGTTGTTTTGAATGCGTGTGTCTTGCATTTATTAGTTGCAGCTAGTTCACAGTTTCTAAGTTGAATCTTATATAGTATTTTTGTTGGGATAGCGCAGTATAAACATTTTTGGAGTTATTACAGAGGAACATATCAGCACCCTGGAAGATGCAGTGCACCCCTTATCTGTTAATGTGAGAGATCAAACGGGTGAACTGGCGGCCCTCCGCGCAAAAATAGACGATTTGGAAAATCGTTCGCGTAGGAACAATCTCCGCTTTGTGGGGTTCCCGGAGCGTGAAGAACGCTCCCACCCAGGAAATTCCTGTATACCTGGCTGAGGGAAATTTTTTTGGACAGATGCACCCTCCTTCTCCTATGTTATTGAACGTGCACATCGCACTCCCCTGCGTCCCCCTCCTTCTGGAGCTCTCCCATGCTCCATAATTGCATGGATCCTTAACTTTCAAGACAAAGTTCCCATTTTGCATCTTGCATGAGAGAAAGACCCATTGAAGTATAATGGAAACACCATCTCAGTTTACCCAGACTTTTCAGCTGATGTTCAGCGACAACGCATTTCCTTTGCAGCGGTAAAAAATTGCCTACGCACAGGACTCCCATACACCATGCTTTTTCCCGCCAAACTGCGCATTATGCATGATGGCAAGGCTCTCTTTTACACCGACCCTAAAGAAGCCACGGCTTGGCTGAATGACCGGTATGGTAATGTACCACAACGCAGAGCAGTTTAAACACAAGTCACTGAGCTCCCTGCATATCTTCATTTGTTGCCGACTGGCAGTTTCACCACTCACTATGTCTATGGGAAAAAAAGGGGGCCAATACACCATGTCACCCACAGTTGCTCTTTAATCCTGAGGAAAAATGAAACCCCCTTTCCTACTGGTTCCAGAAATAGAACCTTAATGTTTACAACCTGTTCAAGTTGAACCAGTTCAGATCAAAACCCTTTCATTTACTGAGACCAAATCCATTTTGATGAAGATGTTACTAAGTTATCATATCCTTCTTGTATCCCCTCAACAGCAAGTGTTGACTATCCTGAAGCCTGACCGCTTCAATGCTGAGGCATTTTCTTCTCATCTCCTGTTTTGTGGTTCAGGAGCCACGCCAGACACCACAAACCCCCACATCAGTTAGTGGCGAGGCCACGGAACAGTTCTCTTTTCACTTAAGTGAAGGGGTTTTTTTCTTCCATATTCAGGGATCCAAGGCTTGCTATGTTTGGGATGGCCGAGTGGGGGGGGGGTACAGGGTTTTTCAGGAACTTCCAATTTTTTTTGGCTGACCTTATTTTTGGCCAGGTTTTTGAACATTTTCTGTTTTTGCACTTTGGTTTTTCATATGTATTTGTGCTGCTCTAACTTGAATTGTGCCTTATGCCTATTATTGTATGTCTCTGGTTGTGTATACCCTGAACGGCATGGCATGCAATGGTGTGCCTGTGCCACTAGCCCTCTGGGTATATACTTTATACTGATTACTGTGCCATGGCTAGACCACTAAAAATAATTTCCTGGAACTGAACTCGCCTCAGAAGCGCTTCCTAGTGTTCTCACTCCTTAAAAAGCAACGTCCCCACATTATTTGTCTCCAGGAAACACATTTGGTTGATTCTAAAACAAGGTCCCTCAAGTGGCCCTGGCTGGTTCAATCTTTTCATGCTACTCATACGGCTTACTCCAGAGGGGTCTCAGTTTTGCTGGCTAGATCTCTACGTGCAGAGGTTGTGCAGATAAAAACAGACCCAGAAGGTAGATATGTAGTCCTCATGATCCAGATTTCCTCAGTAACTATTACCTTGGTAACAGTCTATGTACCCCCCCCATTCTCCGCAGATGTGTTGGTAAAACTATCTCTTATGCTATTGTCTAGGCCTCCAGGCGCACTGTTATATGTAGGTGACTTTAATGCAGTAATGAGCCCAGCCATGGACCGTCTGGGGGGCGGGGGCAGATCCTATCACTCCTTCACTGACTGGGCCCAGGTACATGGACTTACCGAGATATGGAGGTGGAAACATCCGGATGAGTGCCAATTTTCTTGCCATTCGGACTCTTTCCACACCATGTCACGGATAGATCTGGCATTTGGCACACGGGACACTCTCCTGGTGGTATCTTCCATAACTTACTTACCTAGGGGAGTGTCGGACCATGCTCCTCTGGCGGTGGATCTCCTTCTCCTCCCAGGAAACAAGTGTGTGGTGCCTGAACTCATACTGGTTGGAGGATGAGATAGTACAGGGAGAATGTGGAAAGAGTATAGTGAACTACTGGACCGAAAATACTGGTACAGTGGATTCGCTTACTGAATGGGAGGCCTTCAAGTCCACGTTATGGGGTACATTTATGTCTATCACTGGCCTTCTACGTAAAAATGCCCAACAACATACTGTGGAACTAGAGGCTGAAATGACATCCTCAGAAACTACCTATACCTCTGATCCCAGTTTAACTAACAGAGACACTTGATCTACTGATGAAGGCCAATGTGATGCCGACACACGTTTAGAGGGGAGGAGCCGAATCTGTGAAGCATCGTGAGTGTAGATTTGTGGTGAATGAAGTGATGATTTGAGACATGCTGTTTTAAAGTTTTTATCTTGTAAGTGGATTTGTTTTGGGGGCTTTTAATAAACATGCAAACAGAGTACACTATGGCACTTGTGTTTGTTGTTTCATGTCTATAACCTACGGAAGTAATAGAGTGATTGAACACTTATGAGAAATTGAAGGAAGGTTTGTCTGACGGCAATACAAACGCTGATCACCCACACAGAGGAGCAGTCTGGAGACTGTAGCATTACCATTGGAGAGTGAAAGTTGATCTATTGTGGTGGACATGAGGAGTGATTTGTCTATGCTTTTACATTCATCTTTGAGGTGAGCAGGCACTTTAGCTGGTGGAGGTGTGCACTGGATATTGGTCCTTTTGAGGACGAACATACACAGCGGTGATTGCTTTGGAAGCGTTGACACAGGGTAACTGATTTTTTCTAATATTTTGACATTTTCATTTTTTAATTTAAAATATTTTTTTGATCATGAAATGTTTAATATAAATTTTGTATGCACATTACTTAATGAGAGACAGCGCTGCACTATTTAGAAAACAATATTGAATTTGGTGTGGTGTATCACTGTAAGTGTTCAGCAGCTGTGCAGTCACATATATTGGTGATTTCACACATTCACCCTGTTATAGGAGGAAGTAATTTATTTTGGCGCTGATTGCTTTTTTCACAATCCCATAACTATACCTTAGTTAGAGAAAGTACTGCAACACCCTGATCCCACTAAACTCATCTCCACATACTACGCTACCCTCATGACTGATAGCAACCCCAGATTCCGAATAGCCCAAACAAAATGGACCCTTATGGACTCTACACTTACTGAAGAAGACTGGACAGAATTTAGCGAAACATACAAAACGTCGGTGATATCATCTAGGGACCGCATCATTAATGTTAAAATTTTTCATCTCTCCCACCTAACCCCTGCTAGGTTACATAAACTGGGACTAACACCCACAGCAGAATGCTTTAGGGGCTGTAGCCAAGCGGCAGATTTTTTACATTGTTTCTGGACTTGCTCAATAGTCCAGCAATTCTGGACAGAAGTGGGGACTTTCATCTCATCAGCAATAGGCCTCCCAAATATTCTGCACCCCAAGAATTGCCTGCTGGGAATTTTTGGGGATCTCCACATTTTAGCCCATGCCAAAAGGTTCCTTCGTATCCTTCACTTTTATGCGAGGAAAACCTGAAAAATCCCTGAAATCTCTGTGGCTACAATTGATCGATGATGCGATACCCCTATATAAACTTACATTCAAGGTTTGGAAAAAAAACTAAACCTTTTACAAAATCTGGAATAAATGGCTGGCCAGCCGTTAACCCTTCCACGAGACAAATAGCCAGATAGGTAATGGCCCCACCCGAGGAAGTATACAAAAACGGGGCACACACTCACCTGATGGTCATACAATCAAAGAATTATATACTGTACTTTCATGGTAATTCATATTAGTGAATACAGGAGACCCGATAAATGAAAACTGTTTATTATGCACTTCAGTGTACATATGTAATATTATAATGCTGTGAATCGCTAAAGTTTCTACTTTTTGTATGTGTATGTTGACACAAAAGTTTAATAAAAATATCTTTAAAAAAAAAAAAAATGGATTCTTCTCAGGATCCTGAAGTATACTTCCTGCTTTTCTGCACAGTATTAAAAAGTCACTATTAGGCCTAATAAATGGTTACAGGGATTGGGCTTCCTCGGTTTACTGACAGCCCACTACTTTCCAGCTTTGGCTAGAGCAGGAAGGCTAATCTGTGTAAAACTCTGATCATCTGATTGACCCCTCACCAGTGGCATCGCTAGGGGGTGGCTTTTGGGCTATAGCCCCGAATCTGGGGCCCATAGCCCCAAGTCTCTGCAGGGGTCCCCAAGGGTAGAGGAGCCTCTCTGGGGACCCTGATGCAAGGGGGAACCTCTTTGGGGACCCTGATGCAAGGGGGAGGCTCTCTGATGTAAGAAGGGGCTCTCTGGGGACCCTGATGTAAGTGGGGGGTTCTCTGGGGATATATACACACACGTATATTACATGTGTATGCCCACCCAAGTGTATGACTTTCTTTAATACGCTGCTATGGGCTCTAGCCCCAGATCTTTTGTAGACCTAGCAACGCCCCTGCCCCTCACTGCACAAAAATCCTCACTGATCCGCTGTTCTCTTTCTCTGAAAAAGGTCATTTTAAAGGAATTCAACTCAGCTAGAGGACTGTTCATCCCTATTGGAACAACCCAGCTCCAGGCTTAGAACAGGTATAGCGAACTGTAGCTGTATAGCACCAAAAACTCAAAGTAGTGCCAAACACTCCATCAGACTTGGAAGTTCTGTGTTTATACTGACTGACCCTAGCTGATTCTTTTTGATAATTATTGCTAAAAGTGGTAAACTCTTAAAAATAAACTTTTAACTTTGGTAACTGCACATTACTTGACAGTTAGAATATGAATGTCAGGTCTAGGTAGGATATATCTAAATTCAATCAAACCAGACAATAAATACAAAAATATTTGCAAAAATAGATCTGGCTGACCATACATTTTATTCTGACAACTCTAAAGGGCTAATTCACATTGGTGAGCTGTGAGGTAGTAGATTACAAAATTCACCAGTGTTCATGCTAAGCTAAAAAACAAATGGTACCGCATCCCTAATAACATAATAGATGCTGCAAGATTTGGATGGGATTTTTTTGGCACCAAAAACCAACAATCGAATAAAATCAATTAATTTTATTAATACAAAAGTAATTAAAAACACCACATATAACACTGGCCTAAATCAGACCACAGTCCATGGCAATGCATAAATCAGACCACAGTCCATGGCAATGCACAATCGTTTTTTAAAAAACATGGGGTCCCAATGCGTTTCAACTCAAAGGAGTCTTCTTCAGCGTACAAACAACATACTGTAGTATCAAAAAATGGTTGGAAAACCAAAAAAGATGTCCTAATTGCCACACATTGGTCCACATCAGCAATCAGAGTTTTTTTTGTTGTTATATGTATAGAAATGTGGGGTTTTATTGTTTTAACGGTAATACACCCAGCTGGTCTATAAAAATGTAACATCATCAAGTACTTATAAGTCAAAATATGCTAAAGATGCTCAAAACTTATCCATGGCAAATGGTAAGAAAGATAGCTGGGTAAAAACCCCCAATTTAAGACCCAGTTTGTGGTCAAAACAACATGCCTCAAGAGTCCAGCGACCAACATGGTGGATGATCAGTACCGCAGTGGATGGTAGTGGATTGCCCTGCGCTGCGCTGAAAAGAAGTATTGCGTGCATTATTTTTTTTGAGCGCGCACCACCGCAGTGCAATGGTCTGGACTGGGCACAAAGGAGAAGGCCGTATTGCAATGGGGCCACACTGGAGAAGGCCACCCAATGCAGTCCCACTGCACTTGGTGTGAATGGGCCCTCACAAATACCCGATGGATTTGTGTGAACTAATCTTATTTTTAACGAATACCAAGGATTACAATAGGCATTGCACAGTGTTCTTTTGAGCCCCGATAATATACTAAGTACATATATGTAAAAATGACTGTTTCACTAAGCCTATGAAATTCAGTAATGTACATAAGGGTGGGATGGCATATTTTATATACCAGAGCTGTTTTGTATCCCTAGTCCAATACTTCTTAAAATATGCATAGGTCTCCGAAGACAGTCGATCGTATATTCTTTTCACTTTCAAGCTCAGCTCAGTGAACCTTAAAAGTTAAGAGAAAGGAAGTTATGCCGCGTACACACGGTCGGACTTTTCGTCTACAAAAGTCCAACGGACGCTGACGGACTAAAGCTGGCTGGTAATCCGATCGTGTGTGGGCTTCTCCGGACTTTCAACTGACTTTTTTAGCCTCAAATCCGACGGACTTTAGATTTGAAACATGCTTCAAATCTTTACGTCGTAAGTACGACGGACCCGAAATCCGCTCGTCTGTGTGCTAGTCCGACGGACAAAAACCCATGCTAGGGCAGCTATTGGCTACTGGCTATGAACTTCCTTATTTTAGTCCGGTGTACGTCATCACGTACGAATCCGTCGGACTTTTGTGTGGTCGTGTGTAGGCAAGTCCGTTCGTAAGAAAGTCTGCCGCAAGTCCGCCGAAGGTACGTCGGAAGTCTGTCGGACAGGCTGTCGGACTTTTGTAGACGAAAAGTCCGACCGTGTGTACGCGGCATTAGAAGCTGGTGGCAGCTTATTGGGGAAGAGGTGAGGCCAACCGTCAATTTTGACACCTGGTAATTGCCAGCAACAGCAACGGGCAAAAGAGGTAGAAGAACTGATTGTAGGAAAGGCTCCCTCAAAGCTTTGACAAAATGTTTTAGGGTGTATCTCCTATGTTTAGGGTCTCTAACTGGTAAAAGGAAGAGATAAGAAAAAGACAGCCAAATTAAAGCATAAAGCTGGCCACACATGATACTGTTTTTTAACAGTTTAACCTCATATTATATGGTTTTGTTAAATCTAAAGGAAAATTGTGCAAGAAAATTGTATAATATTTGACCAGACTAATGTTGCCTCCTGTGGGATCAAGGGGAATTTTTCCCCCCACTGGATCAATTGTGGGCATAGGATTAGGTGTATATGAAGGTTTTCTATGTATTTTTTGTATTGGTTGAATTAGACTGACTTTTTTTCAACCTAAGTATGTAACTTCTGCTAACACTATTTAACAGTTACAGCAGTGGCGGCCAGTCTATTAGGGGCGCCTGAGCGCCGCCCCCTCTATCCACGGCCACCACTCCCATGCTCTATTCACAGCCGCCACCCCCTATTCATGCATCCAGCCCCTTTCAGGACGCCGGGCGCAGCAGCGGGGCAGTTTTTTTGAAGCACCTGATTAGAGCCAGAGGCTTTAATAGGCTTCACAATAGGGTGGGCTCATGGCGCAGAGTATTGCGCTACGAGCCCACCCAACAGCTAATGAATATTCGCTACTAAAACACTGATCCTCAATCCGGCCAATCAGAAGTAGATCTGAGTTTTCCGATTGGCCAAAAAGAGAAGAGTCCCAATTGGCCGCCGAGGAGGAGGGAGGAAACGGAAGCCACCACAATGCCCGTGAAGAGCAGGGGAAGGGAAAGCCGCCGCCGCTGCCATCACCGAGCAAGAGAAGCCGCCAGTGAAGCTCAGGAGAAGCGCTGCCCACCATAGATGGGGTAAGTGCAGCAGACCTGACACAGGAACAGGAAAAAAGTTTAACCATATTATTAAAAGCTGACCATTATAAGCATGCAACCCTGTCAGTGTTATATGGTTTATTCCAGCTCACATCACTGCCACTTTGGCCAGACAGCTTGGCCTGTTAAAGGAAGTAAAAAATGTTGATCTAATGAAAAAATCAACAGGTAATAAAACTACAGTGGGGATGGAAAGTATTCAGACCTCCTTAACCACTAGCTGCCCACCCACTGTCATATGACTGCGGGACGAGGCAGCTCTCGTTCTGGGTGGACATCATATGACGTGATCGCCCTCCCGGGCCACTAGGGGGCTGCCACGTCGCTCGGGACCCAATGCGCGTGCCCGGCGGCCGCGATGTCCGCCGGGCACCCGCGATTGCCAGGTAACAGAGCAGGACTGTGGATCTCTGTGTGTAAACACAGAGATCCACCTCCTGTCAGAGGAGAGGAGACCAATGGTGTGTCCCTTGTACATAGGGACACCGATCGGTCACCTCCCCAGTCAGTCCCCCCCCACAGTTAGAATCACCTCCCTAGGACACACATTTAACCCCTCGATCACCCCCTAGTGTTAATCCCTTCCCTGCCAGTCACATTTACACAGTAATCAATGCATTTTTATAGCACGGATCGCTGTATAAATGTGAATGGTCCCAAAAATGTGTCAAAAGTGTCCGATATGTCCGCCGCAATATCGCAGTCACATTAAAAATCGCAGATCGCCGCCATTACTAGTAAAAAAAAAATAAAAATGCTATAAATCTATCCCCTATTTTGTAGGCGCTATAACTTTTGCGCAAACCAATCAATACACGCTTATTGCGATTTTTTTTACCAAACATATGTAGAAGAATACATATCGGCCTAAACTGAGAAAATAATTTGTTTTAAAAAAAAAAAAAAATTGGATATTTATTATAGCAAAAAGTAAAAAATATTGTGTTTTTTCAAACTTGTCCCTATTCTTTTGTTTATAGCGCAATAAATAAAAACCGCAGAGGTAATCAAATACCACCAAAAGAAAGCTCTATTTGTGGGGAAAAAATGATAAAAATTTCATTAGGGTGCAGTGTTGCTTGACCGCGCAATTGTCATTCAAAGTGTGACAGCGCTGAAAACTAAAAAATGGCTTGGGCAGGAAGGGGGTGAAAGTGCCCAGTATTGAGGTGGTTAAATTTTTCACTCTTTGTTATATTGCAGCCATTTGCTAAAATCATTTAAGTTCATTTTTTTCCTCATTAATGTACACACAGCACCCCATATTGACAGAAAAACACAGAATTGTTGACATTTTTGCAGATTTATTAAAAATGAAAAACTGAAATATCACATGGTCCTACGTATTCAGACCCTTTGCTGTGACACTCATATATTTAACTCAGGTGCTGTCCATTTCTTCTGATCATCCTTGAAATGGTTCTACACCTTTATTTGAGTCCAGCTGTGTTTGATTATACTGATTGGACTTGATTAGGAAAGCCACACACCTGTCTATATAAGACCTTACAGCTCACAGTGCATGTCAGAGCAAATGAGGATCATGAGGTCAAATGAACTGCCTGAGGAGCTCAGGGACAGAATTGTGGCAAGGCACAGATCTGGCCAAGGTTACAAAAAAATTTTTGCTGCACTTAAGGTTCCTAAGAGCACAGTGGCCTCCATAATCCTTAAATGGAAGACGTTTGGGACAACCAGAACCCTTCCTAGTGCTGGCCGTCCGGCCAAACTGAGCTATCGGGGGAGAAGAGCCTTGGTGAGAGAGGTGAAGAAGAACCCAAAGGTCACTGTGGCTGAGCTCCAGAGATGCAGTCGGGAGATGGGAGAAAGTTGTAGAAAGTCAACCATCACTGCAGCCCTCCACCAGTCGGGGCTTTATGGCAGAGTGGCCCGACGGAAGCCTCTCCTCAGTGCAAGACACATGAAAGCCCACATGGAGTTTGCTAAAAAACACCTGAAGGACTCCAAGATGGTGAGAAATAAGATTCTCTGGTCTGATGAGACCAAGATAGAACTTTTTGGCCTTAATTCTAAGCGGTATGTGTGGAGAAAACCAGGCACTGCTCATCACCTGTCCAATACAGTCTAAACAGTGAAGCATGGTGGTGGCAGCATACTGTGGGGGTGTTTTTCAGCTGCAGGGACAGGACGACTGGTTGCAATCAAGGGAAAGATGAATGCGGCCAAGTACAAGGATATCCTGGACAAAAACCTTCTCCAGAGTGCTCAGGACCTCAGACTGGGCCAAAGGTTTACCTTCCAACAAGACAATGACCCTAAGCACACAGCTAAAATAACGAAGGAGTGGCTTAACAACAACTCAGTGACTGTTCTTGAATGGCTGAGCCAGAGCCCCGACTTAAACCCAATTGAGCCTCTCTGGAGAGACCTAAAAATGGCTGTCCACCAACGTTTACCATCCAACCTGACAAAACTGAGGAGGATCTGCAAGGAGGAATGGCAGAGGATCCCCAAATCCAGGTGTGAAAAACTTGTTGCAACTTTCCCAAAAAGTCTCATGGCTGTATTAGATCAAAAGGGTGCTTCTACTAAATACTGAGCAAAGGGTCTGAATACTTAGGACCATGTGATATTTCAGTTTTTCTTTTTTAATAAATCTGCAAAAATGTCAACAATTCTGTGTATTTCTGTCAATATGGGGTGCTGTGTGTATATTAATGAGGAAAAAAATGAACTTAAATGATTTTAGCAAATGGCTGCAATATAACAAAGAGTGAAAAATTTAAGGGGGTCTGAATACTTTCCGTCCCCACTGTATGTTACGGGTGAAAAACAAAAACCTGCTATGTTCATGCTACCGACTAATCGAAACATGTATATTTTTTGGCCAGTGTTCGACTTTAATCATTTTTCTAGGAATTATTTCTAGGAAACAATCAACTTTGTACTGACTTTGGAATAATTAAATATTTATTGAATCACATGTCACATGGATTTCTCTGATTCCTGCTACTGTGAAGCTGATTTAATAATTAATTCATCTTCACAAACTTATTATAATATCAAGAAAAAAAATCCAACTAGATCAGCTTGAGTGGTATTTATTTTGTATTGCCTTGATTTGCATTATCTTGCCTGTAAATGTTGGGCACGATAGATTTTTAAAAATGTTTGCTTGTTTATACATGCTAGTTATGTCACCATTCATCATCATCTGCATGGCCACTGCACAAGGACCAATCAAATGTTTAGTATATGGCTAAAATCACATAATGCATCATGGAAGCATTTACACTTCCTTTACCGTTTTCAACATATATCAAGCCATGAAAACTACTATCAAGATACTGTATAACAAACATATTCAAACATATAAAAGCAACAGAGTGACAAATAAAGTGCAATGTAATCACAGTGCAAGGCATTAACACTTGCCATAAGTATGAATATAGTCTACAAAATAATCAATATAACTTTAAATAACAAAACATGGTTTCCATATAAAAATGAATTTTAAAATATTTGTTATAAATATTCAATATTGCCTATCAATAAAACATTACTTAGTTTTCTATACTTTGTCTCAGTGTGCTCTTATGATGAACTCAGTGTACATGAAGCTACCCCATAAATCATGGTCAGGCAAAGTACAATTGTAACTATTTTTAATGGTAGTGCTCAATACTAGATATACAGTATAGAAACAGAGAATGCTGTCTATTTCCTGGATATTGTTTGGTAAATGCCAATATTTTATATTGAAGATACTTACACCAGATTCTTCTCCAAGGACCATGGCCATAAGAGAAAACAGAAGAGCACATATTACAAGGTACCGTTGCATGTTGTATTAGATATCTTCACAAAAATCTTCTTAGCAAAAAGGCTCTTCTCCTGTACAGAAGCCACCAAAAGGTATGCTTTTTTATATCGGAGATTCAACTAGGCACTTCTGTACTTTTTTGCTGAACAGACCTTGAAAGGTAAGATTTTTGTTCTTTTAGTAACTTGGATAGTGATGAGAATCTGGTTGAGACCTGCTGCTGAGTAAAACTGAAGGTTTTTTACAACCCAGCCCCCAAAATTGCTCATAACCCACATCCCCTACAGATAATAGGCAGAAAACCACAAAAACAGGATACACATCCTTTATTTAGTTTTTTCGGTACAGTATATAAGTACTCATATTATTGACAAAGTCAAAGTAGCATTTGAAAAATACCTAAAACAGCTTTAGTACAAAAATAATAGATGTGCTGCTCTATGACATCTAGTTTTACAACTTTCTAATAATTAATTAATAAATGTGTACTAAAAAAACAATGTAGATAATAAAAGTATGTTGTAAGAGTGTTCCTTTTGTAAAGGTAAAAATCAATATGTCATTATTAAACGTGCAACACACAGTACAACATTTAAAGAGTATCCAAACCCAAAAATAGAAATGCAATACAGTTGTGCTTAAAATTTTGCATACCCTGGCAGAAATTGTGAAATTTTGGCATTAATATTGAAAATATGACTGATCGTGCCAAAAAACTGTCTTTTGTTTAAGGATAGCAATCACATGAAGCCATTTATTATCACATAGTTTTTTGGATCCTTTTTAAATCATAATGATAACAGAAATCACCCAAATGGCCCTGATAAAAAGTTTATATACCCTGGAATGTTTGGCCTTGGTATAGACACAGAAGCTGGCACACACAGGTTAAAATGGCACTTAAAAGTTAAATTAATTATCTTGGTCTACCTGACCTTGGCTTGTTATCAAAAGAGCCCCTAATTTTCCACTTCTTAACCACTTCAGCCCTGGAGGATTTGGCTGCTCAATGACCAGAGCACTTTTTACAATTTGGCACTGCGCTGATTTAACTGGTAATTGCGCAGTCATGCAATGCTGTACCCAAACTAAATTTGCGTCCCCCACAAATAGAGCTTTCTTTTGATGGTATTTGATTGCCTCTGCCATTTTTATTTTTTGCGATATAAATGGAAAAATACAGAAAATTTAGAAAAAAAATTACAGTATATTTTCTACTTTTTGTTATAAAAAAATGTAATAAACTCAATTTTAGTCATACATTTAGGCCAAAATGTATTCAGCCACATGTCTTTGGTAAAAAAAAGTCAATAAGTGTATATTTATTGGTTTGCGCAAAAGTTATAGTGTCTACAAACTAGGGTACATTTTCTGGAATTTACGCAGCTTTTAGTTTATGACTACCTATCTCATTTCTTGAGGTGCTAAAATGGCAGGGCAGTACAACCCCCCCCCCCAAACGACCTCATTTTGGACAGTAGACACCCTAAGGAAATTGCTGAGAGGCATGTTGAGCCCACTGAATATTTTATTTTTTTGTCACAAGTGATTAAAAAATGACAAAAAAATTACACAAAGTTGTCACTAAATGATATATTGCTCACACATGCCATGGTTATATGTGGAATTACACCCCAAAATACATTCTGCTGCTTCTCCTGAGTATGGGGATACCTCATGTGTGAGACTTTTTGGGAGCCTAGCCGCGTACAGGAACCCAAAAACTAGGCTTTCTAAGGGCGTAATTTTTGATTTCGCTCCTCACTACCTATCACAGTTTCAAAGGCCATAAAAAGCTAATATAGAACAAAATGCCCCCAAATTACCCCATTTTGGAAAGTAGACACCCCAAGCTGTTTGCCGATAGGCATGTTGAGTCCATGGAATATTTTATATTTTGCCACAAGTTGCGGGAAAATGAAAAAAAAAATTTCTTTTTGCACAAAGCTGTCACTAAATGATATATTGCTCAAACATGGCATGAGTATATGTGCAATGACACCCCAAAATACATTCTGCTGCTTCTCCTGAGTACGGGGATACCACATGTGTGGGACTTTTTGGGAGCCTAGCTGCATACGGGGCCCCGAAATCCAATCACCGCCTTCAGGCTTTCTAAGGGCGCAAAATGGTGATTTCACTTCCTCACTACCTATCACAGTTTTGGAGGCCATGAAATGACAAGATAGCACACCCCAAGCTATTTGCTGATAGGCATGTTGCACAACATTTAGAAGCTTATGTCACACATCACCCACTCTTCTAACCACCTGAAGACAAAGCCCTTTCTGACACTTTTTGTTTACATGAAAAAATATTTTTTTTGCAAGAAAATTACTTTGAAATCCCAAACATTATATATTTTTTAAAGCAAAGGCCCTACAGATTAAAATGGTAGGTGTTGAAAATGTTTTTTCACACAGTATTTGCGCAGCGATTTTTCAAACGCAATTTTTTTGGAAAAAACACACTTTTTTAAATTTAAATGCACTAAAACACACTATATTGCCCAAATGTTTGATGAAATAAAAAAGATGATCTTATGCCAAGTACATGGATACCACAAACGTGCAGCGGTGACAAACTACATACATTTTTAAAAGCCTTTACAGGTTGCCATTTTAGATTTACAGAGAAGGTCTACTGCTAAAATTATTGCCCTTGATCTGAACTTCGTGGTGATACCTCACATGCATGGTGCAATTGCTGTTTATATTTGACACCAGACCGACGCTTGCGTTCGTCTTTGCGCATGAGCAAAGACGAACGAGCACAGGGGGACAGGGGTGCTTTTATTTTATTTTTTTTTTAATTATTTATTTTGCTTTTTTATTATATCTTTAAACTGTTTCTTTCATTTTTTTATCATGTTTATTGTTATCTCAGGGAATGTAAATATCCCCTATGATAGCAATAGGTAGTGACAGGTACTCTTTTTTGAAAAAATTGGGGTCTATTAGACCCTAGATCTCTCCTCTGCCCTCAAAGCATCTGACCACACCAAGATCGGTGTGATAAAATGCTTTGCCAATTTCCCAATGGCGCTGTTTATATCCGGCGAAACCTCAGTCATTAAATGCTCATAGCTTCCGGTTTCTTAGGCCATAGAGATGATTGGAGCCATTCTGGTCACTGATCAGCTCTATGGTCAGCTGGCGGAACCACCTGCTGAATTCTCAAGTTCCCTGTTGGGACAGGAGAGCCAGAGAAAACCATGGAAGACGGTGGGAGGTGGGGGGACATTCCCTCTCACTGCTTATAAAAGCAGCCTAGGGGCTAATTAGCCGCTAGGATTGCTTTTATATGAAAGCCGACCGCTGGCTGAAAAGAATGATATCAAGATGATACCTAAACCTGCAGGCATCATTCTGGTATAACCACTCAAAGTCCAGCAACATACCAGTACGTTGCTGGTCCTTGTTGGGCATACATTGTAATGTTCTTTTTTTCATGCAGCCTGTGGGCTGAACGAAAAAAAGAGATTGATCAGTGGGTATGCCCACCATTAGAATACCGCCCTTCATCCACCCACTTCTAATGATGGGCATACATGCACCATTTTTTTTTAACTGTGGTGGTGAAATCACCTCCGACAGCGATGGAGTCGCGGCTTTACATATCGCGGGAGCAAACGCTCAAGTAACAGCCTGTGTATGTCCATTGTAACCATATTTGAGTTTAGCCTTAGTTATCTTTGCAGCCTAATCAACACTGTATCTGTAACCTCACTAGAGATATTTGGTAATTTCTAATCATTCTAACGTTTCTTTTCTGTATAAATAAATGTAATTGTTTATCTTTTCGCAAACAAAGGTTTAATCACTCCATATAAGTGAGGTAGGTAAATATAGCCTTATCATGTCAAGATCAGTAAACCCGTGCTGCAGCTGAATGGCGTACCTGCTAAGCAAATGATGGTTAACAATAAAACAAAGTAACATTACAGTATAACAGTAAGACTTACTATACCTGCAAAGCAAATACAATAAAACATAGTAAAAATAAAACATTGCAATCTGTGCCTAAAAAAATATATGCCGAAGCACGGGGGCAATCAACCCTAATGTTAGGAGCAAATCACTCCTCCACCCCTGCCCCCATGCTTCGGCATATATGCTCTTTTTTTTAACTGTGGTGGTGAAATCACCTCCTACAGCGCTGGAGTCACGGCTTTATGTATCGTGGGAGCAAACGATGTTGCTGTCAAGATAAAAAAAACGTGCTGCAGCTGAATGGTGTACCTGTTATACAAATGATGGTTAACAATAAAACAAACATTACAGTATAACATGCCATACCTGCAAAGCAAATACAATAAAACATAGTTAAAATAAAACAGAGAGAGAACGATAGATATAGAACAATAGTGAGCGAACAGTAGAGCGGGCAGTAGAGAGCGAACATAAGAGAGAGAACAATAGAGAGAGAGAGAGAGAAGAAAAATACAACCACAACTATTTTGGGCTTTTTTATTTTTTTTGTGTGTGTGTGTTTTTTTTCCACTTTTTTCACTTTTATAAAAACTGTAAAAAACTGTAAACTGAACGGATTAGGGTTTCTCAAAATGTGATGGCCATCACATCTTTCAAGACCCCGAGACCCTGTGTATGTGTGCCTATGACTGTGTAGTGCTATACCCTACGCTAATACTCAACTTGTGTGTGGTAGCGTTCAAAACAATCACCAATGCAAAGACCAGGTTGGTCAGGACAGGAGGGACAATAATAGCGGGTGTCACGCCTATATCCACGCTTTCTACAGACACAACATCTTCTTTGGGGGTTTCTTTGGGTAGGGGTACCAGAGAGGACATGCGGAAAATGCCTCTTATGCAGCTGGCTTACTGCATTTGGATTGGGAAGTTGGGCCAAAGCACCGTCTGGAAACAGAAGGGCTCTGATGATCTCTTCCTGGAATTTAAGGAAGGATCTAGTATGTCCTGAAGCTTTGTATAGCACAAAAGCATTCAGCAAAGCCAATTGAAATAAATAAACAGACACTTTTTTGTACCAGCGTCTGGCCTTATGGGCAATAAGGTACGGCGCCAACAACTGGTCGTTGAGGTCCACCCCTCCCGTGTTAAGGTTATATTCGTGGACACAGAGGCATTTCTCCACAACACCAGTCGTGGTAGGAATTTGGACCGTCGTGTCTGTGTGAAGGGAGGACAGAACAAAAACATTCTTATTATCCCTACACTTCACAGCGAGCAAATTATTACATCTCAAGCAGGCTCTCTCCCCCTAGCCTAAGACGGGAATCTACAAGCTGCTGGGGGAAGCACCGGCGATTATATCGCACGGTGCCACATGCGCCAATTTGATGATCAAACAAGTGACTAAAAAGTGGCACAATTGTGTAATAATTGTCCACATACAAGTGGTACCCCTTTCCGAATAAGGGTGACACCAAGTCCCACACAATCTTACCAGCGCTCCCTATATAGTCAGGGCAGTTCTCTGGCTCTACGTAACTATCTCTTCCCTCATAAAACATAAAACTATATGTATAGCTTGTTGCCCTGTCACAGAGCTTATACATCTTGACCCCATATCTGGTACGCTTGCTGGGAAGATACTGTTTGAATGACAAGCAAGAAAACGTAATCAGGGACTCATCAACACAGACAACTTGATGGGGAGTAAACAAGGCTGCAAAACGTTGGTTGAAGTGGTTTACTAGGGGCCGAATTTTGTAAAGCCAAATTCAGGGTCACCCCGAGGACGACAGAGTTCATTATCGTTGAAATGCATGAACCGCAAGATCTGCGCGTATCGTGTCCTGGTCATGGAGGCAGAGAACACGGGCATATGGTGAATTGGGTCAGTGGACCAATATGACCGCAACTCACTCTTTTTGGTTATGCCCATGAGGAGGGATAGGCCCAGAAAGGTTTTAAATTCGGAAACCGTAATTGGTTTCCAATCTCTCGCAAGGGTTAGCTGGGGATTAGAAGCAATGAATTGACCACCATATAAGATGCTTTGGTCCACAATAGATCTATAGAGATCTTCGGTGAAAAACAGCAAATAAAAATCAAGTGACGTAAAATCAACTGTTTCCACCTGAATTCCGGGTTGGCCAGTGAACGGGTGCTGCAGAAGTGGTGCGTTCCCAATTAGGATTGGCGAATGCAGCAGGAAGGGCATTATGGGCTCGATGGGCCTGTCTTTGTCTTCTTCAGGGGCACACTACTCGTGCTTGCCACCTCGCCAGCTTGAACTGCACTTATGGGACTCGCCACGTCACCACGTGATACTGCAGTGCTGGATGTACGACCAGGATGTACTAGGCTGCTGGCGCTTGCCAGTTCACCAGAAGGATGAGCGGCAGTGTTGCCAACCGTCTGTTAATTTACGGGCAGCTCGTAAATTACACCCCATTTTGGGGCGCCCGCAAATGTCTGTTACGGGCAGTGGTGCCCTTAAAAAAGATGGCTGCAGGCCGACATCGCTACTGCGCATGCGCCGTTCCGAAGCCTGCCGAGCTCTGGAGAACTCGTACGCGCTCGGTCGGGCGCCACAGGCAGGCGCAAGCGCAGTGATGTCATTTCGCAGCTATTTTTGAATGGCCGGCGCTCGTTCTCAGTGGCACCTCACAGCAGCAGGAGTCCGGGGAGGTCAATGATGCCCCTGCCTGGCTGGGATAGGATTCCGGAATGGAGCACTGACTGACCATCCATCCATCCAGGTCAGTCAGACCTCAGATAGTGTATAGTGCTGACGGTGAACTACCTATACTGAGCCAAGTATGGAGGAGGAGGAGGGAGGACAGATAAACAGAGCGACTAAGCAGGAGCAGAGCCATCCACAGAGACAGACCCCCTCCTGTACTATGTCCATTGTCCGCACAGCCTGAGCCTCTGACCCCTGTACCATGTCTGCACAGCCTGAGCCTCTGACCCCTGTACCATGTCCGCACAGCCTCTGACCCCCTGTACCATGTCCGCACAGCCTCTGACCCCCTGTACCATGTCCGCACAGCCTCTGACCCCCTGTACCATGTCCGCACAGCCTCTGACCCCCTGTACCATGTCCCCACAGCCACTGACCCCCTGTACCATGTCTGCACAGCCTCTGACCCCCTGTACCATGTCCGCACAGCCCCTGACCCCCTGTACCATGTCCGCACAGCCCCTGACCCCCTGTACCATGTCCGCACTGCCCCTGACCCCCTGTACCATGTCCGCACAGCCCCTGACCCCCTGTATCATGTCCATACAACCCCTGACCCCCTCCTGTACCATGTAAATGAAGAAATATGTTTTTTGACTTTTGTTTAACTTAAACACATTGCTAATAGCACTAGCTATATGTTTATAGTTTAAATATTGATATTTGCACTGTTTAGCACTGAAAACAGGCATTGTAGGTACTTTTTTGCAGTGGCAGTAAAAAATGTGGCTCTGTCAGTAAATTTTGGGGTCCTGCCAGTAAATTTTACTTCGGGGGGGGTGGGGTTGGCAACACTGATGAGCGGCGCTAGTACTGGCTCTGCCCTATACGAGGGACCTGCGGTTCTTGCACCTCAACGACAGCAGAAGAACTATCAGAGCTATCTGTCAGGGTGCCGCTGCTGTCTACAGGTTCGTATTCTGAGCCTGAATCTGACAGATGAGTAACTTCCTGTTTACTATCTGTCATGCTCAGAAACGTGTGGGCCTCTTCACTAGTGTACCTTCGATTTGACATTTTGGTCTCTAAATTTACTGGTACACTAGTGAGACTCACAGGTAAAAAAAGCACCTGACTGTCAGCGACTGATTCAAACGCTACCAAAAAAACTGTTAGCATTCGCAGGGATCAGGCCTGACTCTGCGAATGCTGCAGTTATGCGTGTTGTGTTTTGTAAGTGACAGTGATCAATTGATACTGCACTTGGGTGGGCTGGGCTGGGCAGAGGGGCTAAACGCAGGTGTTAGCAGGTATCTGGGCTGATCCCGCTAACACTGCATTTTTGGGAACCCTAAACTGCTGGGGACACTAATATAGTTCTGATCAGATCAGATATTGATCCGTTCAGACACTATACTACTAAGGGAGGCGTATGGTGCGTGCGTGGGTGTTAGCGCTACTGGCACTAATCTAACGCTGCCTGGGGCGACACAGACCCTATCTGACGCTAAAACCTAACTTTGATCACCCGCCAGGTGATCAGGGGGTTAAACCTTTATTGGGTAAAATACGGCGGGTGCCCTGAAGTTATAAAAAATAAACTACAGTCAGGTCCATAAATATTGGGACATCGACACAATTCTAATCTTTTTGGCTCTATACACCACCACAATGGATTTGAAATGAAACTAACATGATGTGCTATAACTGCAGATGTTCAGGTTTAATTTGAGGGTATTTACATCCAAATCAGGTGAACGGTGTAGGAATTACAATAGTTTGTATATGCGCCTCCCACTTTTTAAGGGACCAAAAGTAATGGGACAATTGGCTGCTCAGCTTTTTCATGGCCAGGTGTATGTTATTCTCTCGTTATCCCATTTACAAGGAGCATATAAAAGGTCCAGAGTTCATTTCAAGTGTGCTATTTGCATTTGGATCCTGTTGCTGTCAACTCTCAATATGAGATCTAAAGAGATGTCACTATCAGTGAAGCAAGCCATCATTAGGCTGAAAAAACAAAACAAACCCATCAGAGAGATAGTGAAAACATTAGGTGTGGCCAAATCAACTGTTTGGAACATCCTTAAAAAGAAAGAACACACCGGTAAGCTCAGCAACACCAAAAGACACGGAAGACCACAGAAAACAACTGTGGTGGATGACTGAAAAATTCTTTCCCTGGTGAAGAAAACACCCTTCACAACAGTTGGCCAGATCAAGAACACTCTACAGGAGGTAGGTGTATGTGTGTCAAAGTCAACAATCAAGAGAAGACTTCACCAGAGTGAATACAGAGGGTTCACCACAAGATGTAAACCATTGGTGAGCCTCAAAAACAGGAAGGCCAGATTAGAGTTTGCCAAACAACATCTAAAAAAGCCTTCACAGTTCTGGAACAACATCCTATGGACAGATAAGACCAAGATCAACTTGTACCAGAGTGATAGGAAGAGAGGGGCATGGAGAAGGAAAGGAACTGCTCATGATTCAAAGCATACCACCTCATCAGTGAAGCATGGTGGTGGTAGTGTCATGGCGTGGGCATGTATGGCTGCCAATGGAACTTGTTCTCTTGTATTTACTGATGATGTGACTGCTGACAAAAGCAGCAGGATGAATTCTGAAGTGTTTCGGGCAATATTATCTGCTCATATTCAGCAAAATGCTTCAGAACTCATTGGACGGTGCTTCACAGTGCAGATGGACAATGACCCGAAGCATACTGCGAAAGCAACCAAAGAGTTTTTTAAGGGAAAGAAGTGGAATGTTATGCAAAGGCCAAGTCAATCATTGAGCATGCATTTCACTTGCTGAAGACAAAACTGAAGGGAAAATGACCCAAGAACAAGCAGGAACTGAAGATAGTTGCAGTAGAGGCCTGGCAGAGCATCTCCAGGGATGAAACCCAGCGTCTGGTGATGTCTATGCGTTCCAGACTTCAGGCTGTAATTGACTACAAAGGACTTGCAACCAAGTATTAAAAAAGTGAAAGTTTGATGGATGATTGTTAATCTGTCCCATTACTTTTGGTCCCTTAAAAAGTGGGAGGCACATATATAAACTGTTGTAATTCCTACACTGTTCATCGGATTTGGATGTAAATACCCTCAAATTAAAGCTGAAAGTCTGCAGTTAAAGCACATCTTGTTTGTTTCATTTCAAATCCATTGTGGTGGTGTATAGCGCCAAAAAGATTAGAATTGTGTCGATGTCCCAATATTTATGGACCTGACTGTAGCTAAACTGCATCACCCATGACACTTATACAGTGATCACAGGTGACAGGGGGTAATCAAGGGGTTAAACTTTTATTGGGGGGTTGGGGGGGGTCCCTAGACCTATCTGGGCCTAAGACTAATTACCCTAATGCTGATTTTTGTCACTAATGACACCAGTACAGCGATCAAAAAAAATCTGATTGCTGTACTGGGTGACACAGTGACAGGTGGTGAAGGGGTTAACTGGGGGGTGGGTGATCGGGGGGTGATCAGGGGGTGAATTGTGTGCCTACGTGACACGATGTCAGTGTAGTGTTGTGCAACTCACTTTTAGATGTTATCTCTGCTCGGTCTGGAACGGAAAAGACCGACACGAGGAGAGATCTTTAAGTAGGCGGGACTGACAAGCAGATCCACAACAGCTGGTTAACTGGGGAGAGAGATGAGAGTTGGCAATTAGTCGACAGCTGAGCGGCCAGCTCAGAGAAGGAAGGGCTGAGCCAGCCCTGACAATACACAGACACTAATTGTTATTTAAAAAGCAACAAATGTGGGAAAATAACCTTTAATTGCCATTTTAACCTGTGTGTGCCACCTTCTGTGTCTGTACCAAGGCCAAACATTCCAGGGTATGTAAACTTTTTATCAGGACCATTTGGGTGATTTCTATTATCATTATGATTTAGAGCCCTTTCACACTGACAGAGCGGGAGCATCGGCAGTAAAGCACCGCTAGTTTTACCTCTCCTAAAGCGCCTTAAAGAATCTGGTTGCAGGACTTTTTGTGACGTCCTGCCAGCGCAGCACCCAAGTGTGAAAGCACTCGGGCTTTCACACTGGGATTGCAGATGAGGTATTTTTCAGGTGCTATTTTTAGCGCTAAAGCGCCTGAAAAACGCCCCCAGTATGAAAGGGGTCTTAAAAAGGATCCAAAAAACTATGTGATAATAAATGACTTAATGATATTGCTATCTGTAAATAAAAGACAGGTTTTTGGCATGATCAGTCATATTTTAAATAGTAATGTCAAAATTTCACAATTGCTGCCAGGGTATGCAAACTTTTGAGCACAACTGTATATTGCATGTGACCAGTCCTTAGATGAGGTGGCTGCATTAGGATTATTTTTTTAAAGTTTTATTTTCATTTGGTAAGCCTAATGCATACTTGGTCCGGCAGACTTTCCGACGGACTTTGTCCGCCAGGTGCGCCGGACTTAAAAACGGACGGACTTGCTCACACACGACCGGACCTTCCGGCGGGCTAGGTCCACCCGTCTTTCCGACTGACTTTCGCCGGAGTTACGGCGGACTTTCAGAATGAACGGACTTGCCCACACACGGACAAGTCCGTTTATTTTGAACGTGACTCAGGTACAATGGGACTAGAAAAGGAAGTCAATCTTGCCGCTTTTATCGGCGAGATTGACACCTTGCGAGCCCCGTCGCGGGGCATACCAGGCTCTTAGGTCTGGTATGGATTTTAAAGGGAACCCCCTACGCTGAAAAAATGGCATGGAGTCCCCCCTAGAATCCATACCAGACCCCGATCCGAGCACGCAGCCCGGCCGGTCAGGAAAGGGGGTGAGGACCCCCCACCCCAAAGCACCTTGTCCCCATGTTGATGAGGACAAGGGCCTGTTCCCGACAACCCTGGCCGTTGGTTGTCGGGGTCTGCGGGTGGGGGGCTTATCGGAATCCGGGAGCCCCCTATAATAAGAGGGCCCCCAGATCACGACCCCCCACCCTATGTGAATGAGTATGGGGTACATGGTACCCCTACCCATTCACCTAGGGAAAAAGTGTCAATAATAAAACACACTACACAGGTTTTTAAAATAATTTATTAACCACTTGACCACTGGGCACTTAAACCCCCTTCCTAACCAGACCAATTTTCAGCTTTTGGTGCTCTCACATTTTGAATGACAATTACTCAGTCATGCAACACTGTACCCATATGAAATTTTTGTCCTTTTTTTCACACAAATAGAGCTTTATTTTGGTGGTATTTAATCACCACTGGGTTCTTTATTTTTTGCGCTATAAAAGAAAAAAGACCGAAAATTCTGTAAAAAAATAAATTTTTCTTCATTTCTGTTATAAAATTTTGCAAATTAGTAATTTTTCTTCATATATTTTGGCCAAAATTTATACCGCTACATATCTTTGGTAAAAATAACCCAAATCGGTGGATATTATTTGGTCTTTGTGAAAGTTATAGCGTCCACAAGCTATGGTGCGAATATCTGAAAATTGATCACACCTGAAGTACTGATGGCCTATCTAATTTCTTGAGACCCTAACATGCCAGAAAAGTACAAATACCCCCCAAATGACCACTTTTTGGAAAGAAGACATTCCAAGGTATTTAGAAAGATGCATGGTGAGTTTTTTGAAGTTGTCATTTTTTCCCACAATTCTTTGCAAATCAAGTTTTTTTTTTTTTACTTTTTTTTTTTTCACAAAATTGTCATATTAGCAGGTTATTTCTTACACTCCACATATGCATACCACAAATTACACCCCAAAACACATTCTGCTATTACTCCCGAGTACGACGATACCACATGTGTGAGACTTTTACACAGCGTGGCCACATACAGAGGCCCAACATGCAGGGGAGCACCTTCAGGCATTCTGGAGTGCCCAGGCCAATTCTGACATTTCTCTCCTACATGTAAAAATCATCATTTATTAGCTAGAAAATTACATAGAACCCCAAAACATTATATATGTTTTTTTTAGCAAAGACCCTAGAGAATACAATGGCGGTCGTTGCAACTTTTTATCTCACACGGTATTTGCGCAGCAATTTTTTTAACGCTTTTTTTTGGAAAAAAAAACTGTTTTGTGCTTTACAAAAACCAAAACAGTAAATTTAGCCCAATGTTTTTGCATAATGTGAAAGATGAAGTTACGCCGAGTAAATAGATACCCAACATGTCACCTTTCAAAATTGCACGCGCTTGTGGAATGGCGCCAAACTTTGCTACTCAAAAATCCCCATAGGCGACGCTTTAAAATTTTTTACTGGTTACATGTCTTGAGTTACAGAGGAGGTCTAGGGCCAAAATTTTTGCGCTCGCTCTACCGATCGCAGTGATACCTCACATGTGTGGTTTGAACACCGTTTTCATATGTGGGCGGGACTTATATATGCGTTCACTTCTGCATGCAAGCACACAGGGACAGGGGTGCTTTAAAATTTTTTTTTTTTTTTTTATTGTTCATTTTACTTTATTTATTTTTGTTTGATGCTTTTTTACAAAAAAAAAAATTTGACCACTTTTATTCCTATTACAAGGAATGTAAACATCCCTTGTAATTGGAATATGGCATGACAGGTCCTCTTTACAATGAGATATGGGGTCAATAAGACCCCACATCTCACCTCTAGGCTGGGAAGCCTGAAATAAAAAAAAAAAAAAAAAAAACGATCCTGGCTTCGATCGTAGCGGTGAGTCGGTAGAAGCAGCGGAGTGCGGCGGGAGGGGGGACATCCCCTCTCGCCTCCCGTAAGAACGATCAAGCAGTGGAACAGCCGCTATGATCGTTCTTATGGTGTAGGGAATCGCCGGCTGAAAAAGCTGATATCTGAATGATGCCTGTAGCTGCAGGCTTTATTCAGATATCCCCGCACAAAGTCAAGGACGTTGTATGACAGTCGGCGGGCGGGAAGTGGTTAAAACGTATTTTTTTTTTTTTTTAACACAAAGTTGTCCATTTATACAATATTTCTAACACATAGCATGTACACAAAGCAAAAATGACACCCCAAAATAGATTCTCCTGCTCCTCCTGAGTACGGCGATACCACATGTGTGAGACTTCCACAGCCTGGCCACATACAGAGGCCGAGTACAGCCGAGCGTGGCTCAGCATGGCAGGGTATGGCTGGGTATGGCGGGGTATTGCAGAGTATGGCAGGGTATTGCAGAGTATGGGGGGTATTGCAGAGTATGGGGGGTATTGCAGAGTACGACGGGTATTGCAGAGTACTGCAGGGTATTGCAGAGTATTGCGGGGTATTGCGGAGTATTGCGGGGTATTGCAGAGTATTGCGGAGTATTGCGGGGTATTGCGGGGTATTGCAGAGTATTGCGGGGTATTGCAGAGTATTGCGGGGTATTGCAGAGTATTGCGGGGTATTGTGGAGTATTGCGGGGTATTGCGGAGTATTGTGGAGTACTGCGGGGTATTGCAGAGTATTGCGGGGTATTGCAGAGTACTGCGGGGTATTGCAGGGTATTGCAGAGTATTGCAGAGTATTGCGGGGTATTGCAGAGTACTGCGGGGTATTGCAGAGTATTGCGGGGTATTGCAGAGTATTGCGGGGTATTGCAGAGTATTGCGGGGTATTGCAGAGTACTGTGGGGTATTGCAGAGTAATGTGGGGGTATTGCAGAGTAATGTGGGGGTATTGCAGAGCAATGTGGGGGTATTGCAGAGCAATGTGGGGGTATTGTAGAGTAATGTGGGGGTATTGCAGAGTAATATTGGGGTATTGCAGAGTAAGGTGAGGCATAGCAGAGTATTGCAGAGTAGTGGGGATGGCTGAGCATGGATGGATGGATGGTTGGATGTCTCTGTGCAGCGCTGTGGGCACTACACAACCAGCCCACAGCGCTGCAGACATCCATCCATCTCCCTCTCCTCCACAGTGTACCGATCGGTACACAGGAGGGGAGGAGAGGAACCGGCGTCATCAGATGCCGCCGGTCTGTTTACATGTGATCGCGCCGTCATTTGACGGCGCGATCACATGGTAAATGGCCGCGATCAGCGGCCATTTACCGGGATCCGTGATGCGCCGGGTCCTGAGGACCCGGCGGTCACGGATGTGTTCGGGTGCGCGCCCCAGGGGGCGCGCGAGAGGGGAATTCTGAGAGGACGTCATATGACGTCCTCCCAGAGTTAAGCAACCGCCCTGCAGCCGTCATTCGGCTATGGGCCGGTTGTTAAGTGGTTAAACAGTTCCGGGGGGGTCTTCCTCCGGCTTCGGGGGCCTTCTTCCGGCTTCGGGGGTCCCTCCGGTTCCTCTTCTCCCGGCGGAAGAAGACAAGAAGCCCAGAAGTCCGGACCTCCGCTGGCAAAAGAGCGGCATGAAGACAGCGGAGGAGCCGGCAGAAGAACTGGAACACCGGGAGAAGAGGCCAGAGAGAGCGGAGAAGAACCAACCGGACGCCGGGAGAAGAGGAACTGGAGGGACCCCCGAAGCTGGAAGAAGACCCCCGAAGCCGGAAGAAGACCCCCCCCGGAGCTGTTTAATAAATTATTTTAAAAACCTGTGTAGTGTGTTTTATTATTGACACTTTTTCCCTAGGAGAATGGGTAGGGGTACCATGTACCCCATACTCATTGACATAGGGTGGGGGGCCGGGATCTGGGGGCCCTCTTATTATAGGGGGCTCCCGGATTCCGATAAGCCCCCGGCCCGCAGACCCCGACAACCAACAGCCAGGGTTGTCGGGAAGAGGCCCTTGTCCTCATCAACATGGGAACAAGGTGCTTTGGGGTGGGGGGGTGGGGGGGCCCCGCAGGGCGCCCCCTCCCCCAAAGCACCCACCCCCCATGTTGAGGGCATTTGGCCTGGTACGGTTCAGGAGGGGGGGGCGCTCGCTCGTCCCTACCCCCTTTCCTGACCGGCTGGGCTGCGTGCTCGGATCGGGGTCTGGTATGGATTCTGGTATGGGGACCCCACGCCGTTTTTTCGGCATGGGGGTTCCCTTTAAAATCCATACCAGACCTAAGGGCCTGGTATGCCCCGCACTCGCCGCAATAGGAAAATTTGTTTTTCCTATTGCAGCGAGCACGAAATGCAATACCCTGCCCTTTCTGGTCTGTTGGATCAGCATACAGACGAGCGGGCCTTCCGTCGGACCAGCACACAGACGAGCGGACTTTCCGTCAGAAACTGAGTCCGACGGAAAGATTTAAAACATGTTTCAAATCTAGGTCCGGCGGACTTTTGGGAAAAAGTCAGCCGGAAAAGTCCGCCGGAGCCTACACACGGTCGGATTGTCCGGCGGACTCTGGTCCGCCGGACCAAGTATGCCGGAAAGACCGCTCGTGTACGCGGCATAAGAATTGGGAGTATGTCCGTGGTACCTTTAATTCTCAAGTTGGCAGCAGGCATAGAAGGGGAACCTAAGCAAGTTCCAATGTAGACATTTCCCGGCATTTTCTTTACCCTCTGCTATGACATTGTGCATTGAAATGTTCAGAAAAGGTTGATTTTCCCTACAGTATGGGCAAATCTTCCACCAGGGTTCTAGTTTGCTGCCTGTTTTGTAATTTGGGTTCTTGACATATACCCTATCTCTGGCTCTCAAAGATAACAAGTCAAATGCAACCTAATCAGCTAAGTCTTAATGATATTCTGAAATTACTTGACTAACTCTTTTCAAGCAGTCCACTGCTCTTGAATCCAGTCATTTGGTGTATGAGGAGACACAGGCTTTCAAAAATAGTTGCAAACTCACAGGTAGTCGTCCAGTACAGCTGAACATCAGGAAAAAATGTGCTGGTAGCTTTGTGCACTGTATGGTTTTAGGCTCAAACCACTTCTCCCATATGATGAGGCCAATGATCCCAATGTTCTTGCTCCAGTATCCTAAGCATACCATGCAGTGTATGGTTGAAACACTAACAAATTTTTTTCCGCCAAAGGTGATACAGAGTGGTACATTTCTTAAGAGTTCACAGTTCTCCAAATTATGGCCTTGATTCAACATGATTCGCGTCATTCAAATATACAGTTGTACCACATGGTTCCAGAACAATTTACCTGGGCGTCTGGCTTGGGCACAGCGGTATATTGTAGGAATGAGGATGAGGCCAGCCCGGTGGCCCATTCTTTCTGCTACAAAGCAGACAGAAGTAGTGATAGTGACATCATTACTCCTGTCAGCCAAGCAGTGCAAGTGATGAGGAGAGAGCCAGGAAGAGGTGTGGGCTGTGCTCTCTCTCCCCCTCCTCCTTCCTGTCAGTTCTGCCGTGGTAGGAAGGAGAGACTGGAGGGGGAGAGAGAGCACAGAGCACACAGCCAAGTGCTGGAAAAAGCCAGGAGAAGAGGAGAATGTGAGGAGGAGGAGGCAGCGTGGAGATCTCTATGCCCCTCCAGCTCATCCTTCCAGCCAGAGCAGTGCTCCTGTATTCTTCTACACACAGCTCCCAGCTTGTTACTACAGGAGCGCTGTCAGATCAGGACTTTGCAGGCTTTATGTCCCTTACATTGATCATCAATGTCTATGCTTTCTTACATTGGTGGCCAGAGTAGGGCCATTATATTGGTGGTCAGTGTCCCTACCCTACATTGGTGGTCAGTGTGTCCCTTGTGCACCCCTTAACTGCTAAGTAGTCATTGGTGCAGCCCTGGTTGCTTCTTCTTGATGCTTAGTGTGCACCCCCCACCCCTGTTAGCAGTCATTAGGAGCAGTTTTATTCACAGGATTAGTGGGGAGCGCTGGCAGAGGAGGAAGAAAGAGAATCAAGGTTGGAGCATTAGCAGAGGAGAAAGTGGAGGGCTCTGTTTTTACTGTGTTTACATATGTGATCTGTATTATTAGCCATGACATCAGTCAAAGGCACAGAGCCACTTTGATTGGCGTGTTCTTTTTGCCTGTGATCCACTGTGTAGTGACAGCAGACCACAGGGAATATGTGTAGGCACCCATGATCCCCCAGCACCCTGGTTGTTCAACACAAAAGTACACAAAAAACATTTTAACCATTTCTTTACACAAATAGAGATTTCCTTTGCACTTTTATTTCACTATTCACCACTGGGTTTTTTATTTTTTGCGATATAAACGAAAAAAGACCAATATTTTTTACTTTCTGCTATACAGTAGAATGTAAATGTACATTTAGATGTAACAGTAACGCTCATCAATCGCCAATTGGTAGCAAAATGCTTTTTCAAACCGACAGATCGGAATAGCTACTTGTCGATTCATAGTGGCCACCATCCTACATGGCTGAAAAACATACCAAAAGAGAGGAACCCCCCCTATGGGTGGGATTTTAGAGGCACTACCACATCAAAGTTGTAGAAAAAAGATTAATAGATTTATTGTACACGTAAAAAACACATGAATAACACATAACCAAGGATGCAATTTAATGTACAAAAAAGAAAGAGAAAAGATATAACTTCCTGAACCCAACAAAGTTTCAGAGATGAGTTGTTGCCTCCTTCATCAGGGGTTTTCACAGGGAGTACAGTGTCTTTAAAATTTAAATGCAAAGTAGTCAGCCAACAAACCCTAACATATGGTACTACATAATCATAGAATAGTACATACATGGCACTACTTACATCATAATTGCTAAGCAGGTACATTAGAGCATCCAAAAAGATAAAAAGAGAGGAAAAAACATTGTGGCATAGAGTTTCCCGCAGATCCCATCCACCAGGGGCTAGTCGACTTGGCTATTTTAGGAGAAGGACTTTTGCGTTCCTTGAGACTAATGGCTCATGTTGACACTGAAGACATCTAGTCTCTGATACACCAATGAACCATAGTCCTTTACCTAAACAATAATACACTTTTTCCTTTTTTTTCTTTTCAATACAAAACAATTTTGCCTTTTTTTTTTTTGATTATTATATAACAATCTGAGCTACGTTATGGCAAACTATTTGGGCAATGATTGGGACACCTTAATGTCTAGCTATCTAAAGGATTTTGGCAAAAATGAACATATTGATTCTGAATTGAACAATTTGTTCTCTAAACTGACCAGAGTCCTGGAAAAAAAGTCTTCCATGTTCTGGCATATCAAATCCTTTGAAGATTATCTTAAGGAGGATATGAATCCTCTGGGACTCAGAGTCAAGATCTTTCCCAACTTGGAGGGTCTGGACTCTGATTTCAAACTTGCGTGGGAAAAGATCCTATGTACATGTTCAAAGGAAATGATGCAATTACTCTGGACAGTGACATTGAAAGTACCTGCTCACAGCTTCAAACATTTAAGACTCACAAAACATTTTCAGAAAGGGAAATGAAACTTCAAAAACATCTTGAAGGTTTCAACAAAAAATCAAAAAAGATGGTAAATACAGTAGGGACAAAATAGCCTTTCAGGATAATAGGGCCTATAAGTGGAACACTGGTCAAAAACAGCGAAACAACAGATTTAAAAATAAAAAAAGAACACTATGCGGCAATTTCTCACTCTTCTTCCAGTCTGTCCTCTGTTTAATCACAGGTTTCGTCTAAAAATAAGAAAGTTACTCGCACCAATCGGGGTGGTGATCACGTGCAAGGGCCGAAGGTCAACAATGAAACTTCACCTGGGTGTTCTTCTGTGGTATCTATGGTGTCAGGTAGAGTACCTGCGGTGGTGACAGGGTCTTCTGTATCTCTACATTCCCAACCTGTATCTTGTCCAGTTACAAGATCGAAAACCATAGATAAATAGATAAACTAGACCCTCCCCTTTCGTAGAAGCACTTTTAATCAGCACCAAAGCAACCCACCTCACTTAGATGATGGACTTTGGCAACCACCCATCAAATCTACTGCAGTTGATCCCCACATGACGATGATATAATAAATCTTTCATCATATACGCTCTCTTTGGAGGAGGCCCAGATACTTCAGAAAGGCTTGGGTTTCTGTCCGAATGAGAATGTTGACAAATTTGAATTTGTTAAAGACCTTCAACTATTTGCACAGAAACTCATCCTCAAAAATATGTACCAAAAACCAGGAGGACAGACTGACCTCATGCCCAGTGAAAACAGGGCGATCGATCAGTTTGTCTCCTTGTTGGAGGAAAGTGATACTATGGATTTGATTCACTGCATCAATCTACCCCGGGTGCTCTCTTTATCACAGGAAGCGGTAGCAGGTACAACTCAAGATCTCCCTTCAGGATTGAAATTAAAGAAAAAAATCTTCGTTATTTCCACCTCCTAGTTCGAATCCAAATATTGCTACTTTTCTGAGGCTGGTTAATGGGGAGATTGACAAACTTCATGTAAACCCCCCAGAATAACCAACATCAGTATTTCTGAAAAACAGGCTTTAAACTCTTTGAGCGATAATACATCCATTATAATTAAACCAGCGGATAAAGGGGGCAATATTGTCCTTATGGACAATACCCAATATGTTGCCATGTGTTCCAAAATTCTGAGAAACAAGAACTGGTATAGGAGGATAACAAAAGGCATAGCTCAAAAATGTAATTTAGAGTATTATCAACTAGTTGATCAGGTCTACTCCAACAATGTAATCAACAAGACTACATGGGATTACATCAGAACAAATTTTCCTAGAGTACCGACTTTTTACTCATTGCCCAAAGTCCATAAAGACGTACAGAATCCCACAGGTAGACCAATCATATCAGGCAGGGGGTCCATTAGTGATAATGCCAGTCGGTTCATTGATGAGCATCTTAAACCGCGTGTTGTCTGTTTGCAGTCTTACATGAAGGACACCATTCACTTTCTCAAAATCATTGAGAATCTTGTGATTCCTGAGGATGCTTTTCTTGTTACCATAGATGTGGAAGCGCTTTACAGCTCCATCCCCGATAACAAGAGGGTGGCAGCTGTAAAGCACACCATTTATCAGAGCAGTGATGTAGATTGGGGATACAATGAGTTCATCTTGTCTCTCCCAGAATACATCCTACACCACAATGTCTTTACCTTCAATGGCTCACACTACCTCCAGGTGCAGGGGGTAGCGATGGGGACTTGCTGTGCCCCATCATATGCCAACTTATACCTGGGGGAGTGGGAGAACATGTCCCTGAATGACGAGGCCTTGTCAATATACACAGACCACTTCTTAGTGTGGTTTAGGTATATTGACAACGTTTTCACCATCTGGGATGGCTCATTGGAATTGCTTAACCTATGTTTGGTGAGAATGAATCGTAACAAATTCAATCTCGCCTTTACAATGTCCTCCAACACTAACAACTTCTCGTTCCTCGATGTGCAGGTTTCGAGGGATGTAGATGGTACACTCAGCAGCATCCTGTACCACAAAGTCACTGCAGGCAACAATATTCTGCATGGCTTCCACCCTGAGACTTTAATTAGATCCATACCATACAGTCAATATCTAAGGGTGAGACGCAATTGTACAAACAATGATGTTTTCAAAATTGAGGCTGGCAAATTGTGTGACAGGCTGCTGCTGAGGGGATATTCCAATACATCAATAAAAAAGTCATTTAGACGGGCCACAACTCAAACTAGACAAAAGCTCCTTTACCCCCAGAGATATCCTAATTCCGATAATCCTCTGAGAATCATAACTAAATGCTGCAACCATCATGCTGAAATTCGGAAAATTGTTTCCAAGTACTGGCATACTCTCACCATGGACCCCAGCCTGGGCCGATTGGTCTCAGAGGCACCTCTCTTCACCTTCAGGAGAGCAACATCCATTGCGTCCAGATTGGTGAAGAGTGAATACAGGGGAGATAGTGAAGTGGACCATTGCAAATATAAGGGTACCTTCATGTGTTGTACATGCGGCTACTGTAGATACATGGACACCAACAAGAGCCCCATTTTACCTAATGGTCAAACCTTTAAATCTCAACACTTTGCAAATTGCAAGACCTTTGGGGTAGTTTATCTGCTCAGATGTGATTGTGGCTGCTTCTACATCGGAAAGACTAAGCTCCCCTTTTGGAAAAGAGCCTATCGACATATCCGTAGTATGCAGGTCTGTAATCCTGATCCTGCCTTTGGTGAGGCACACTACCTTGGTTCACCGAGGGATTTTTCCCAGGATCAAATTTTTGATCCTGGATTGCATCTACCCCAGTCCAAGGGGAGGAGACTGGAAGAAAAGTCTCCTCCAGCTTGAACTGCGGTGGATATATATGCTGAGAGTGACACACCCTCCCGGATTAAACAATGCGGTTTGCTTCAGGCCCTTTTTGGAGGGCTTCAATTCGTAGGGATGGAAAAATAAAGTATGAAATTCACATGTTCCCCCCATCTGATATGTCTGTTAGGCTATATGCTTTCCCTCTCTGGTCCCCTTGCTCCCTGCTCTATTCCCCTCCCTTTCATTTTATTCTGTTAACATATATTAGTTATGTGTTGTCTGTATATTACCATTATTCATCAACTGTTTTGCCCTTTTGTTTTATCTTTTATTTTGCCGTTTCTTGCTCAGGCTTGTGAGGACCGTGGCATTGAGTCATCCGTACATCCCCTCTATTGTGCATTATGTACTATCCACAATTTTTAAATTGGTTGTTTGCTTTAATGGATTCATCCATCTTCTACATATTTATTTTTGTACTTTATATTTTTATCTAGTTCGGCGGGTCATGATCTAGTTGATGCCCATCTCATGTGCACCCGGCACGGCAATATAGTCTCTTTTGAGGCTTTTCCGGGATGTGGGGTCCGCCACACCATTGCGGACTATCCCCTCCCTTTGGTATCCATGAGGACTCTGTTGTCATGAGACGACTCGCCGTGCCGGTGGGATGGCAGTGCATCGCGCCCCTCCGTGGCGCTCCTGCGTGGTGTCACTGCGCATGCACCGGGTTGTCTGCTTGGTGGCTCTGTGCTGCCTGTACGGCGCGTGGCATCCTCTGCGTCTGCGCCGTGTGGAGGTGCGGCATGGTGACGTCTCAGGGGGCCCACCTATGGGAGGTTGGAAGGAGACAAACAACACTCAGCTGATTGGCATTACTGCGGATCAGCTGTTTGTATGGAGTGTATTTAACAGCATGTTTATTTATTTTATTTATTTCAGGTACTTATATAGCGCCGTCAATTTACGCTGCGCTTTACATATATACATTATACATTCCCATCAGTCCCTACACCCTCAAGGAGCTTACAATCTAAGGTCCCTAACTTACATTCATACATACTAGGGACAATTTAGACAGGATCCAATTAACCTACCAGCATGTCTTTGGAGTGTGGGAGGAAACCGGAGTACCCGGAGGAAACCCATGCAGACACAGGGAGAACATGCAAACTCCAGGCAGGTAGTGTCGGGATGTTCATTTTAGGCTGGTGGAACCTGCTACTAGGATAGAAACTGTCTGGGTAACTTTCGCACTTTGTATATCTATGGCTTTTACAGGTCAGTTATCTGGTTTGTTTTTTCAAACCTTTTTGATATAACGTACTTTTATTTACATACATTTCCTTCCCCTTTTTTCTCTCATGTACCTTTTGGGTGCTTATCCTTTTGACAGTATCCATACCAGACACTGTTTCCCTATTGCATGGGTCCACAGATCTCAAAGTTGTCTCCCCTTGCTTGATCACTGGCCTGTGAGCGATATCACCTCTGGACATAGGTAAGTTTTATTATTTTTCTGATTTGGATTTTTACCATGGAAGGGGAAAGAACTTTCCCTTCCTAATTCCCTATCCTTTTCATTTGGGTACATTGATATTTATTTTGCCATCCCCATTTTGTTTGTCTTTTCCAGACTCCCCATTGGCTGGGCCTCAGTGCACATGCCAGCCTGCTGTTTGTCTGAAATCTCGGACTTCAGCGGGGCTGGTGGGTGTGACTTAGAGGATATCTATCCCCCTACATTTCATGGCCTCCATCCTTCTCCTAAATTAGCCAAGTCGACTAGCACCTGGTGGATTGGATCTGCAGGAGACTCTATGCCACAATGTTTTTTCCTCTCTTTTTATCGTTTTGGATGCTCTAATGTACCTGCTTAGCAATTATGATGTAAGTAGTGCCATGTATGTACTTAATTACATATAGTTACATAGTAGGTGAGGTTGAAAAAAGTCCATCAAGTCCAACCTGTGTGTGTGTGTGTGATTATATGTCAGTATTACATTGTAATTCCATCGTTCAGGTGCTTATCTAATAGTTTCTTAAAACTATCAATGCCCCCCGCTGAGACCACCGCCTGTGGAAGGGAATTCCACATCCTTGCCGCTCTTACAGTAAAGAACCCTCTATGTAGTTTAAGGTTAAACCTCTTTTCTTCTAATTTTAACGAGTGGCCACGAGTCTTGTGTTAACTCCCTTCTGCGAAAAAGTTTTATCCCTATTGTGAGGTCACCAGTATGGTATTTGTATATTGAAATCATATCCCCTCTCAAGCGTCTCTTCTCCAGAGAGAATAAGTTCAGTGCTTGCAACCTTTCCTCATAACTAATATCCTCCAGACCCTTTATTAGCTTTGTTGCCCTTCTTTGTACTCCCTTCATTTCCAGTACATCCTTCCTGAGGACTGGTGCCCAGAACTGGACAGTATACTCTAGGTGCGGCCGGACCAGAGTCTTGTAGAGCGGGAGAATTATCGTTTTATCTCTGGAGTTGATCCCCTTTTTAATTCATGCCAATATTCTGTTTGCTTTGTTAGCAGCAGCTTGGCATTGCATGCCATTGCTGAGCCTATCACCTACTAAGACCCCCAGGTCCTTTTCTATCCTAGATTCCCCCAGAGGTTCTCCCCCCCCCAGTGTTTAGATTGCATTCATATTTTTGCCACCCAAATGCATTATTTTAAATTTTTCTACATTGACCCTCATTTGCCATGTAGTTGCCCACCCCATTAATTTGTTCAGATCTTTTTGCAAGGTTTCCACATCCTGCAGAGAAGTTATTGCCCTGCTTAGCTTAGTATCATCCTCAAATACAGAGATTGAACCGTTTACCCCATCCTCCAGGTCGTTTATGATAAATTAAATAGAATTGGTCCCAGCACAGAACCCTGGGGGACCCCACTACCCACCCCTGACCATTCCGAGTACTCCCCATTTATCACCACGCTCTGAACTCGCCCTTGTAGCCAGTTTTCAATCCATGTACTCACCCTATGGTCCATGCCAACGTACCTTATTTTGTACAGTAAACTTTTATGGGGAAGTGTGTCAAATGCTTTTTCAAAATCCAGATACACCACGTCTACGGGCCTTCCTTTATCTAGCTGGTAACTCACCTCCTCATAGAAGGTTAGTAGATTGGTTTGGCAAGAACGATTCTTCATGAATCCATGCTGATTACTGCTAATGATACCATTCTCATTACTGAAATCTTGTATATAGTCCCTTATCATCCCCTCCAAGAGTTTACATACTATTGATGTTAGGCTAACTGGTCTGTAATTCCCAGGGATATATTTTAAATATTGGTGCTACATTGGCTTTTCTCCAATCAGCTGGTACCATTCCAGTCAGTAGACTGTCAGTAAAAATTAGGAATAATGGTCTGGCAATTACTTCACTAAGTTCCCTAAGTACCCTCGGGTGCAAGCCATCTGGTCTCGGTGATTTATTAATGATAAGTTTCTCTAGTCTAATTTTAATTCTGTCCTCTGTTAACCATGGAGGTGCTTCCTGTGATGTGTCATGAGGATAAACACTGCAGTTTTGGCTACTGAAGCCCCCCGATTCCCTCGTGAAGACTGAGGAGAAGAATAAATTCAATACCTTCGCCATCTCCCCATCCTTTGTAACCAGATGTCCTTCCTCATTCTTTATGGGGCCAATATGGTCTGTCCTCCCTTTTTTACTGTTTATATACATAAAGAATTTCTTGGGATTTTTTTTTACTCTCCTCCGCTATGTGTCTTTCATGTTATATCTTAGTCGTCCTTATTGCACCCTTACATTTCTTGTTGCATTCTTTATAAAGTCTGAATGCTGATGATGTATTTTTTGAAGGCCTTCTCCTTTGCTTTTATATGCATTTTTACATTGGGGTTAAGCCATGCAGGACTTTTGTTTGCTCTTTTAAATTTATTACCCAACGGGATGCATTGGCTAATGCCCTTATTTAATATGCTCTTAAAGCAAACCCATCTCTCCTCCGTGTTCTTTGTTCCTAACATTTTATCCCAATTTATGCCTTCTAGCAAGGTTCATAGTTTAGGGAAGTTGGCTCTTTTGAAATTCAGTGTCTTTGTATTCCCCTTATGTTTCCTATTTGTGTGATTTATACTGAAGCCAAGTGACCTGTGATCGCTGTTACCTAAATTGCCCCGTATTTCCACATCTGTGATCAGGTCTGTATTGTTGGTAATCAGTAGATCCAGTAACGCTTTATTGCTAGTTGGTGCGTCTACCATCTGGCCCATAAAATTGTCCTGTAAGACATTTAGGAACTGGCGAGCCTTAGATGAATGCGTGATTCCCTCCGCCCAGTCTATGTCTGGATAATTAAAATCCCCCATTATGATAACACTTCCCATCCTTGCTGCTAATCCAAATTGTGATAGGAGTTCTGTCTCCCCTTCCTCACTCAGGTAAGGGGGCCTATGGTGTGGCTCGATGAACCGGTAGTTTTGCTGAGAATACTACCTTGGAGGTCCTTTTTCTCAATTTAGCTCCTAAGTCACTAAAATTGTTCTTTAGGACACTCCATCTGCCTCTGAATTTGTCATTGGTGCCAATGTGCACCATGACAGCTGGGTCTTCCCCAGCCCCTCCCAGTAATCTGTCCACCAGATCCGTGATGTGACGAACCCGAGCGCCTGGTAGACAACATACTGTTCGGCGCTTCAGATCTTTGTTACAGATTGGCCTCTCTGTCCTTCTAAGAATTGAGTCCCCTATCACCAAAAACTGTCTTTCCTTTCCCTTCGCTTCCCCCCACACTCACTGGAGGAGTTCTTTCCCCGGCAGCTAGGAGAGTCCCTCAGCTCCAACAGTGCTGTTCCCTGACTGGTTTCACCAATGTCACTCAATGGAGCCTGGATCGGCCTCCCTGGCACTTCCCCCTCTATCCTTCCTGACTGTCACCCATCTACTCTTTGCTAGTGCCTGCACCCCTTTGTCTCCACCCGCCTCTGTGCTGGCCCTTGCCGGCACCTGCCGTGTACGTTCCTGGCTCTCCTTTAGTATGGAGGGACGCCTCAGTGCTGACAGTTGCTTCCCCAGATTCAGAACCTGGGCTTCAAGAGAAACAATGCGCTTACATTTTGCACAGCAATATTCACCCTCGATTGAATGATCAATGAACGCATACATGCCGCAAGATGTACAACAAGTCGCCTCTCCACACCCGCCGGGCATCGTACCTATTAAATTTAATGAGGATTGGGGATTATACCTTGACCAAATTACCTAACAACTAGCTTCCTGACACTAATACTCAAGACAATACACAGGTACTCGCAGACCACTTGCAGACCTACGTGCACTTGCAGAACTATGTGCACTCGCAGAACTACATGCACTTGCAGACCACTCGCAGTCCTACGTGCACTCACAGAACTATGTGCACTAGCAGACAACTTGCAGAACTACGTGCACTCGCAGACCACTCGCAGAACTATGTGCACTCGCAGACCACACGCAGAACTATGTGCACTCGCAGACCACACGCAGAACTACGTGCACTCGCAGACAACTCGCAGAACTACGTGCACTTACAGAACTACATGCACTCGCAGACCACTTGCAGAACTACGTGCACTCGCAGACCACTCGCAGAACTACGTGCACTCACAGACCACTCGCAGAACTACGTGCACTCGCAGAACTAGGGCATTCGCAGACCACTCGCAGAACTACGTGCACTCGCAGACCACTCGCAGAACTATGTGCACTCGCAGAACTACGTGTACTCGCAGACCACTCACAGGACTACGTGCACTCGCAGAACTACATGCACTCGCAGACCACTCGCAGAACTACGTGCACTCGCAGACCACTCACAGAACTACATGCACTCGCAGAACTACGTGCACTACGCTGCACTCGACCCCTGTTATAACCTCCTGTTTTCAACTCTGGTTTTAACTCACCACTTAGACCAGTTCCACTAATTCTTATTTTAACTCACCATTTAGACCAGTTCCACTAACTCTGGTTTTTAACTCACCACTTAGACCAGTTCCACTTGGACAGAGTGTCAGGGCTGGCTCAGCCCTTCCTTCTCTGAGCTAGCCGCTCAGCTGCCGGCTAATTGCCAGCTGTCATCTCTCTTCACAGTTAACCAGCTGTTGTGGATCTGCTCGTCAGTCCCACCTCCCGTCTCCAGCTCACTTCATTCCTGCCTTCGCCTTGGTCACATCACAAGAAACCATCTCCTGTGTTCCTGTTTAAAGACTGGCTTTGCTGACATCCCTTCTGGCTCCCTATCCTGCTTGCTGTTCCTCTACTTGGATCCCTGACTTCTGGCCTGGCTGATTACCCGATCTGGTTACTGAACTCTGGCTTGGCTGATTACCCGATCTGGTTACTGAACTCTGGCTTGGCTTTGACTACGCTTACCTTATTTACCTTTTTATTTTTATTAATAAACAAGTGTGATTTTACTGTACTTCTGTCTCGGTCTGGTTAATGGTTTCTGACAGTAGGTGAAGGCCATGAATTCAGAAGATACAGTCAATCCACTTGTTGGTAATATTTTTGCCAGATTGGATGAGCAAGATCACCGCATGGATCAGTTTGCCATGGTGTTACAAACACTCCTGAGTCTTATGGGCCACCTGGAATCCCCCACTGTGGCTGCTCTGGTACAACCTGAGTTGCGGGCCGTCTCTGCTGCTGCGCCAGTCTCTGTGCAGGCACCCGCCTTGAGTATTACCTCTATAAGAGGTATGTCTGGTTCCACCCCGCTTCCCCAGCGATTTGGGGGCGATCCAGTTCAATGCAGAGGGTTTCTCAAGCCTCCTTTAAAAGGGTATTTGACGTTCCCGCACGCTCCACTTCTGCTGCCAAGTGCCTCATGTCCATCAAACAGAGTACGAGAACTGTTTCCGACTACACCATTGAGTTCCGTACTCTGACAGCAGAGGTTGCTTGAAACAATGAGGCCCTCGTGGCTGCTTTTTCTCACGGTCTCTCGGATTCCATCAAGGATGAGATAGCAGCCCGAGATATACCCACTGAGCTGGAGAGCTTGATCTCGTTTGCCATCCTCATTGACTCCAGACTTAGAGAAAGACTTTCTTTTAAGGAGCGCTTGCCTCCTGTACGTTTGCCTCCGAGCTTTGCAGTTCCACCCGTGCCTCCTGGTACCAAGTCAGTCAGTGAAGATGAACCCATGCACTTGGGCTCCACACGCCTCTCTGCGGATGAGAGATCCTTTAGGAGCAAGGAGAGATTTGCCTTTATTGTAGCCAGGCAGGTCACTTTTTGAAGTCCTGTCCTACCCGTCCTGGGAACACCTGAACCTTGAGGTCCTGTCATGGACAGACCTTAGGTGGTGTTGTGTCGTCCCCAGTTATCCAGAAGGATAAGCCCCTGGTTTCAGTCACCCTTTCTTGGGCTAAGTCGTCTATTGAGATACAGGCTCTAATCGACTCCGGGGCTGCAGGCCTGTTCATTGATGCTGCCTTTGTTTTAAAGCACTCGATTCCACTGCAGCTGCGTGACACTGCACTTGCCAATGAGGCTCTTGACAGGAGACCTCTACAGCCTGCCCATGTGACTCATGAGATGGTTCCGTTGTCCATGGCCGTAGGGGCTTTTCACCATGAGATAATCCAATTCCAAGTGATTTCCTCTCCTAAGTTTCCGCTGGTTATTGGTTATCCTTCGTTACAGAGGCACAACCCCTCTTTTGATTGGCTCTGTGCTGAGGTTCTCTCCTGGTCACCACAATGCAGTGAAACATGCTTCCAGTAGCCAAGGTCCTGTGTACCTCTTCACTCTCCTCCCTACCAGAGGAGTACCGTGATTTTAGCGATGTCTTTGACAAAGGTCAAGCCGGTAGTTTGCCTTCACACCAGCCGTATGATTGCACAATTGACCTTCAACCTGGTGCCATTTCCCCTCGTGGCCGGGTTTACCCCTTGTCAGTCTTGGAGGATAAAGCCATGGAGGAGTATGTTGCAAACGCACTTTCTCGAGCTTTCATTCACAAATCCTTGTCTCCTTCTGGTGCTGGTTTCTTCTTTTTGAAGAAGAGGAGCGCTGAACTGAGACCTTGTATTGATTATAGGGGTCTCAATTGTTTCACGATTAAGAATGCCTACCCGATCCCGTTGATTACAGAGTTATTTGACCACCTCAAGGGAGCAACGTTTTTCACTAAGCTTGATCTGAGAGGGGCTTACAATCTCATGAGGATTAAGGAGGGCGACAAGTGGAAAACTGCGTTTAATACCAGAACAGGCCAGTATGAGTATCTCGTAATGGCTTTTGGCCTTTGTAATCAATGTCCTCCGAGATTTGTTGTAGTTATGTGTGGTGGTTTATCTCAACGATATCCTCATATTTTCCAAGTGCCTGGAAAGCCACCACACAGATGTCTGTCGTGTGCTTCAGAAATGAAGAGATAACAATCTCTATTGTAAACTGGAGAAGTGTGAGTTTCATCGGGAACAGGTTACATTTCTGGGCTATGTCATTTTCACTGCTGGTTTTTCAATGGATCCAGAGAAACTTTCGGCAGTCCTACAGTGGCCTCGACTCGTGGGGTTACGTCCTCTGCAGCATTTCCTGGGTTTTGACAACCATTATCGGAAGTTTATTCATAACTTCTCGTCTCTGGTCAAGCTCCTTACCAATATGACCAGAAAGAACGGTAACCCACAGAGTTGGTCTCCGGAGTCCATTAAGGTCTTTGAAAGTCTCAAGGCTGCCTTTGTTTCTGCTCCTGTGTTGGCACATCCTGATCCTACGTTACCTTTTATCCTTGAGGTTGATGCTTCTGAGACTGGTGTTGGCGCCCTTTTGTCTCAACGTCCTACCTCTGAGAGTGCTATGTATCCTTGTGGCTACTTTTCCAAGAAATTGTCATCTGCCGAGTGCAATTACGATATTGGTGACAGAGAGCTGTTGGCAATCATTTTAGCCCTGAAAGAATTGAGACATCTCCTCGAAGGTACCACTGTGCCGGTTCTCATTCTTACTCACCATCTCACATTCTTGTCTGAGGCTAAATGCCTCTCTCCCAGAAGGGCGCGATGGGCCCTTTTCTCATCAAGTTTCAATTACATTGTCTCATTCTTACCCGGTACTAAGAATGTAAGGGCTGATGCCTTGTCACGACAATTTTCCTCCACTTTCAAGGTGGAGTCGGTTCTGGTTCCTATGATTCCTCCTGATCATATTCTGGCTACGGTTCCAGTCTTACTTCTCCTTTGGGTGACAAAATTCTTGCTGCTCAGGTCGATGCTCCTCCTGAGAAACCTTGTGAGCACTGCTTTGTCCCAGAGTTTCTCTGTACTGCCGTGCTCCAGACTTACCATTCTCCCAAGGCAGCTGGCCACCTTGGTAAGAATCAACTCGTTTGGGCCATTTTCCAATAATTCTGGTGGCCTAGTCTACGTGCTGATGTAACTGCCTTCGTAGCTGCCTGTTCCGTGTGTGCTCAGAGTAAGACTCCACGACACCTTCCAGTGGGCCTCCTACAACCCACACCTAATGGAGAGAGGGCCTGGACCCACCTGTCTATGGATTTCATTGTGGAGTTGCCCAACTCCCAAGGCAACACAGTTATCCTTATGGTGGTTGACCGGTTCTCAAAGATGTGTCATTGTATTCCACCTAAGAAGTTGCCCACTTCTAAGGAACTGGATTCCATTTTTTCTCGGGAGATCTTTCGCTTACATGGGGTACCCAAGGTGATTGTCTTGGACAGGGGTAGTCAGTTTGTGTCCTGGTTCTGGCGAGCCTTTTGTGCACAGCTGGGAATTCATCTTGCTTTCTCCTCTGCGTATCACCCGCAGTCTAATGGGGCCACAGAACGAGCCAATCAGTCCTTGGAGCAATTCCTACGTTGCTATATTTATGACCATCACAACAACTGGTCAGACCTATTAACATGGGCAGAGATTGCTCACAACAGTGCCTTGAATTCTGCTTCCCGATTGTCTCAGTTTATGGCGAATTATGGTTTCCAACCTTCCATGTTGCCTGACTCGTTTGTTCCGCAGAGTAATCGTGCACTAGAGGAGCATCTCCGTGGTCTTCGTTCCACTCGGGCACAAGTCCAGGAGGCTTTGCGTCATGCTAATGATAGGTACAGACTCCATGCTGACCACAGACACCTGCCTGCACCTTCCTACCAGGTTGAGGACAGGGTCTGGCTGTCATCTCGCAACCTCCGTCTTCGTGTTCTCTCACTGAAGTTCGCACCTCGATTTATTGGGCCTTTCCGTATCCTTCGCAGGATTAACCCAGTGGCTTACGCATTGGACCTTCCTCCTAGTATGAGCATCTCAAATGTGTTTCATGTCTCCTTATTGAAACCGTTGGTCTGCAACCGCTTTACCACCTCGGTGCCACGTCCTCACCCTATACAGGTCGAGAACCATGAGGAAGAGTATGAGGTATAATCCATTGTTGACTCCCGTATGTTCTGTGGGCACATACAGTACCTGGTGCATTGGAAGGGGTACGGTCTGGAGGAACGCTCCTGGGTCTCATCCTCGGATGTACATGCTTCTGCCCTCCTCCGTGATTTCCATAGACATTTTCCTCTCAAGCCCGGTGGTCCTCCAAGGGGGAGTGGTCGTTGAGGAGGGGGGTACTGTCAGGGCTGGCTCAGCCCGTCCTTCTCTGAGCTGGCCGCTCAGCTGTCAGCTAATTGCCAGCTCTCACCTCTCTCCACAGTTAACCAGCTGTTGTGGATCTGCTCGTCAGTCCCGCCTACTTAAAGATCTCCAGCTCACTTCATTCCTTTCTTCGCCTTGGTCACATCATAAGAAACCATCTCCTGCGTTCCTGTTTAAAGACTGGCTTTGCTGACATCCCTTCTGGCTCCTTATCCTGCTTGCTGTTCCTCTACTTGGATCCCTGACTTCTGGCCTGGCTGATTACCCGATCTGGTTACTGAACTCTGGCTTGGCTGATTACCCGATCTGGTTACTGAACTCTGGCTTGGCTGACTACCCAATCCGGTTACTGGAATCTGGCTATGCTTTGACTATGCTTACTCTATTTACCGTTTTATTTTTATTAATGAACAAGTGTGATTTTACTGTACTTCTGTCTCGGTCTGGTTCATGGTTTCTGACACAGAGTTCCAGCAGACTCAAAGATGAGCAGGCTCACAATGAGTTCTACACAAGGTTACATATGCCTCAAACACCTGTGACCAATTAACCACTCCCCTTAATAAGTAGGCTGAAGGAAGCAAAGAAAAAAAAGCTGTTTAAAAAGTGTCAAAAAAGGTGTTAAAAAGCCCCAAAAAGAACCTAAAAATGCAACCCAGCAATCACCAGCAGTCAAAAAGCAAGACTCTCCACTCAAGGTCCCCACTGTTTAGCTTCCAACCAGCAGTCTGGCCAACTACTATTCTATGATTATGCAGTACCATATGTTAGGGTTTGTTGGCTGACTAATTTGCATTTAAATTTCATAGACACTGTAGAGTGCGCATGCGTGCGGATTCGGGAGCGGACATGTTCTAACCGAGCTCCGCTCGCCGCCCGACTTTCCACAGCAATAAAGAGCGATCCGGGAGCCTCTCATCTCGGCCTGGGCTCAGAGCAGCATTATGAAGCTGAGGGCAACCGGGACGACCAGAAAAAATCAACCGCGCTCTAAAACCACCGCCCGATCAGAGTGACCTTTACCTGCAGCACAGCAGGCCCCTCCTCCCAAGATGGCGCAGATCCAGAAGGGAACAGGACACGAGACCCAGGCTCCACAGGACCAGGCCTATCCCCACGCTACAGCGGCCGGTTCACAGGCTTTCATAACAGCTGCAGCCACCTCACACCCTAGACGGCAGCCGGATCCATTTTCTTCCCAGTCTCAGGGAGAGATGTCACCACCACACAGAGGTGAGCACTTTCAGTTTTTCCCTTAGGAGATGTAGCATTGTTGGCCCGCTTCTCTGCCTTGCTCCTACAGGAGCTCTGCAAGGCTTGCAAAATAATAACGGAGGAAAGGAGATTTTCATAGCATTGGGGAGCGGCTAGATACAATAGAATCAAAGGTAGATGGCACCGTGGCAAGAGTAAATCAGAATACCACTCTGATTTCATCCTTACAAGAACAACTAGAACAGGCCAATACGAAAATAGAAGATCTGGAAAACAGATCCAGACGCTATAATTTTCGCATACGCGGACTGCCGAAGTCGATCAATGATTTAGAAGACGCGGTACATACCCTGATGCAGCACTTAATACAAGAAATCTCTCCACACCACTTGGAGACTGACAGGGTACATCGTGCTTTAACTGCTCCAAGACCTGACGGTCTTCCCAGAGATCTGATTGTGAAGCCACATTATTACAGGATTAAGGAAAAAATTATGCTGGAGGCCAGGAGTAAGGGAGATATTTCTCTATTGGGCCACTCTGTCCAACTTTTCGCAGACATTTCCCAACTGACCATCAAAAAGAGAAGGTCTCTAAAGCCGCTGCTGACACACCTTATAAATCGGCACATAAAATATCGCTGGTCCTTCCCCTTCCTTCCCCTTCTTCCAAACGACCCTCCACAATGGGGGGAATACATTGATGATTCGGCATCCTCTGACTGTATCTCTCCATTTGTCGGTATCTGGCCCAACGTAACCTGGATGGGCAGAAAGCCCTTGATCCCTCCACACCGTTGTCTGCAACCAGCTTGCTTCCTTTTTTTTTTTTTTTCCATTTTTCACATGTTTTTAAATAGGCTATAGTATGGATATCTTTACCATAGTTTAGGGCAAGGAATAACCAGCTAAATAACTGATCTTACGATATAGGGTCCGGGTCCCTCCGACAGAGACTAAATAGTCCATTATACCGCTATGTATACTTTAGATAAACGCCAGTTTGTTGTGAGATTTCAGAGGCTCCCACTTTCCTTAAAGCTTTAAGAATGGAAGGATGCCGGAGCGTAAACGCATGCCACTTTCCGGTGAGCTTGTCCCCCTCAGTTTGAGAGAGAGACAACCTCACACACTACTACGGGATGTTGATTCCCCAAAGGTCGTGTTTCTTTGTTACATTTGACACACTTATGTTTTTAAATTACTTGCGGCCCACCAACGTACAACCACTCGGTGCGTTGCACTACAACTCTAATCTAACCTTTCTTTTTTCTCTTTCCCAACCTCTTTACTCTAGTGCACTCTTTCTCTGCGATCCAGAGATTTCCTTGAGGAGTGATGTTATCCGAGAAGCAGTGATGGAAAACTATATCAGGCGAGTACAGTCTGTCGAACCATTATGATACACCCTCAATCTGATGGATTCATAGTTTTAACTCACAATGTACAGGGCATTAATTCTCCCACCAAAAGAGCAATGGCATTTCAACAATATCATAAATGGGGAGCAAGTATTGTGTTTCTACAGGAAACGCACTTCTCTCGCCTTTTGGCACCCAAATATCTGAATCCTCACTTTCCCATGTGCTATTTATCCAATGGCCAAGAAAAAAAAGGGGGAGTCGCAATATGCATAGCAAAAAATGTCCCATTCATCCCAGACATGGTAATTAAGGATAAAGAAGGGAGGTACATTATGGTGGTCGGGAAAATACACGGACAAGTCATTTCCCTAGTTTCGTACTATGCCCTGAATGTAGGACAGATTCAATTTTTTGAGACAATGTTATCGACATTGATCCCGCTAGCTATGGGTTAGATTATCATAGGCGGAGACAGTAACGTTCCCCTAAATCAAACTATAGACAGATCTAATTCGTATAAACCTATCTTAAAACACATTCCGAAACAGGGGTGTAAATTGGATCGATTGCTACATTCTTATGACCTTATAGTCGTATGAAGAGATCTCCATCCAACAACTAGGGATTATACACATTATACACATTATTAAGTACATAAGACGTACTCTAGAATAGATTATTTCTTTACCCCATCACAAACTCTCCCTTCAAAATTAAATCAGCTAAGATTCTGAAGGCATCATGGTCAGACCATTCGCCGGTGCAAATTTCCCTAGCCGACCTGAGGACTAAACCAAAACCCACCGCTTGACGTCTTAACGCTGCTTTGCTAAATGACCCCATTATTTTTAACGAAATAGAAACAGCTATTCGCCAATACTTCATCGAAAATCGACCCAAAGACACCTCCCCTAGTATTAATTGGGCAGCGCACAAAGCTACTATTTGTGATAAGTTGATTCAACTTGCTGCCAGGACTAAACGCATGCACACACAAACTATCCAACAACAAGAAAATGCTCTACATGCAATTTTACGTGAACAAAAAAACAATCCCCAATTAGACCTGAGGCACAAAATTGATGCAGCTCGAATGGCGCTTAATATTAGCCTTACCACTAAAGCAGAAAAATACTATCCTTGGTCGAGGCATAGATTTTATACAATGGGAGATAAACCATCCACCCTACTTGCTAGGAAACTTTCCCCTCATCCCTATAATACTGCCCTCCCAAAGCTACGCTTAAGGGATGGCAAAGTGACCCAGAACCGACACTCGGTGGTCCAAGAATTTTACAACTATTATTCTAAATTGTATACTTCACCGACGGCATTTCCTGTAGCACTAGCGGATACGTTTTTTAGATTGCCATCAAGAGTCTACATCCCTCGAGGGCACCAGGTCCCGACGGTTTCTCGGGTCACTATTACAGAAAGTATTCCGAATTGCTGACACCTCATATCTGCTCCTTTTTTAATGATCTGAAGAAAGGCTCTTCCTTGGCCAGCCATGAAAATTCAGCTCTAATTCATGTAATCCCAAAACCTGGGAAAGATCTTGGACTGTAACAACTATCACCCAATTTCTCTAATCAACGTGGATCTCAAGCTGATGACTAAAATGTTAGCAAATCGAATGAATACTTTTCTGGCGAGCTATATTTATCCAGATCAGGTAGGGTTTGTGCCCAATCACCAGGCTCCAGATCAGACCCGTAGACTAATAGTCAGTGGTGCAGTCCAACTGGGACAACTGGGGACCCAGGAAAGCTATGATGCTGTCATTAGATCTCTGTAAGGCATTTGACTCCTTATCGTGGGATTATTTGTTTTATGTTCTTAAGGGTTATGGATTCGGCCCACAGTTTATGGCGGTCTTGCGAAACCTTTATAATGGACCCACAGCTAGGATAATGGTGAAGGGCCACAGCTCACATCAACTAGACATTCATAGGGGAACTAGACAAGGGTGCCCCCTATCCCCCATTTTATTTATACTGGCCCTAGAATCCTTGGCTATCAAACTTAGGAACCACCCCGACATCAAAGGGATACATTGTGGAGACCTTGAGCACAAATGTGCTCTTTTTGCTGACAACATCCTCCTACTACTCACCTCTCCGGTCACATCACTCCCAATTCTTTTTCGTGTAATGCATTACTTCTCTATTGTCTCGGGCCTTACTATTAATCATACCAAATCGGTAGCCCTGAACCTCTCCCTAGATACAGATACAGTTACGCAAATACAGAACTCATTTCCTTTCAAGTGGCAGACAAAGGCCCTTCCATATTTAGGCATCTATCTGACTCCCACTATAGATAAGCTATATTTGACAAATTATCCCCCATTGTATAAAAAAGATGATAGCAGACATACAATGATGGGAATGCAATCCACCGTCATGGTTCGGCAGACTGTACATGATAAAGATGAACATATTGCCTAAGTTATTGTACCTATTCAGAACACTGCCTGTCCAGATTTCCATGCCTGACCTACACAAATTCCAAAATAAGGTTCTGAAATTTATTTGGGGGAACAAGAGACCTCGAGTGAACAAACGCACCCTATACACTCCGAAGTTACGAGGCGGTCTGGGTGTTCCAGACCTAGCTACATACTACGGAGCAACATAACTGACCCAACTAATACGATTTCACTCCTCATTACCGCCATCTACATGAATGAAACTGGAATCCTCATTATATCCAATGAGACCGATTAGTCATTTAATGTGGCTGCAACCAAAAGATAGGCCGGTCATAATGTGTCCGACGCTATCATTCTCATTACAAATGTGGGACAGACTTGTAAAGCCCCATGGTTTTAAGTCACCGCATACCCCTATGGCACCCTTGGTCCATAACCCAGCGTTCACTCCAGGTCTCCATTCCCGTACCTTTGCTTGGGGGACTAACAACGGTTTAATGTGCATCGCTGATCTTTGTTACCATAGAGGGATTCTGTCTAAGGATGCCCTACGGGACAAATATCAACTTCCAAACTCTAAATTCTTTCACTATGTTCAAATTGTCCATTTTCTAAAGTTTTTACAGCGTACATTTGACATTACAACCTCCACATCAATGGAGTATTTGTGCAGGACTTTTGATAAACACACTGGGCATATTTCTAAGATATATGCAGCAATGACTTCCAAGTCAGAAAAACTGTTCTATATGACGAAATGGGAACAGGATCTAGGCGAAACTTTTGAAATGGATGAATGATCCAAAATCAAAATGTCACGGTGTGCGTCAAGATCATACATAAATACCTCTTTGATTGAAGCTAACTACAAGGTATTAATGAGATGGTATATGGTCCCAACAAGAATAGCAGCATATGTTTCAGGAGCCTCTTCCTCATGTTTTTGGGGATGTGGGATGGAAGGCACAGTATTACCTACATGGTGGTCTTGCCCTAAGGTGAAACGTTTTTGGATCCGTATATACACTTTTATTTATTCACTTACTCAGGTAAACTTACGTAAAGCACCACAGCAAGCTCTTTTGGGACGACCGGTAGATGGAACTCCAAGACAGGCAGGGAAACTCATAGCCTTCATCTTTACGGCAGCTATGATAGCGATTGCCAGGTCATGGAGAACATCCACAATCCCATTTAATTTAGTGAAATCCAAGCTCTCTTGGATCATGATAAATGAACGCCTCTCAGCAATCTTGTTAGACAAACAAGCTAGGTTTGAAATGATCTGGGAATCCTGGATCAAATACCTGTCTGACTCTTTGAGAGTAGCAAGAGTTCAGATATTTCCACAATATAGAGTGCACTTTTTTCTCTGGTATCCCACCCTCTTCCCCTATCCTCTTCTTTCTCCTTTTCTCAGACTTATTTCTTTCTCAGTACTCTCCCGGTCTCCAGTGGGGAGAGGGACGCTATAAATGGAGATGCAAAGAATGCATCATATAACGGGAAGGTTTTCACATATGGTACAATAGTATTTCCAGAATGTTCAATTTTATTGTTTTTTTTAATGGAGTATGGGACAGATGATACCGACCTCACGGTGGGGTCATCATGATATCTCCCCCTTCCCTCTCCCCCTTCGGGGGGGGGGAGGGTGATGAGAAGGTCCCGAACTCTCTTAATTGCTATTAGGGGGCAATTACAGTTTCTTCGAGATGATCTAATTGTTTTCATTTTTGACCTGTTTTATGTTCTTGTTTTGGGATAATCTTTGTTTCTAGTCGTTTAGGTCAAATGATGTTAGTATTTTTCCCGAAAAGTTTTTTTTTGTACTGTGTTATAACTGTCCGTTATGATACCATCTCTTCTAACCTTCCAACTGCCTAGAAAACTTCAATAAAAATTATTGAAATAAAAAAAAAAAAAAATCATAGACACTGTACTCCCTGTGAAAACCCCTGATGAAGGAGACAATAACTCATCTCTGAAACGTCGTTGGGTTCAGGAAGTTGTATCATTTCTCTTTGCCATTTTTGTACATTATATAGCATCCTTGGTTATGTGTTATTCATGTGTTTTTTATGTGTACAATAAATCTATTAATATTTTTTCTACAACTTTGATGTGGTAGTGCCTCTAAAGTCCCACCCATAGGGGGTTCCTCTCTTTCTATACTTCATTGGGATGTGGCACACCTTTTCGAGCATTTCCTATCAGAAACCCTTTTTCAAAAAACATACCAAAGGGCCAATTAACAAAAGTCAGGAGAAACTACACGAGATGACGATTACTCAGAACAAGCACAAATTTTAAAGAACCGATTTGTTGGGAAGGGGTACAATACAATTGTCCTAGATAAGGCCATTAATGAGATACATCAAGTCCCCCAAAACAGCTGTTTGACTGATAAAGTCAAACAAAAGGACACCAAACATGAATGGGGCTTCATTAGTGGCTATCATGCACAATAGAAAGTGGAAACCATTTTTAAGAAATATTGGCCATTATTAAGCACTGATAAAATTCTAATGAAAACCATTCCGGAGAACCCAATATTCATTTACAGAAAAGAACAATCTTTTGGTGACAGGGTTGTTAAGAAAATCTTAAACCCACCAATTAGACCCACTATGTACTGGGACAGTCCTGTTTTTTTTTTTGCATGTCGCAGATGCATTTCTTGTCAAGTACGTACTGAACTAAGAGGTTTAACAGAGTTTCAATCGACGGCTAATTCTAGGATGTTTAAAACAAAAGACTTTATTTCATGCAAGTCCACTTATGTAGTATATGCACTTCAGTGCCCGTGCGAATTAATGTATATCGGTCGCACCAAACGCACTTTGGGTAAACGTGTATCCGAGCACATTAATAACATTAGGATTGGTTACAAGGAACACAGCATATCAATGCACTTTAAAACTAAGCATAATAGTGACCCCTCAGGATTAAAATTCTGGAAAAAATGTACCCAGATTGGAGAGGAAGCAATAGGGTAAGGGAATTATCTAAGTGTGAAACAAAGTGGATTTATTTAACTGATACTTTGAGCCCCAGGGGAATGAATGTTGAGCTGGATTTAAATTGTTTTATTAGTGACTACTGATTTTATATTTTATATATTTTTATTATTTTATTTTATTTTTTGTTTTTGTGTTTGTTTTTTATCAGCTTTTATGAATTGTATGATGGTATATAAGTCTATATGTATATTGATATGCATTGTAGGGGTTATAATGAAATGCATTATCCTACCTTTAGAGAGTTTTTAGATGATAAAGTTGTTAGGACATGCACATGAGGATATAAGGCATTAATACCGCTATGAAATGTATATATACATATATAGGATAAGAATTTATTTGAATGCAAATTTTAGGTATTGAATTGCTCGGGCACTCAATATTTATTTTTGTGTTGTCTGTACATTAAATAAGTACAAACACACATAAGCACATAACAAGCACATAACAAGCCATGTAAGTAATCATGTCTGCTGTAAAATATGGATTTTCACATAGAGGGTTTACTAACACTTTTACTAAGAGGTTAAAAATGAACTTATTGTATTAAACATTTTCTTTACTTGAAAGGTTGCTTTTAACGATGTCATTCACAGATCAAAAACACAGGTCTTTAGAGGGTCAGCATAAGGACAGTAGGAGTGCACTTTCCAGGGCTTGTTAAGCGTAACCCTTTCTCTCTCTGCTTCTTTGTCTGTAGTGTAACAGTAATAGGAGCTGGATAGTCCTACAAAGTAATTACCAAGAACAATGGTATACATCAACAACCAAATAGCTTTAAGTGATCGTAAAGTCTTGTTTTTTCTATAAAAATAACAAACATGTTATATTTACCTGCTGTGTGCAATGGTTTTGCACAGAGCAGCCCAGATCCTCCTCTTCTCGGGTCCCTCTTCTGTGCTCCTGGCCCTTCCCTCCTGTCGAGTGCCCCCACACCAAGCAGCTTGGTATGGGGGCACCCAAGCTGAATCACAGCTCCCTGTGTCCATTCAGACATGGAGCTGCGGCCCTGCCCCTCTCTCTCCTGATTGGCTAACTAACTTTGATTGACAGGAGCAGGAGCCAATCCGGAGGGAGAGTCTCGGACGGCCGAGACACTCGTGGACATCGCTGGACAGAGATGGGGCTCAAGTAAGTGGCTGAGGGGGGCTGCTGCACACAGAAGGCTTTTTATAGAATGCATTAAGGTAAAAAACCTTCTGACTTTACAATCCCTTTAAATATATTGGGTTAAGTCCAGACTTCAAACCAAACTGAGGTGCAATGGCATGATCTGATGAGAGTTATTCACACATGAAAGCCCTAGAAATATCAATATAGCACTCTGGAGTTTAGGCAGGGATGCTCCTCACAAATTTACTTGCCAGGAGTAGTTATCCCGGTTGATTGTTAGAGATCTATTGATTTCTCCCTAAGTTTGGCCTTGTTGCGCTTTTCTCTTCTACCACTAGGTGGCCGGATACTTGGTGGTACTAGATATGAGAAGGGCAACTCAAGGTCAGGTTATGAGTATATGGGGTATCTCAGCCAATGGGCAAGGGTTTTCTTAAATCCAGTGGCCTGCTGGCAGAGCCTACATATTCGGATGGAGTCAGGTGATCTATGTTCTGTGCCACCTGGATGGCTGTCTGGGTGGACGTGTGTCGTGTTGCCCCGGGCTGCTAGGCCGGAGATTTGGCCTATCCCATCTGGCTGCTGGCTGTCTGAGGGCCTATCCAGAAGCAAGAGAGCAGCGGAGGGTTGGGGTTGCAGCTTGCAGTCCAACCAGAAGTGACTGTTCTGCCGGCCGGAGAGTGGTCGGAGGTAGAAGGTAAGCTGTCATCACTAATGTACCAACCACCTTATTACCAGGGACCACAGTGAGTAACTGAAGCATGTACAGGAGCATTATTCTCACTAAATGGTCACGATGGAGAATCGGTAAACTTCAGGCGGTGATCGCGTCAGGGACCCAGCCAGCGGAAGTGACACTTGCAGAGCAGCCTTGTGTGTCAAGCTAGGGACCGAGCAGGCCAGTGGGGGTGAAGCTTGAGAAGTATTGGGAGTGCCAGGCTAGGGACCCAGCAGAGTGGCGTGGGCTGACGCTTGAGGAAGATACCACCGTGAAGATTGGAGGAGCTCAAGGGATTCAGTGGCAGTTAATCAGAGGGTCTGGTGAGAGACCGGGAGCTCAGTGGGCTGCAGAACTACAAGGAGAAAGTGTAGAGAAAGTGAAGGAACTGTTACACTTTGTGTTAGGAACTGATAAAGACTGTTGCCAAAAGAGACAGCATTCCTGCACGTGCAGAAGGGGCTTCTTGGTGGAGGCCTTTCCCTGTATGGCTGTCCTCCTACTGAAGTCTCCGAGTCTGCTAATTGAACTTGCAACTACTTAAGGGTGTCCTGGCCCTAGCCCTCTTTCCCCCCAAAAGTTTGTAAGAGAAATAAACATCTCTTTTGCATCAAGAAGTGTCTGGTGCCCAATAACATTATCCACCTTGCATCCACTATGCACCCACCACATACAGAAGCATGTCAACTATCTCTGGCCCTGGAGGTTCTCATTAGACTGAAGGAAGCCGGAGACTTTGCTGCGTCAATGACCCAGAAGATTTTTTTAAGGAGAAATAATCTGAAGTTCTTTACAACTGTTGTAATTTCTCCTAACTTTCTGAGATGGGAAAAGAAGACAATTTAATTCAAAGTATGCAAGCAAAGAACACATACCCAATTACATGGACCAGGAAAAATTAATACACAAAAAAATGGATAGTTAACTCATAAGTAGAGATTAGCCGAACACCCCCCGTTTCGGTTCGTGGCAGAACATGCAAACAGACCGAAAGTTCACGTGAACATTCGAACACCGTTAAAGTCTCAGAGCCCATTCACACAGGGACGACTTGTCAGGCGACCTAGTCGCCTGACAAGTCGCCTCCCGTTCTGTGCTATGGAACCGTTCTAAGGGGAGCGACGCAAGTCGCTCCGACTTAGAAAAAGGTTCCTGTACGACTTCGGGGGCGACTTGGGGCGACTTGCATAGACTTCTATACAGAAGTCGTTTTGCAAGTCGCCCGGGCAGTCGTTTGCAGGTCGCCTCGCTGAGGCGACCTGCAAGTCGTGTTGCCCCTGTGTGAATGGGGTCTAAGGGACCCGAACGTGAAAAATCAAAAGTGCGAATTTTAAAGGCTAATATGCAAGTTATTGTCCTAAAAAGTGTTTGGGGACCCAGGTCCTGCCCCAGGGGACATGTATCAATGCAAAAAAATGTTTTTAAAACGGCCGTTTTTTCGGGAGCAGTGATTTTAATAATGCTTAATGTGAAAAAATAAAAGTGAAATATTCCTTTAAATATCGTACCTGGGGGGGTGTCTATAGTATGCCTGTAAAGTGACGCGTGTTTCCCGTGTTTAGAACAGTCCCTGCACAAAATGACATTTCTAAAGGAATAAAAGTAATTTAAAACTGCTTGCGGGTGTAATGTAATGTCGGGTCCCGGCAATATGGATGAAAATTATTGAGAAAACTGCATGGGTACCCCCCCCCAGCCCATTACCAGGCCCTTTGGGTCTTGTATGGATATTAAGGGGAACCCTGCACCCAAATTAAAAAAAGAAAAGGCGTGGGGCCCCCAGGCCCTATATACTCTGAACAGCAGTATACAGGCAGTCCAAACAAGATAGGGACTGTAGGTTTGTTCTTAAAGTGGGGGTCCACCTATCTATCGTGTTGTTTTTTTTTTTGTTTTTTTTTAGTTCATTCACAAACTTTTCTTCTCAGCATTACATACTCACATATTGTGTGTAATATGTCCGCCTGTGTCAGATTTCGTCGGAAAGAATAACTTATATTATTCACTGCAGGCGGTTTCCATCTTCATTGTGGGCATTTGAAGCCCACAAGCATTTATTTCCTGGATGCGGTGAATGCTGTGCTCCCAGCATTCACCGCTCGTTCCCGCACATGCTCAGTGGCATCCTGGGAAGCCTGAGACTAGCTCCCAGGAGACTGTGCGGAGTCTGGGAGAGGCTAGAAACACGCCTACTCCCACGGGAGGAGAACCAGGAAGTGCAAAGAAGAATAGAAAAATAAAAGGTAATTACGACGATTTAAATTTTTTTAAATGGCATGTCAGCATCTAGGCAAGGAAGAGAATACATACAGATATTGTTCAAAATTTGGGTGGAACCCCGCTTTAAGTATAATCTGTTTGTAATTTGGAACAGGTACATTTTGTAAGTGTAGCTCCAGCCATAAAATAATTTTTTTAAGCTTTTTGGATAACATATGGAAGGGTTATCACCGCATGTAACATTTGTTTTGCTGTCTGTGCCCCTGTTCAGAAGATTTCACCTCACTTTCTGTCCCAATGATAATTGGATTTTGAAAATTTTGGGTTATTAGGGAAACAAGAATTGGTGATAAGGCATCAGTGGAGATACCTTTTTCCCATATTAACTGTTATGCCCTGTACACACGGTCGGATTTTCCGACGGAAAATGTGTGATAGGACCTTGTTGTCGGCAATTCCGACCGTGTGTGTTCTCCATCACACATTTTCCATCGGAATTTCCGACACACAAAGTTTGAGAGCTTGCTATAAAATTTTCCGACAACAAAATCCGTTGTCGGAAATTCCGATCGTATGTACACAAATCCGACGCACAAAGTGCCACGCATGCTCAGAATAAATTAAGAGACGAAAGCTATTAGCTACTGCCCGTTTATAGTCCCAACGTATGTGTTTTACGTCACCGCGTTTAGAACGATTGGATTTTCCGACAACTTTGTGTGACCGTGTGTATGCAAGACAAGTTTGAGCCAACATCCGTCGGAAAAAATCCATGGATTTTGTTGTTGGAATGTCCGATCAATGTCCGACCGTGTGTACGGGGCATTACAGGAGAGAATTTCCCTTCCTAGGGGTAGATTTCCTCTCACTTCCTGTTGTCTCCCTCTGTTTGTAAGTAGGAGTCGTTTGTAAGTCGGATGTCTGAAAGTAGGGGACCGCCTGTATATACTATATGGCCTGCCCTATATACTCTACAGAAAATTGGGCCTTAGGTGTTGGTGGTACCAGAACACTGTAAGCCCTCACAGTTACTCTTGGTGGGCGCTGGAACGGGCCCTGCTGTGAAATATTATATCAAGAATTGTAATTACATGCCTCTGTTAAACAGGGGCAGAAAAACTGGGCCTTTGGTGGTGGTGGTGGTACCACAACACTGTTAGCCCTCACAGTTACTCTTGGTGGGTGCAGGAACGTGCCCTGCTGTGAAATATTATATCAAGAATTGTAATTACATGCCACTGTTAAACGGGGGCAGAAAAATTGGGCCTTTGGTGGTGGTGCCACAACACTATAAGCCCTCACAGTTACTCTTGGTGGGTGCAGGAACAGGTCCTGCTGTGAAATATTAACCCTTTCATGACTAAGCCTATTTTTGACATTTGGTGTTTACAGGTTAAAATCCGTATTTTTTGCTAGAAAATTACTTAGAGCCCCCAAACATTATATATATATTTTTAGCAGAGAATCTAGAGAATAAAGTAGTGATTGTTGCAATATTTTTTATCACACGGTATTTGTGCAGCGGTGTTTTAAACAACTTTTTTGGGAGAAGGGACACTTTCATGAATTTTAAAAAAACCAAACAGTAAAGTTAGCCCATTTTTTTTTGTATAATGTGAAAGATGATGTTACGCCAAGTAAATAGATACCAAACATGTCATGCTTTATAATTGCACGAGGAATGACAACAAACTATGGTACCTAAAAATCTCCATAGGTGACACTTAAAATTTTTTTTACGGTTACCAGGTTAGAGTTACAGAGGAGGTCTAGTGCTAGAATTATTGCTCTTGCTCTGACGATCGCGGCGATACCTCACATGTGTGATTTGAACACCGTTTACATATGCGGGCGTGACTTCGGTATGCGTTTTCTTTACTGCGGGAGCTCGCGGGGATGGGGGCTCTTTAAAAAAAAAATGTTTTCTTATTTATTTTATATTAAGAAATTGTGTTTTAAAAAAAAAAATTTTTTGATCACTTTTATTGCTGTCACAAGGAATGTAAACATCCCTTGTGACAGTAATAGGTGGTGACAGGTACTCTTTATGAAGGGATCAGGGGTCTAAAAGACTCCCAATCCCTCCTTTGCACTTCAAAGTATTCAGATCGCCATTTTCGGCGATTCTGAATACCGTATATTTTTTAAAAACTGCTGGCAGCCGAGTAAACGGGAAGTGACGTCATGACGTCGCTTCCGCGTTTACAAATAGAGGGCTGGAACGAAGCCGCTCACGGCTTCGTTCCAGACTGTCAGCAGCCGCCGGAGGCGGCCGATTGGTGATCGGGCCTCCTGGTGGATCGGGAGGCCCGGTAAGAGCGGAGGGAGGCGGCGGGAGGGGGGGACGTCCCCTCCTGCTGCTCCGGTATAACAGCCGAGCGGCTTTTAGCCTCATCGGTTGTTATACTTGGATAGCCGATCACCCGCTCTACAAAGCAGCTGCGGGCATCATCCCGGTATAACCCCCAAAAGCCGAGTACGCACATCTGCGTACGTTCGGCGGGAAGGGGTTAAATCAAGAATTGTAATTACATGCCACTGTTAAACGGGGGCAGAAAAAATTGGGCCTTTGGTGGTGGTGGTGGTGGTGCCACAACACTGTAAGCCCTCACAGATACTCTAGTTGAGCGCAGGAATGAGCCCTGCTGTGAAATATTACAGCATAAATTGTGATTAAATGCCCCTGTTAAACAGGGTCAGAAAAATTGGGCCTTAGGCACTGGTGGTGGTGTCACAACACTGCAACCCCTCATAGATACTCTAAATGAGCACAGGGACGAGCCCTGCTGTGAAATATTACAGCAAGAAATTGTAATTACACGCCCCTGTTAAACAGGGGCAGAAAAATTGGGCCTTAGGCACTGGTGCCACAACACTGCAACCCCTCACAGATACTCTAGTTGAGCGCAGGAACAAGCCCTGCTGTGAAATATTACAGCAAAAATTGTAAATACACGCCCCTGTTGAACAGGGGCAGAAAAATTGGGCCTTAGGCACTGGTGGTGGTGCCACAACACTGCAACCCCTCACAGATACTCTAGTTGAGTGCAAGAAGGAGCCCTGCTGTGAAATATTACAGCAAAAAATTATAATTAAAGTGGTGTTCCGGCTGAAATTATACTTTTTAAATAAAAATACCCCTATAATACACAAGCTTAATGTATTCTAGTAAAGTTAGTCTGTAAACTAAGGTCTGTTTTGTTAGTTTATAGCAGTAGTTTGTTATTTTATAAACTTACAGCAGGCCGTGGCCATCTTAAGTCTGGGCATCTGAAGCCAGACTGTATTTCTTCCTGGATCTCATCCTTGCAGATCTCGCACATGCTCAGTGCAGCACAAGCAGTGTAATAGGTTTCAGGTCAGGTTTCCATAGCAACTGCAGTGTCAGAGGAAGTTGCCGCCCTTTCCCAGAAGGCATTGCAAACAGGAAATGATGCGATGGGACGCGGCCAGGGAGGAGGAAGTGAAAAATTAATACAGCAGATATACAGTAAGTGCTGAGAAGAAGAATAAAAAAAATCCAATTCGTTTACAGTGCACAGTTTAGTGAGGGATGCTGAAGAGTTGTAAAAGTGGGTGGAACTCCACTTTAAACGGGCAGAAAAATTGGGCCTTAGGCACTGGTGGTGGTGCCATGAAACAAAAATGTTCTTAGAAGCTATCAACATGAACATTGTGGAGGAATAGGATAGTCACTCAGCATAACAGGATAGTCACTCAGCATAGGCAGTCTTCAAGGGATCTCACATTCATAGAAAAATTAATCGGTTACATCAGCATCAGGTGCTTGGTAGCTGGTGATCCAAGACTGAATCATTTTTATAACGGTGAGCCGATCAACTGAGTCTGTGGACAGGTGCACTCTGTGATCAGTTACAAAGCCTCCAGCAGCACTGAATGTGCATTCAGAAAGAACGCTGGATGCAGGAAAGGCCAGTGATCTATCCTCAACACCCAGTAACCCAGTGGATTTTCGGTTGAAAAGGTCTCCAAGTCTGATCTTACCCCTAGGTATTTCTGCACCATGTAAACCAGACGCTGGCGATTGTTGCTGGAACCGATCAGACCTTGAGGCTGCGGACTAAAGAATTGTCTGAACACATCGGTCAGATGGCCACCTTCTCCACCGCTCCTTCTGTCACTGACCGAAGCCTCAGCAACACGTTGTCCAGGAGGACCAGGAAATTGTAACCTCCCAGGCTCTGGAAACGCATTGCACAAACCTTTCTGCAAGGCCTCCCGAAGATGTTTCATCCTCTGCTCCTTCTGCGAAGGCTGGATAAGTTACGTGACCTTACCCTTATAACGTGGATCAAGAAGGGTTGCCAGACAGTAATGATCCCTCTCCTTGATACCATGAATCCGTGGGTCCTTTCACAGGCTTTGCAGGATCAGGGACGCCATGCAGCGAAGGTTTGCTGAGGCATTCGATCCGGAGTCCTCTGGGTCACTAAGGATGACATGATCCACAGCCACCTCCTCTCAGCCACGTACAAGTCCATGGGTTTCTGGGGACTGAAAACGATCCCTTGAAGACTGCTGCTGATGTTGAGTGCCAGGCTCCACCTCCATGCTGACACAATCCTCCTCCTCTTCCTGTGTGATCGGCGGGCCTGCAGGAATACTGTCTGAATAAAGGGGGCCTTGAGAGGTAAGGAAGTCCTCCTCTTCCTCCCTCTGATCTTGCCCCTATATATTCCTGCACCATGTAAATCAGACGCTGGCGATGGCTGCTGGAACAGATCAGACCTGGGCGTTGAGGACTGAAGAATTGAAGAAAAGGCATCGGTCAGCTGGCCACCTTCTCCACTGCTCTCTCTGTGACTGCATGAAGCCTCAGCAACACGTTGTCCAGTACCAGGAAATTGTAACCTCCCAGGCTCTGGAAACGCATTTCACAAACCTTTCTGCAAGACCTCCCAAAGATGTTTCATCCTCCTCTCCCTCTGCAAAGGCTGGATAAGTTCTACAACCTTACCCTTGTAACGTGGATCAAGAAGGGTTGCCAGCCAGTAATGATCCCTCTCCTTGATACCACAAATCCTAGGGTCCTTTTGCGGGCTTTGCAGGATCAGGGAGGCCATGCAGCGTAGGTTTGTAGAGGCATTCTATCCTGAGTCCTCTGGGTCACTAAGGATCACATGATCCTTAACCACCTCCTCCCAGCCACGTAGAAATCCATGGGTTTCTGGAGACTGCAAACGATCCCTTGAAGACTGCTGCTGATGCTGAGTGTTATCCTCCACCTCCATGCTGACACAATCCTCCTCATCCTCCTCTTCTTCTTTCTGTGTGATCGGCGGGCCTGCAGGAATACTAGTATCTGGATTAAGGGGGCCTTGCGAGGTAAGGAAGTCCTCGTCTTCCTCCCGCTGTTCTGCCTCAAGTGCCCTGTCCATTATTCCACAAAGCGTGTGCTCCAACAGGAAGACAAGAAGGACAGTAACACTGATGCATGCACTGTCACTGCTCATCATCCTCGTGGCCTCCTCGAATGGTGACAGGACAGTGCATGCATCGTTGATCAGTAGCCACTGGCTTGAGGAAAAAAAGCCAAGCTCCCCTGACCCTGTCCTGGTGCCATACTCACACAGGTACTCATTGATGGCCCTCTACTGCATGTGCAGCCGCTGCAGCATTGCCAACGTTGAGTTCCACCTGGTGGGCATGTCACAAATGAGGCGGTTCTTGGGCAGGTTGCATTCCTTTTGAAGGTCAGCCAGCCAAGCACTGGCATTATATGACCGGTGGAAATGCCCACAGACTATCCTGGCCTGCCTCAGGAGATCTTGTAAGCCTGGATACCTGTACAAGAACCGCTGCACCAGCAAATTAAGGATGTAAGCCAAAGAGGGAACATGGGTCAAGTGTCCCTGTCGGAGGGCGGAGAGGAGGTTGGTGCCATTGTCGCAAACCACTATTCTTGGCTGAAGCTGGCATGCTGGCATGTTCTCTAAGCAGACCAACTCAAGCACCGCATGGCATCTTTTTGCTAGAGTGCTTGCGTAGCCCTTTGAACGCCTACGGAGCACCGCTGGTTCCGATGACAAATCTGCAGAGGAAGAGGCCATAGAGGAAGAAGAAGAGGAGGGGGTGGAGGAGAGAGGTGTGGCAGAATCACCACTATTAGTATTTTGGAGGCCTGGTGGCAGAACAAGCTCCAACAATACTGCACCCTATCCTGCATCCTTCCCAGCTGCCAGCAGAGTTATCCAGTGCGCCATGAAAGAAAGGTAACGTCCCTGTCCATACCTGCTGGACTGTGAGTCAGCGGTAATATGCACCTTACCATTGACCGCCCTGTCCAACAAGGCCAAGACATTGCCTTCCATATGCCGGTAGAGAGCCTGAATGGCCTTCTGTGAAAAGAAATGGCGTTTGGGAACCTGGCACTGAGGTACCGCACATTCCACAAATTCTCAATAGGGGGCAGAGTCTACCAGCTGAAAAGGCAGCAGTTGGAGTGCTAGCAATTTAGCCAAGCTAGAATTCAGCCGCTGAGCATGTGGATGGCTGGGACCAAAATTCTTTCTACGGTTTAGCAAGTGGGGTAGGGAAATTTGCCTGCTACAATCAGATGTTGGTGTAGCAATAGCAGATTGCCCGCAAGTACTTGGCACACCTAATTCTACACCTTCACTCCTCTCAGTGCAGGTTTCTGAGAGGACTGAAGGTATAGTGGGGTTGAAGATCCCAGCTGATGAGGAGCAAGGAGAGGTCCGCCTTGTTCTTTGGTGTGGGTCTTTTAAGTACTGTTGCCAATGGACTGCATGGGATGTCGACATATGTCTGGTCAAGCATGTGGTGCCCAAGCGGCTGCTGTTTTGGCCACACTTGATACGCTTTAGACATATGTTGCAAACAGCAACAGTGCGATCTGCTGCACACGTATCAAAAAAGACCCACACCAAAGAACTTTTCAAAATACGCGGGGAGTCAGCAGCTCCCTGCACATGCGGAGCTCTGCGGTGTGATGCAGTCGGGTGGCTGCCCTTAAGCTGGCCCCTGGAGGTCATCCTTCCTCGTTGGAGATGTGCCTCCTCCTCCTCCTCTCTTCTATCAGGCACCCATGTAGAGTCAGTGACCTCATCATCCCCTCCCTCCTCATAACTGGAGCAAACCTGGCAGTATGCTGCAGCTGGGGGAACATGACTGCCAGTTTCTTGTCCTTCTTGGGCACCCCCTCTCTCTGGGCTCACGTTACTGCCTTCCTCAACCTGGGTACCATCCTCGGAGACTTCAAAACGCTGCGCATCCTCCTGCAGCATGTACCTGACACTGTGATCGAACAGTTCAAGGGACTCCTCTGTGCATGATGGTGGGGCTAGGGAAGGAGTGACTGATGACATTGATCCGATGGAATAGGCCGCTTTGGCAGCTGCATTGGCAGGCAAACTACTCTGAGCCTGGGTGACAGAGGATGAGGAGGATGAGGATGGCTTAGTTATCCACTCTACCAACTCTTCTGCATGTTGTGGATCAACACGGCCAGCTGCCGAAAAAAAGGACAAGCGTGCCCCACGGCCACGTGCTGAGGATGCACCGTGTCCATGACCAGCACTGTTGGCTGTAGACACAGTGCCTGCTTGCCCTCTTTTAGTGGCCTGTGAGCGTCTGCCTCTCTGTCATAAAGATCCTGCCAGTAATCGGTGATCCAGACGCACGGGAACACGGCCACAGGTTCCACTGCGCATGCGCGTGCGTTCACGGGTGCTGTCACGCACGGGCACGCGCGCGCGCACTCCCGCTAGTGCCAGGCGGGCTATTTAAACCAGCCTGTCACACTCAATCCCCGCTGTCTGCTCTACAGCGTTTTGTGTGCCTTAACCTGATCTGACCTGTGTACTCTGCTATCTGACCCGGCTTCCTGTTAGACCATCCTGCTATCCACCTGCACCAGACCCTCTTGGCTTGCCTGACCATCCCTCTGTGTAATCCCTGGTACCTCTGCTGCTCGACTGATACCGACCTCCGGCTTGTTTGACCATCCCTGTCTGATACCAGTATCCAGTCTGTTTACCTGCTGCTTGTTCCTGGTTCCAGTCCAGCGTTCCAGACTACTACCTGCTGCTTGTTCCTGGTTCCAGTCCAGCGTTCCAGGCTACTACCTGCTGCTTGTTCCTGGTTCCAGTCCAGCGTTCCAGTCTACTACCTGCTGCTTTGTTCCTGGTTCCAGTCCAGCGTTCCAGTCTACTACCTGCTGCTTGTTCCTGGTTCCAGCCCAGCGTTCCAGTCTATTACCTACTGCTTGTTCCTGGTCCCAGTCCAGCTCTTCAGTCCTGCTTACTTACCTGCTGTGGTTCCTGGTCCTCTCTGCATTCCAGTCTCCAGTCTCCTCTTCAGCTTCAGGTTCCAGAGGGTGCCACCACTTCTGAACTTCCGGTGACTGTTGATCCTGCCAGGCACCCATACCACTCCTCACTCCTGGGTCCTCTGTCTCCATTCCAGGGGAACAGGAGTGGGAGCTGTAAGGAAGGTCTTTCTCTGCACTTCAGGCTCAAAACCTACCACGTAGGTACGTGACACTCTCCTTGGTGGCCTTCCAGACATATTTTAAAATTTTATTAACAAAACACCGCCTGAAGTTTACTAGAAAAAGTACACCAAGAATGGACTGCAGTCAGATATAGGCTCGGCTAGACTAGAATGCAGTGGATATATATAGGAGACTGTATATATATTTAATGCACTGCAGATCACTGAATCACCTGCCTGCCTCCCTGAAAGTGTATTTGAAAACGTACACCAGGAATGGCCTGCAGTCAGATATAGGCTTGGCTAGACTGGAATGCAGTGGATATATATATGTAGGAGACTATATATATATATTTAATGCACTGCAGATCACTGAATCACCTGCCTGCCTGTCTGAAAGTGTATTTGAAAACATACACCAGGAATGGCCTGCAGTCAGATATAGGCTTGGCTAGACTGGAATGCAGTGGATATATATATGTAGGAGACTGTATATATTTTATGCACTGCAGATCACTGAATCACCTGCCTGCCTGCCTGAGAGTGTATTTGAAACCGTACACCAGGAATGGCCTGCAGTCAGATATAGGCTTGGCTAGACTAGAATGCAGTGGATATATATGTAGGAGACTGTATATATATTTTATGCACTGCAACTGCAGATCACTGAATGACCTGCCTGCCTGAAAGTATATTTGAAAATGTACACCAGCAATGGCCTGCAGTCAGTTATAGGCTTGGCTAGACTACAATGCAGTGGATATATATATAGGAGACTGTATATATATTTTATGTACTGCAGATCACTGAATCACCTGCCTGCCTGAAAGTATATTTGAAAACATACACCAGGAATGGCCTGCAGTCAGATATAGGCTTGGCTAGACTAGAATGCAGTGGATATATATGTAGGACACTGTATATATATTTTATGCACTGCAGATCACTGAATCACCTGCCTGCCCGAAAGTATATTAGTAACAGTATGCTAGGAACGGACTGCAGTCAGATCTAGCTAAACTAGATACAGTGGATATATATATATATATATATATACACACGAGACTGACTATATATTCAGGGCTTTTTTTCAGCTAGAACGCGGGGGAACGCAGTTCCGGCACCTCCAGCACTGAATGGATGTAATAGCAATGGGTGCTGGGGTGTGCTGGAGGGTCTATTGATGCTGGGGAATCTATTGTTGTTGGAGCAGATCTATTTTTGGGGAGGTCTTCTGTTGCTTGTGGGGGATCTATTGTAGCTGGCGGTGGGTCTTATGTTGCTGGGGGTCAATTGTTGCGGGGAGGGATCTACTGTTGAGGGAGGGGTCCTTGTTGCTGACTGCTTGATGGTCTATTGATGCTGGCTTCTGGGGAATCTATTGTTGCTGGAGGGGATCTATTTTTGCAGTGGGGTCTATTGTTGCTGGTGGAGGATCTATTGTTGCTGGGTTGGGTCTTTTGTTGCAGGGGTCAATCAGTGCTGGGAGGGATTTACTGTTGAGGTTAGGGTCTAATGTTCCTCGCTGTTGGAGGGTCTATTGATGCTGGCTTTGGGGAGCCAATTGTTGCTAAGGTGGATCTATTGTCACTGGGGTGTCCATTGTTGCTAGATTTCTTTTACTGCCTTTCTTGTTATTATTAACAAATTCCATACAAAATACTTAGCACCACAAAATGATACTTGGTTGTGTATTCTATAAAGGGGTAAGGGGTGGACAAATGAATGGTTGCTTGGAGGTGGGTAGGGGGCGGAGTCAAGTGGTGACTCGGAAGGGAGGAGTTCCTGCACCTATTCTCTGAGAAAAAAAGCCCTGTATATATTAAATACACTGCAGCTAACTGAATAGCCTGCCTGCCTGAAGTATTAGAGTACACCAGGAACGGACTGCAGTGAGATATAGCTAAACTGGATACAGTGGATATATATGTATATACACATGACTGACTGTATATACAGTGGGGACGGAAAGTATTCAGACCCCCTTAAATTTTCACTTTTTGTTATATTGCAGCCATTTGCTAAAATCATTTAAGTTCATTTTTTTTCCTCGCTAATGTACACACAGCACCTCATATTGACAGAAAAACACAGAATTGTTGACATTTTTGCAGATTTATTAAAAAAGAAAAACTGAAATACCACATGGTCCTAAGCATTCAGACCCTTTGCCACACACTTGTCTATATAAGACCTTACATATACAGGTGTGTGGCATGTCAGAGCAAATGAAAATCATGAGGTCAAAGGAACTGCCTGAAGAGCTCAGAGACAGAATTGTGGCAAAGCACAGATCTGGCCAAGGTTACAAAAAAATTTCTGCTGCACTTAAGGTTCCTAAGAGCACAGTGGCCTCCATAATCCTTAAATGGAAGACATTTGGGACGACCAGAACCCTTCCTAGAGCTGGCCGTCCAGCCAAACAGCTGTCGGGGGACAAGAGCCTTGGTGAGAGAGGTAAAGAAGAACCCAAAGATCACTGTGGCTGAGCTCCAGAGATGCAGTCGGGAGATGGGAGAAAGTTGTAGAAAGTCAACCATCACTGCAGCCCTCCACCAGTCGGGGCTATATGGCAGAGTGGCCCGACGGAAGCCTCTCCTCAGTGCAAGACACATGAAAGCCCACATGGAGTTTGCTAAAAAACACCTGAAGGACTCCAAGATGGTGAGAAATAAAATTCTCTGGTCTGATGAGACCAAGATAGCACTTTTTGGCCTTAATTCTAAGGGGTATGTGTGGAGAAAACCAGGCACTGCTCATCACCTGTCCAATACAGTCCCAACAGTGAAGCATGGTGGTGGCAGCATCATGCTGTGGGGGTGTTTTTCAGCTGCAGGGACAGGACGACTGATTGCAATCAAGGGAAAGATGAATGCGGCCAAGTGCAGGGATATCGTGGACGAAAACCTTCTCCAGAGTGCTCAGTGACTGGGCCGAAGGTTTACCTTCCAACAAGACAATGACCCTAAGCACACAGCTAAAATAATGAAGGAGTGGCTTCACAACAACTCCGTGACTGTTCTTGAATAGCCCAGCCAGAGCCCGGACTTAAATTCAATTGAGCATCTCTGGAGAGACCTAAAAATGGCTGTCCACCAACGTTTACCATCCAACCTGACAGAACTGGAGAGGATCTGCAAGGAGGAATGGCAGAGGATCCCCAAATCCAGGTGTGAAAAACTTTCCCAAAAAGACTTGTGGCTGTATTAGATCAAAAGAGTGCTTCTACTAAATACTGAGCAAAGGGTCTGAATACTTAGGACCATGTGATATTTCAGTTTTTCTTTTTTAATAAATCTCCAAAAATGTCAACAATTCTGTGTTTTTCTGTCAATAAGGGGTGCTGTGTGTACATTAATGAAGAAAAAAAATGAACTTAAATGATTTTAGCAAATGGCTGCAATATAACAAAGAGTGAAAAATTTAAGTGGGTCCGAATACTTTCTGTCCCCACTGTATATATTAAATACACTGCAGCTAACTGAATCACCTGCCTGCCTGAAGTATATTAGAAAGAGAACACCAGGAACGGTGTACACAAGCCTGGATGTATATATATAATAAATACACTACAGCTAACTGAATCGCCTGGCTGCTCAATCTAAATGCTCCACCTAAATGAAATGACACTCTCTCGGTCAACGCCAGCAACACACTACACAGGACCGACGTGCAGGCGGCCTTATATAGTGTGGGGTGTGGACCTAACCCCCTGAGCAGGGTGCCTTTGGCCAATTATGGCTCTCTTTGCTGACGGCGCTGTGATTGGCCAAAGCATGCGGGTCATAAGGCATGCTTGGCCAATCATCAGACAGAAATGCACTGCTCTCCCGCAGTGCATTATGGGCAGCTACGCGTCGCTTGAATTTGATGCGAACGACCCATAATGTTCATTTTTCGACGAACGGGCGAAAAGCCAATGTTCGAGTCGAACTCATGTTCGAGTCGAACTCATGATCGAACCGAACAGAAAGCTCATCCCTAATCATAAGGTGTTTTATTAAACTCTAGTTTTACTTTACACTGTCTTTTCTTAACATATATTTTGGTAGTTATATGATTAATTATTTATAGAGTACTGCTGTACCTCTAGACTCAACTTGCTGCCTGTTGGGTGTTCTTGAGGAAGCAATTCTGGAGGAAATGATTAGAGTGGCCTTTAACCGTGCCTTGTTTCAGGCTCGGAAAGTGATTCTTCTAGGCTGGAAATCTTTGAATCCACATCCATTAAAACTTTGGTGACCTATATGGGAAACACTCTTCCCCTCAGAGGTATATACTGTAACGGTGACCCCACCCCCCCTCTGACATCACGGGAAAACCCATAGGGAAGTTCCCGTCAAGTCCCAGTGCGTCAGAGGGGGCGGGGTCACCGGGTGGCCCCACCCTCCATTATTTAAGAAGTGTCAGAAGACGAGAAGCGTCACACAGTGGGAGCCTCCCATCATGGATGCGGAGCGGCCCGAGAACGAAGAAGGGAAGAAGACGCCGTGGAGGAAGATGCCGGACGAGAACACCGGAGCAAGAAGCAGAGAATCGGAGGAAGAACCAGAGGAAGAAGAAGATGGAGGAAGAAGCCGAAGGAAGATAGAAGAAAGAAGATGGAAAGAAGAAGACTTTAAATAAAGGAATTGTTGACACTTTTGACACTTTTTTTGTGAAATGGTAGGGGTAAAGTACCCCCTTATCATTTCACACAGGGGGGGCCAGGATCTGGGGGTCCCCTTGTTAAAGGGGGCTTCCAGATTCCGATAAGCCCCCCGCCCATAGACCCCCACAACCACCGGGTAAGGTTTGTGGGGATGAGGCCCTTGTCCTCAACAACATGGGGACAAGGTGCTTTGGGGGCATCCCAAAGCACCCTCCCAATGTTGAGGGCATGTGGCCTGGTACGGTTCAGGAGGGGGGGCGTTCTCTCGTCTCCCCCTCTTTTCCTGCAGCCTGCCAGGTTGCGTGCTCGGATAAGGGTCTGGTATGGATTTTTGGGGGGACCCCACGCCATTTTTTTTTTAATTTTAGCACGGGGTTCCCCTTAAAATCCAAACCAGACCTGAAGGGTCTGATATGGATTTTGAGGGTGACCCCCACGCCATTTTTTTTTAAATTTTGGCGCGGGGTTCCCCTTAATATCCATACCAGACCTGAAGGGCCTGGTATAGAATTTAGGGGGACCCCCACGCCATTTTTTTTTTAAATTCTGGTTCGGGGTTCCCCTGTGGGGAAATCCCATGGCGTTTTTATCAATGAACTTTTATGTATATTGTCGGACCGACAATTCATTAATAGCCGCGAGTAGTTTTAAATTACTTTTTTTCCTTTGAAATGTCATTTTGCTGTCAGACTGTTCTAAACACGGGAAACATGCGCCCCTTTACAGGCATACTATAGACACCCCCCAGGTACGAACGGTCCTTTTTAAAACTTTTTTTTGCATTGATCCATGTCCCGTGGGACAGGATCCAGGTCCCCAAACACTTTTTATTACAATACCATGCATATAATCCTTTAAAATTAGCACTTTTGATTTCTCCCATAAACTTTTAAAGGGTGTTCCGCGGCCTTCGAATTTGCCGCGAACACCCCAAATTGTGCGCTACTCGGCGAACTGGCGAACAGCCGATGTTCGAGTCGAACATGAGTTTGACTCGAACTTGAAGCTCATCCCTAGTAAGGAGTACAAAGACAAGTGTGTCTTGCCTACAGTCAAGCATGGTGGTGGGAGTGTCATGGTCTCGGGCTGCATGGGTGCTGTTGGCACTAGGGAGCTACAGTTCATTGAGGGAACCATGAATACCAACATGTACTGTGACATACTGAAGCAGAGCATGATCCCCTCCCTTCAGAGACTGGGCTGCAGGGCAGTATTCCAACATTACAACATCCCCAAACACACCTTCAAGATGACCACTGCCTTGCTAAATAAGCTGAGGGTAAAGGTGATGGACTGGCCATGCTGGTCTCCAGACCTAAACCCTATTGAGCATCTGTGGGGCATCCTCAAATGGAAGGTGGAGGAGCAAAAGGTATCTAACATCCACCAGCTCCGTGATATCGTCATGGAGGAGTGGAAGAGGACTCCAGTGGCAACCTGTGAAGCTCTCGTGAACTCCATGCCCAAGAGGGTTAAGGCAGTGCTGTAAAATAATGATGGCCACACAAAATATTGACACTTTGGGCCCAATTTGGACATTTTCACTTAGGGGTGTACTCACTCTTGTTGCAGCGGTTTAGACATTAATGGATGTGTGTTGAGTTATTTTGAGGGGACAGCAAATTTACACTGTTATACAAGCTCTACACTCACTAATTGCATTGTAGCAAAGTGTAATTTCTTCAGTGTTGTCACATGAAAAGATATAATAAAATATTTACAAAATGTGAGGGATGTACTCACTTTTGTGAGATACTGTATAACAACATAGAGGCTGTATGGACATGTTTAAGAGGTTATGGGCTCCTTGACTAAATACACCTGGGTTGAGTCCTAAGGAACTTATCCAGATGAGACTATTGCAATGTCCGGGTGGATAAATCTGTCTAATAGTACTGATACTGGGAGGTTTGTTCTCTTTCTTGAATATTATATGTATATGACATATTTCTAATGGTTATTATTTTTGGATGGCTTATTTTTTGACTGGCCCACTAGGGCATTGTTATGTTATGGTATAAGCACTACCTGAGGTATGTCTTTTGAAACATTTTATCTTTTTTTTCAATGTATGTACACTGGATTGTTTTATTTTGCTCAATAAAACCTTTTCAGATTTTAAAAAAAATACATTTATAGAGTTCTCAACATCACAGTAAAACGAGGGATGACATAAATCGAAACAGGGACAGAGGGAGTTGTCAGTTGTGGACTATTTGTTGAATAAGTGAGATCAGCCCCGATAGGATGCCCTTGGTTGAGTGATTGCTGCTAATGGTGGTTCTTCCAATTGTTAAAAATAAGGGTTCACGCACTTTTTTTCCAGGCTTAACTTGAGGGTTCAATTCACAAAGAGTTAAATCCGAGATAAAATACATTTTTTTGCAGTTCACAAGAAAGCACTACTAAAATAATGCATGAGTTATTTCATCAAAATGTGAAGTATATTACTCATGAAACCATGCAGTATTTCATCTCATGCAGTATCCAGTGGAGTGGATACAGTGGAGAAGGATTAGAACCCCTGTCAGTTTTTATTGCTCATAAAAAGGTAAAATGGTTTACATTTTAAAAATCTGCCAAATCACTAAGTCAGTGCGGTCCCTCCAGCATATGTATTAATTCAAAAGAAAAACGGTGACTGCAATAACAGTCAAAGGGAAGCTGCTTTCACAGGACACATGTGGTGTATTAAAGACAACTAAGTTACATTAAGTAAATACAAAATATATTTATAAATGTCAAATATTGAATGAAAATACACATATTTAAATAACCTTCTTCCACCAATACAAAGTCACTGCTTAGGGATTGGCTAAGCTTCCAAAAAGTATGCAGATCGACCCTGCTGGCCTCTGCCCTCCAGCTTCTAGAAATTTCTCCAAATTTCCAGAACCAGGGGGAGGCGCCAGAGACCTGCTTGTATGAGTCATTCAGACTGACCCATAATCCATGACCCAATTAAGACTCACATGTTAACTATGAGCCAAAACGTAAACGTGCCTACACTCATACTAGTAGCACACTAGAGGGTGATACAGCGGGGACACGTTCTCATGTGACAACTGTCTAAAAGTGAGTTTCCTTCACATTGAACAGATATCCTCTCACTTCATGTTGAGTCGACAGGACAGGAAGTGAAGGAAAGTCTCCCTAATAAGACACAAATGGTAAAGAAAAAACTGACAGTGGGGTTAACTCTCCCCCACTCTATCTTAAATTAAAATTTTGGCTATAGATATACTTTACCTGACAGGGGTTCAAACTCTTCCTCGCTCTATCCAAAACTAACAAGAAAGCTTTGGCTGGATATATACTTTAAATGACTAAACTTGCCTAAAGTCCAGTGAGGGAGGAGTTGGTAAGAGATGGGTAATAAGGAATGTTTTTCCTTCTACTCATCCATTAAAACATGGAAAACACATGAAAACATTCTGCCAGCCTAGCAACTACAGATGTGCACAATGATGTCGGCCAATCAAAATTAGACATTAGTCTCAAATTTCACCACGCAGCAAAAAACATCATACCTTTAAGATAACCTTGTTTTGCTTTGTAAGGTTTTGTGAGGTTGTGTGAGGTTTCCAAGCACCCCTCACATCCTGTGTTTACTCATTTTATATAGGTGGTTGTGGCTGGTGAACAGGGAGGTAGCATTCATTTGTGAATTTTAAGTGTTTGTTGTGACAACCATAGACCTTAGCTAGTTACATAAATGTGGTTAGCTTGTTTTAATTTTGATGCTGGAACTAGAGGGGACCTAGTCAACTGTTACCATTCTATCTGTGTTCTGGAGTATATGTATATAATTTTACTGTTTTCAAACTCATGGGTGCCTGGTCATCTTCCCAGTGTTGTGGTCTGCTTGCTTTTAAAGCTAAAGTTTAGTTAAAGTAATTAGTTAAAAAATGTAATTAATTAATACAACTTTTTTTCTGTACAGCTTTATTTACAATTACATTCCTGTAGTAACGTATGTCCCATGATGTGCAGGCTGCTGGATTCTGTAGAAATCTTCCATGCAGGGCTGCCCTGTCCTCTTCCTGTTGCTAAACTTTTGATGCTGTAGGAGTTAACAAAAGTGAAAAATATGTATACTGTGCCACGGATTTCCCTATAAATGTTAATTCCTTTAGTGGCACCCTTGCTGTTCTTTTCACTTCCCTGTGGAAATTAACAAAAAAAACAACCAAAGGTGAGCGCTAGGTACTAGTGTATCTCCTTAACACAATGTTATATACAATTTAAGTAAAACCTTAAAAATTGTTTAATACTTCCCCTCTAAAAGTATACATCCAGTTAACAAGGTCCATGCAATTGAACGCACGCCAAACCGCCATCTTGTTAGTGGTGTTGACATTGGTATTGAGAGAGATAACACACTCCTGGATCCTGCTAGTGTATATAAATACTGTATATCTATATCTATATCTATATATATGTACCTTAAAGCGGAGCTCCACCCAAAAGGGGAAGCTCCACTTGTTTGCCTCCTCCCCCCCCTCCGCTGCCACATTTGGCACCTTCTCAATGGAGGAAAAGGTAGGAGGGGGCATGTAGTGAAGATTTATACAGAATCCAGCAGCCTGCACATTGTGGGACATATGGCATTGCATGAAAGTAATATAACCAAACCTGTAGCGAAAAATATATATTTTTTTGTTAAACTTCAGCTTTAATTATTTAGAATATTTTGTTATGCTAGAACCTGTAGAGGCGTGATATTAGAAATTCTGTATATAGCCCCACGGAACAGACAGCGCACAGCAGCGTTGCCAATCATCAGTATTTTTACTGGCAGCCAGTAAAAAATTATCACTTTTCTCCTCTCAGTACATGCCAGGGACAGGAAAAGGTTGCCAGTGAAAAATATGACTGTGACGTCTGCTACAGAGCATTCGGGCAGTGCCAGTGGGGGGCAGGTCTGGCGAAGGCGGTGCCTGAGCGTGTTGTGTGATAGTGCAAGGAGGCCGAGTGGAGAGGCCGGAGTCTCATAGGCATGTCCGTGGGACGGGAGCAAGCCTCAAGCGGGACTGTCAGTGCTGTTGAGACTGGAGTGGACTGAAGGGATCACTTGGCATGGGAAGAGACTGTCACTGTGACTCAGGAGAGGACATGTCGGGTCGGTAAATTGTCATCATCATCTGTGGGGCTGCACACTGCTGTCAGTGTCACTGTGAGAGTCAATTTAATGTGTGTGTGCCTGCCCATTCTAATTTCTTGCACTCCTGAGTCCTGTCCCTGAGCTACTTACTTACTATATCACAAATAAAATAAGAAATATGTTTTTGCTTTAATATCTACCTTAAATCACATTGCTAATTGCATATTGTAATTGTTTGTTGCTTAAATACTGAGATTTGCACTTAAAACTGTAATGTTGTAACTTTTGAAAATGTCAGTAAAAAAGTGGCCGTGCCAGTAAATTTTGGGTGTTGTGTCAGTAAATTTCAGTCAGCAACTGGTGCACAGTCCATATGGGCTTTGCTGCTCAACTGCAGAAAGGAAAGAGGAACTTTATTTTGGGGAAAAGACATAACTATAACAGTACCAGAGATGCAACTACAAACTTAGAAACACTACCATCTACTAGTTGAAGAATATATGTCTACAAATTATGATGTACAGTAGTTGTTGCACAAAATACAATTCTGTATTCCAACACCCCCACTCAACAACTACTCCTTATATTAGTCCCATTTCGGATCTCAGTTCTATTTGAATTTGAGACAAGACCTACTTTATATCCAAATGTACATGATCAGTAGCACAGTGGAGTAGTGGTTAGCACTTCTGCCTGGCAGTGCCAGCATCATCAGTTCAAATCCCAACCATTATACTGCCTGCCTGCATGTTTTCTCTTTGCTTGTGTGGGTTTCCTCCCACACTCTTAGGCTGGATTCACACCTATGCATTTTTAGTGCTTTTTGCATTTTGCAGATTTGCACCACAGTCCATTTAACATGGTTTGCTATGGAACACGTTCTGTAGTGCAAATCTGCAAAATGCACTAAAAATGCATAGGTGTGAATCCAGACTTAAGACATGCTGGAAAGTTAATGGTCTCCTATCTAAATTGCCTATAGTATATATGAATGACTTATGAAACTTAGGCTGCAAGCTCCTTGAGGGCAGGGACTGATGTGAATGTACAATATATAGTAGATGTAAAGTGCTGCATAAAATTGTTGATGCTATATAAACACCAGTAATAAATAAAAATGAAATGGTGGTGTTCTAGATCACTATTAAAATTAGGCTTAGCGGATTAGCAGGATTCAGCATTCCAGATGAAGCTATTGAATAACATGTATTTTACCAATAAAAGAGCAATTAACCATAAATTCGGCTCAAAATGAAGCTGTCAAAACTGTGTAAGAGGAATTGTGATAATGGAAATGTTATAGCCATAAAAGAAACTTGATCTGAAAGTAAACCGTTAGCAGAAGCATAACCACAACTGAAAACTCAAGTCAGGAAATGGAACATCAGTTGAATAGCAAGAGGCAGATTAGTAATAAAATACACCTGAGAACGGACAGAGCTAGTACAAAACATACAGAAGTAACTGTAGAAAGTGATAAAAGTTTAGACCAATAAACATGAGTTTTAAAATGATAAAAAAAAAAAGATGATATATGCCATTATTGAAAATGTAGGATCAGATCAGAGTCTTTTTACATGAATTATGTCTAAAGCCGCGAACACACGAGCGGACTTTCCGGCATACTTGGTCCGGCGGACACAATCCGACCGTGTGTAGGCTCCGGCGGACTTTCCCCGTGGACTTTTTCCCAAAAGCCCGCCGGACCTAAATTTGAAACATGTTTTCAATCTTTCCGTCGGACTCAGTTTCTGGCGGAATGTCCGCTCGTCTGTGTGCTGGTCCGACGGAAGGCCCGCTCGTCTGTATGCTGGTCCAACGGACCAGATACGACGCAAGGGCAGGGTATTGCATTTCGCGCTCGCTGCAATAGGAAAAACAAATTTTCCTATTGCGGCGAGCGCAGGTCATACCAGGCCCTTAGGTCTGGTATGGATTATAAAGGGAAACCCCTACGCCGAACCGTACCAGGCCGCATGCCCTCAACATGGGGGGTGGGTGCTTTGGGGGAGGGGGCACCCTGCGGGGCCCCCCCACCCCAAAGCACCTTGTCCCCATGTTGATGAGGACAAGGGCCTCTTCCCGACAACTGGCTGTTGGTTGTCGGGGTCTGTGGGCGGAGGGCTTATCGGAATCCGGGAGCCCCCTATAAATAAGAGGGCCCCAGATCCCGGCCCCCCACCCTATGTGAATGAGTATGGGGTACATGGTACCCATACCCATTCACCTAGGGAAAAAGTGTCAATAATAAAACACACTACACAGGTTTTTAAAATAATTTATTAAACAGCTCCGGGGGGGGTCTTCCTCCGGCTTCGGGGGGTCTTCCTCCGGCTTTGGGGTCTTCTTCCGGCTTTGGGGGTCCCTCCGGTTCCTCTTCTCCCAGCGTCCGGTTGGTTCTCCTCCGCTCTCTCCGGCCTCTTCTCCCGGTGTTCCAGATCTTCGGCCGGTTCCTCCGCTGTCCGGTGACCACGCCCCCTAAAACGTCATAGTCCCAGCATGCCCAGGGACTGTGACATCATAAGGGAGCCTATATAAGTCACAACGGAGCGCTCAGAGAGCAGTCCAGCTAGAGAGAGTGTCGTGTCAACATCTGGAGAAGGCAATAGGGAAGAAGACAAGAAGCCCAGAAGTCCGGACCTCCGCTGGCAAAAGAGCGGCATGAAGACAGCGGAGGAACCGGCCAAAGAACTGGAACTCCGGGAGAAGAGGCCGGAGAGAGCGGAGAAGAACCAACCGGACGCCGGGAGAAGAGGAACCGGAGGGACCCCCGAAGCCGGAAGAAGACCCCCAAAGCTGGAGGAAGACCCCCCCGAAGCCGGAGGAAGACCCCCCGGAGCTGTTTAATAAATTATTTTAAAAACCTGTGTAGTGTGTTTTATTATTGACACTTTTTCCCTAGATGAATGGGTAGGGGTACCATGTACCCCATACTCATTCACATAGGGTGGGGGGCCGGGATCTGGGGGCCCTCTTATTATAGGGGGCTCCCGGATTCCGATAAGCCCCCCACCCGCAGACCCCGACAACCAACGGCCAGGGTTGTTGGGAAGAGGCCCTTGTCCTCATCAACATGGGGACAAGGTGCTTTGGGGTGGGGGGCCCCGCCGGGTGCCCCCTCCCCCAAAGCACCCACCCCCCATGTTGAGGGCATGTGGCCTGGTACGGTTCAGGAGGGGGGGCGCTCGCTCGTCCCCACCCCCTTTCCTGACCGGCCGGGCTGCGTGCTCGGATCGGGGTCTGGTATGGATTTTAGGGGGGACCCCACGCCGTTTTTTCGGCGTAGGGGTTTCCCTTTATAATCCATACCAGACCTAAGGGCCTGGTATGACCCGCGATGGGGCTCGCAAGGTGTCAATCTCGCCGATAAAAGCGTCAAGATTGACTTCCTTTTCTAGTCCCGTCGTACCTGAGTCACGTTCAAAATGAACAGACTTGTCCGTGTGTGGGCAAGTCCGTTCATTCTGAAAGTCCGCCGTAACTCCGGCGAAAGTCCATCGGAAAGACGGGCGGACCTAGCCCGCCGGACAGTCCGGTTGTGTGTGGGCAAGGCCGTCCGTTTTTAAGTCTGGCGCATCTGGCGGACAAAGTCCGTCGGAAAGTCTGCCGGACCAAGTATGCCAGAAAGTCCGATCGTGTGTACGCGGCATTAGTGTTTATACAGTATCTCACAAAGGTGAGTACACCGCTCACATTTGAGTAAATATGTTATTATATCTTTTCATGTGACAACACTGAAGAAATTACACTTTGCTACAATGTAAAGTAGTGAGTGTACAGCTTGTAAATTTGCTGTCCCCTCAAAATAACTCAACACACAGTCATTAATGTCTAAACCGCTGGCAACAAAAGCGAGTACACCCCTAAGTGAAAAGGTCCAAATTGGGCCCAATTAGCTAATCTCCCCCCCCGTGTCATGTTACTTGTTAGGGTTACAAGGTCTCAGGTGTGAATGGGGAGCAGGTGTGTCAAATTTGGTGTTATCGCTCTCATTCTCTCATACTGGTCACTGGAAGTTCAACATGGCACCTCATGGCAATTAACTCTCTGAGGATCTGAAAAAAAGAATTGTTGCTCTACATAAAGATGGCCTAGGCCAGTGATGGCGAACCTTGGCACCCCAGATGTTTTGGAACTACATTTCCCATGATGCACTCTGCAGTGTAGCTGAGCATCATGGGAAATGTAGTTCCAAAACATCTGGGGTGCCAAGGTTCGCCATCACTGGCCTAGGCTATAAGAAGATTGCCAAGACCCTGAAACTGAGCTGTAGCTTGGTGGCCAAGACCATACAGCATTTTTAACAGGACAGGTTCCACTCAGAACAGGCTTTGCCATGGTCGACCAAAGAAGTTGAGTGCATGTGCTCAGAGTCATATCCAGAGCTTGTCTGAGGGAAATAGACGTATGAGTGCTGCCAGCATTGCTGCAGAAGTTGAAGGGGTGGAAGGGTCAGCCTGTCAGTGCTCAGACCATATGCCGCACACTGCATCAAATTGGTCTGCATGGCTGTCATCCCAGAAGGAAGCCTCTTCTAAAGATGATGCACAAGAAAGCCTGCAAACAGTTTTCTGAAGACAAGCAGACTAAGGACATGGATTACTGGAACCATGTCCTGTGGTCTGATGAGACCAAGATAAACTTATTTGGTTCAGATGGTGTCAAGCGTGTGTGGCGGCAACCATGTGAGGAGTACAAAGACAAGTGTGTCTTGCCTACAGTCAAGCATGGTGGTTTGGAGTGTCATGGTCTTAGGCTGCATGAGTGCTGCTCACACTGGGGAGCTACAGTTCATTGAGGGAACCATGAATGCCAACATATACCGTGACATACTGAAGCAGGGCACGATCCCCTCCCTTCGGAGACTGGGCCGCAGGGCAGTATTCCAACAGTATAATGACCCCAAACACACCTCCAAGATGACCACTGCCCTTGCTAAAGAAGCTGAGGATAAAGGTAATGGACTGGCCAAGCATGTCTCCAGACCTAAACCCTATTGAGCATCTGTGGGGCATCCTCAAACGGAAGGTAGAGCACAAGGTCTATAACATCCACCAGCTCCGTGATGTCATCATGGAGGAGTGGAAGAGGACTCCAGTGGCAATCTGTGAAGCTCTGGTGAACTCCATTCCCAAGAGGGTTAAGGCAGTGCTGGAAAATAATGGTGGCCACACAAAATATTGACACTTTGGGCCCAATTTGGACATTTTCACGGGGTGTACTCACTTTTTTTGCCAGCGGTTTAGACATTAATGGCTGTGTGTTGAGTTATTTTGAGGAGACATCAAATTTACACTGTTATACAAGCTCTACACTCACTACTTTGCATTGTAGCAAAGTGTAATTGAGGACTATGCATTGGGGACTATGTAAGCTCTATAGTCAATGCACCAAACTGCGTCCGGACGGCATGCCGGAATAGCAGGTATTTAAAAAAGAAACGGTTGTCAATACCATGCTCTCCCCTTAAAAATTCAAAGGTAACAAAATTATTCCCTCGGACAACATGGGAGAGGTGGGTGACTTTAAAACAAACCCACCAGTTTGAATCTGGGTGACCACAGAGCTCAGGGAGGGTGAGGTTGTTCCATAAGGGAGTGTGTGGTGATGATCCCCGGTCCGATGTTACAAGAATATTACCCCCTTCTTTCCATGCTATGGGTGAATATCAAGAACACCTGTATCGCAATGCTTTATGCAGTTCATCTTTAACCGCTTCAGCCCCGGAAGGATTTACCCCCTTCCTGACCAGAGCACTTTTTGCGATTCGGCACTGTGTCGCTTTAACTGACAATTGCGCGGTTGTGCGACGTTGTACACAAACAAAATTAATGTCCTTTTTTACCCACAAATAGAGCTTTCTTTTGGTGGTATTTGATCACCTCTGCGGTTTTTATTTTTTGCGCTATAAACAAAAAAACAGCGACAATTTTGAAAAAAACGCATTATTTTTTACTTTTTGCTATAATAAATATCCCCCAAAAATAAATAAAAAAACAATTTTTCTCCTCAGTTTAGGCCGATATGTATTCTACATATTTTTGGCAAAAAAAAAAATCGCAATAAGCGTATATTGATTGGTTTGCGCAAGGTTATAGCGGCTACAAAATAGGGGACAGATTTATAGCATTTTTATTATTATTTTTTTTTTTTATTAGTAATGGCAGCGATCTGCAATTTTTATCATGACTGCGACATTATGGCCGACACGTCGGACAATTTTGACACATTTTTGGGATTATTGGCATTAATACAGTGATCAGTGTGATTAAAAATGCATTGATTACTGTAAAAATGTCAATGGCAGTGAAGGGGTTAAGACTAGGGGGCAGTGAAGGGGTTAAGTGTGTCTTAGTTTGTGTTCTAACTGAAGGGGGATGGGGACTGTGCAGGGAAGATAACATATCGCTGTTCATATTCTGTATGAACAGACGATCTGTCACTTCTCCCCTCAGAGAACCGGAAATTGTGTGTTTACACACACAGTTCCGGGTTCTCCGTGTCTCAGCGGCGATCGCGACCGCCAGGCACTTGCATTGGCTCGGGGGGCGAGCGTCGAGCGCGCCCCCTAGTGGCCATAGGGCGAAGCGACATTACATAACGTCGTTTCGCCCAGCCGTACCATTCTGCCGCAGTACAACTGCAGCGGTTGGTCGGCATGTGGTTAAGAGAGGTGACCTGGCCGAAAAAGGCCGATAGGAGAGCTGTCGAGGGGGTCTGAGGGTCAGAATGCAACCAGTCATAGACATAAGTAAGTTGGGATGCAATAAAATAGGTGCCTGCAGAGATGATTTTGATTTGGGCAATCCGGGGTTGGATATTATTTAATAGGAAAGAGGAAAGGGTAGATTCAATAGTCAAAAAAAAGCTTTTTTGGGAGAAAAACAGGGGCTGGTTTAAAGCAATACAAAAATTTTGGTAAGAAAATTATTTTGAAAATATTAATCCGGCCTATGAGGTTCAGGGGCAGTGCTGACCAAATATATATCATTTAGCAGAGAGCAGCTCTTTTAATAAGACTTAGGCTGGGTTCACACTGCCATGCGAAGCAGCTCACAGCAGGGGTCCGGTGCGTCCCTGTTCACCGTTTCAGGTCCGATTTTGGTCTGCATGCTTAGGGGTTGCCTAAAACCTGTCTGTGAATACACAAGCAAAAACGACATTTACAAACAAAAAAAAAAAATTTAGATTGCCAGCCGCTAGTAGCTTTATTCTATTTGTAAACAAAGTGGCCAGGGATTCCCTTCTTCTACACCAGACTCAATATCCTAGATGAGGGGCTGCAATAGATGTAAGGGGGACCCCATGAAAAAAAAAGCAAAAATCAGTATAGAGTTCCCTATAAAAATACATACCAACCCTTTATCCTTGATGAGAGTTTGGTGTACATTTTAGGGGGATACCCCACACACAAAAAAAACAAAAAACAAGAAAAAAATCCTGATAGGATAAAAGAAGAGGGTGACCATAGTCAGTTGTGTCGCTAGGGGGTTGCGGACTGTACCCAGGTGACACCTGCCAGAGGGGTGACACCCGTCAGCAGGGACACCGCTAACACTGCATCAGCATCCGCATATCTCGCAGACTAGCCGGCTGTCTGGGTTCCCCCTATCCCACTGTCCCCGCTGTCTCACACAGCAGAGCAGACTGAAGCCAAAGCCACCTCCTCCTCCTCTGCTGTTTACATGGACACAGATCGGAGGAGAGACACTGCTGTGCATGCAGAGCTAAGGTCTGTACTGTACTCTATTGTAGATGGACAGAGGAGGGGCACAGAGTGTGTAATAAAGGAGGGGGATCTGGACTGAGGGAGGGGGGTCTGGACTGAAGGGAGGGGGTCTGGACTGAGGGAGGGGAGTCTGTACTTAGTGAAGAGGGGGTCTGCTTTGAGGAAGGGAGGGGTCTGTACTTAGTGTAAGGGGGTCTGGACTGAGGGAGGGGGATCTGTACTTAGTGTAAGGAGGGGTTTGTAGTTAGTGTAGGGGGGTCTGGACTGAGGGAGGGGGGTCTATACTTAGTGGAAGGGGGTCTGGACTAAAGGAGGGGGGCTGTACTTAGTGAAGGGGGTCTAGACTGAGGGAGGGGGTGTGTACTTAGTGTAAGGGGGGCTGTACTTAGTGTAAAGGGGGTCTGGACTGGGGGAGGGGATCTGTACTGAGGTAGGGGGGTTTATACTTAGTGGAGAGGGGGTTCTGTACTCAGGTGGAGTTTGTACTAAGTAAGGGGGGCTGTATTTAGTGGAGGGGGGGTCTGTACTTAGTGGAGTGGGGTTCTAGACTAAGGGAGGGGGTGGTCTGTACTTAGGGGTGAGGGGGGTCTATACTGAGGGAGGGGGTCTGTACTTAGTGGAGGGGGGTCTGGACTGAGGAAGGGGTATGTACTTAGTGAAAGGACGGATTTGTACTTAGTGTAGGGGGGGTCTGGACTGGGGGTGGGAGGCTGTACTTAGTGGGGGGGTCTAGACTGAGGGAGGGGGTGTGTACTTAGTGTAAGGGGGGCTGTACTTAGTGTAGAGGGGGTCTGGACTGGGGCAGGGGATCTGTACTGAGGTAGGGGGGGTTATACTTAGTGGAGAGGGGGTTCTGTACTGAGAAGGGGTTTTGTACTAAGGGAGGGGGGCTGTACTTAGTGGAGGGGGTCTGTACTTAGTGGAGTGGGGGTCTAGACAGGGGGAGGGGGTGGTCTGTACTTAGTGGAGGGGGGTCTGTACTTAGTGAAGAGGGTCTGGACTGAGGGAGGGGTGTCTGTACTTAGTGGGGGAGGGTCTGGACTGAGGGAGGGGTCTGTACTTAGTGTAAGGAGGGATTTGTCCTTAGTGTAGGGGGGGTGTGGACTGGGGAGGGGGGTCTATACTTAGTGGAGGGGGGTATGGACTGAGGGTGGGGGGGCTGTACTTAGTGGGGGGGGTCTGGATTGAGGGAGGGGGTGTGTACTTAGTGTAAGGGGGCTGTACTTAGTGTAGAGGGGGTCTGGACTGGGGCAGGGGATCTGTACTGAGGTAGGGGGGGTTATACTTAGTGGAAAGGGGGTTCTGTACTGAGAAGGGGTTTTGTACTAAGGGAGGGGGTCTGTACTTAGTGGAGGGGGTCTGTACTTAGTGGAGTGGGGGTCTAGACAGGGGGAGGGGGTGGTCTGTACTTAGTGGAGGGGGGTTTGTACTTAGTGAAGAGGGTCTGGACTGAGGGAGGGGTGTCTGTACTTAGTGGGGGAGGGTCTGGACTGAGGCAGGGGTCTGTACTTAGTGTAAGGAGGGATTTGTCCTTAGTGTAGGGGGGGTGTGGACTGGGGAGGGGTGTCTATACTTAGTGGAGGGGGTATGGACTGAGGGTGGGGGGCTGTACTTAGTTGGGGGTCTAGACTGAGGGAGGGGGTGTGTACTTAGTGTAAGGGGGCTGTACTTAGTGTAGAGGGGGTCTGGACTGTGGCAGGGAATCTGTACTGAGGTAGGAGGGTTTATAGTGGAGAGGGGGTCTGTACTGAGGGAGGGGGGCTGTACTTAGTGGAGGGGGGTCTAGACTGAGGGAGGGGGTGTGTACATAGTGTAAGGGGGGCTGTACTTAGTGTAGGGGGGTCTGGACTGGGGGAGGGGATCTGTACTGAGGTAGGGGGGTTTATACTCAGTGGAGAGGGGGTTCTGTACCGAGGGGGATTTGTACTAAGGGATGGGGTCTGTACTTAGTAGAGGGGGTCTGTACTTAGTGGAGGGGTGTCTGTACTTAGTGGGGGGGTCTGTACTTAGTGCAGGGGGTCTGTACTTAGTGAAGAGGGTCTGGACTGAGGGAGTGGTGTCTGTACTTAGTGGAGGGGTGTCTGTACTTAGTGGAGGGGTGTCTGTACTGAGGGGGGGTGGTCTGTACTGAGGGGAAGCTATACTTAGTGGAGAGAGGGGTCTGTACTGAGGGGGGTCTGTACTCAGATAGGGGGTCTTTACTTAGTGGAGTGGGGGTCTAGACTGAGGGAGGGGGTGGTCTATACTTAGGGGAGAGGGGGTCTATACTGAGGGAGGGGGTATGTACTTAGTGGAGGGGGGTCTGTATTGAGGGAGTGGGGGGTCTATACTGAGGGAGGGTGGTCTGTACTGAGGGGGACTATACTTGTTGGAGAGGGGGAGAAGGGGTCCATACTGAGGGAGCGGGGTGGTCTGTACTTAGTGGAGGGGGGTCTGGACTGAGGGAGGAGTGTCTGTACTTAGTGGAGGGGGTCTATATTGAGGAAGAGTGGTCTGTACTGAGGGGGGCTATACTTAGTGGAGAGGGTAGTCTATACTGAGGGAAGGGATCTGTACTTTGTGGAGTGCAGGTCTAGAATGAGGGGAGGGGTGGCCTATACTTAGGGAAGAGGGTAGTCTATACTGAGGGAAGGGATCTGTACTTGGTGGAGGGGGGCCTGGACTGAGGGAGGGTGGTCTGTACTGAGGGGTCTATACTTGGTGGAGAGGGGGGTTTGTACTGATAGGGGGGCTATATTTAGTGCAGGGGGGTCTGTACTGAGGGAGGGGAGTGGTCTATACTTAGTAGAGAGGGGGATCTTTACTGAGGGAGGAGGGTGGTCTATACTTAGTGGAGAGGGGGGTCTGTACTGAGGGGGGGATGGTCTATACTTGCGTGAGAGGGGACCTATACTGAGGGAAAGGGTCTGTACTGAGGGGGAACTATACTTGGTGTAGAAGGGGGTCTGTACTGAGGGAGGGGGATCTATTTTTAGTGGAGAGGGGGGGTCAGTACTGAGGAGGGACATACCATGTTTTACTGCACCAGGTGACACTAACCCTAGTGACGCCACTGACCGTAGTAGTTGTGAGGGAACAGGATCCAGGGGACAGGTGGTAAGGCGGGCTTCTGAGAAAACTTTAGCGACCTCTTCAGTAGTAGCAAGGTCAAAAGAGGAAGTGTTGAGAGCGGATTTGTACAGGGTATGTTAAGTGGGGTAGATGTCTTTGCAGTGGAGATGCCCCTACAAATTGCATCAATCTTGTTTTTGAAGTGATTGGCAATTTTATGAGCATTGAGCGAGTTACTGGGTGAACATGGTGGTGGAGAAACTAGAGAGTTAAAAGTAGAGAAGAGACGACGAGGGCTAGAATGAACAGAATATCATCAGCTTAGGCCCTGCAATCTCTTGACCCAATCACCCAAGTCCTGATCTGGCCCTGTGTAATTGGATAATTGTTGAGGTAGAAATCCTGCAAGGAATAAGGATGTCATTATTGCAAGGGTGTTAGGTTGCCTGTTTTCCTCTGGAGTAATGCTATCAGGTGTGTTGTCTCACTATTGTTATCACTGTTGTCTGGCATGGAATGAAGCCCAAGAATGAAGCTCCACCCTACTGCTACTGCAGTACTCTGGTGATAATTTGGAACAGGCTTCCCATAGTAGCTGGGTCTTTGGAGAACCTTTGTGCTATTAGGTCTTGGCCCAGCTGCCTACAGACATAACTCTGCCCCAAGCTACATCACCAGCCTAATCTCAAAACATCACCCAAATCATTCTCTCTGCTCCTCTCAAGACCTCCTGACCTTTAGCTTCCTGGTCCCCTCCTCCTTTGCAAGACTGCAGGATTTCTCCAGAGTCTCACCCATTTTCATGAGTGCCTTACCCTATTCTGTCTGCCGTTAGACAATTCCTGACAACTGATCTCATCGGGGAAGCCTAATAAACTGTACTTTATTAGCTCATTCCTCACAAATATTACCTTTTGTATCACGAGTCACTCCTTTTTAGATTGAAAACTCTCAGGAGCATGGCCCTTTTGTATTAAGTTTTATTGTAACTGTACTATCTTCCTTTATTTTGTAAAACGGTATGCAAACTGTTGTCACCATATAAATACCCTATTATAATAATAATAATTCAAATTAGAAACAGAAATAAAGTTCTTTCTTTATTTCATAGGAAAGATTTATCCACAGGGTCATACCAAATTAGTTTTGTATACAATCTTAATATTTTTGACAAACGGAAATGAATCCAACCTTGAAGTATAGCAAGCATGTTACGACTAGCTGTCTGATGTTTTGCTTTATAACATGTTTTCCTGAGGTACGCATAACTCATCAGGCACAGAGTCAGCCAAAAGGTATTTTGACTGTCAAATTTCCTTTTTTCTCTCAACGCACAAGAATAAACATGTTTAAAAAAATGCTGTTTCACAAAGTTTTATGTTTCCTAATGAATAATTATGCAGTGCAAACATTAACCACATACTCACAATATTTAGTTGTTATCATTTATTATAAATTGTATCCCATTATGGGTTCGATCTTCAGCAATGACTATGGCTTGCTTATCTAGCCTTCAGAGTACACCAAGCCATCTAAAGTGAACTTATATCATTTTAACTTGACATTTCTTGTGGGCATATAGTTGTGATTTCAGTGTAAACCTGCAGTTTATCGATGCTTGGAGTAGTAAAGCCCAACTTTAGACAATTGCTTTGGTAGACTTCCAATCACTTTCTGTCCAAGTGACACCCTGTCACAGCGTGACACATGGAGTGTCAGCAGAACAGTAAGTGCAAGGAAATCTTCTTGGTGGGGACACATACAGCCATAAAAACCTGACTGTTTCTAACCATTCCTGGAACTATCCCAAATTCCCAAATTTAAACTTAGCTGGCTGTGAGCCTAGAGTTAGTCATGTTTCTGACTGAAGCTATGCACTACTGCAAAGTGAAATTGTCTTGTCACCAACCCCTGACCACCTTATACTTTCATTACCAGTGCTCCTCCACAACTCGTTCCTCCTCAGCAGCCAGTTACACTACCCTGGCCTTCCAGGTATGAGGGCACGAGACCTCTTTCCCTGTGCTTGGTGCTAGCAGCCACTCACTAGGCTCAATCATTGTCACATGACTTGGGAAGTGTTGTCACTCTTCCCCCTGGTTGCTGACACCAATAATTTTAACGCTGGATGCAGGGGAGCGAGAGGCAGCCAGAGATTGCTGGTAAGTTGCAACAGTAAAGCAGTAACAGTGTCTCTTTAATGATAACCAATAACAACTATGGAAGCTATCACTTGTGAATTTTATGAAATTTCCCAGGTTGAAGCCCTCAAACAGATATAGTTTACTATGATATGTTGGGGGTGCAGATCACCAGCCATGCGTATTGGTAAAAGCAAACAGTCCTTATTTGTGAACGATAAATGAAAAACAGCTTATCTTCAGCATGAAAAATAAACAAAACAGTCCTTCAATCTCTTTGAAAACAAATGTTCAGCTCACCACCAACATACCCTTGTCCCTTAACAGGGTTTCAAATCCCTGCCTGCTCCAGGGGTCCAAGGAAAACGTCACCAGCAGCTAAGCAGTGTCTCAGTAACCGAACAGCACACCTAAGATTTCTCCTAGCCTCCAAATCATGGATTCCTTATCAGGACTTAACAATCCTATGAAAGCCGTAATTCAGTTATCACTCTTTGTGACAGATCTCCCAGGACCACTCATCTGCATGGGTGAGAATACTCCAACTATACCTTGTAACCCCAATTAAAGGGACCATAACCAGAACAGCGGTGATATACACTCACTGGCCACTTTATTAGGTACACCTGTTTAATTGCTTGGTAACACAAATTGCTAATCAGCCAATCACATGGCAGCAACTCAATGCATTCAGGCATCTAGATGTGGTGAAGATAAATTGCTGAAGTTCAAACTGAGCATCAGAATGGGGAAGAAATGGGATTTAAGTGACTTTGAACGTGGCATGGTGTTGGTGCCAGACGGGCTGGTCTGAGTATTTCAAAAACTGTTGATCTACTGGGATTTTCACGCACCACCATCTCTAGGGTTTACAGAGAATTTACAGAGAATAATCAGAAAAAGAGAAAATATCAGTGAGTGGCAGTTGTGTGAGCGAAAATGCCTTGTTGATGTCAGAGGAAAATGGGCAGAATGGTTCAAGATGATAAAATGGCAACAGTAACTCAAATAACCACTTGTTACAACCAAGGTATGCAGAATACCATCTCTGAACACATCAAACCTTGAAGAAGATGGGCTACAGCAGAAGACCTCACCAGGTGCCACTTCGGTCAGCTAAGAACAGGGAACTCAGGCTACAATTCGCACACGCCCACCAAAATTGGACAATAGAAGATTTGAAAACCTTGACTTGTCTGGTGAGTCTTGATTTCAGCTGCAACATTCAGATGGTAGGGCCAGAATTGGGCATAAACATAAAAGCATGGATCCATCCTGCCTTGTATCAATGGTTCAGGCTGGTGGTGTAATGATGTGGGGGATATTTTCTTGGCACACTTTGGGCCCCTGTTGGGTACCATAGGCACATCGTTTAAACGCCACGGCCTACCTGAGTATTGTTGTTGACCATGCCCATCCCTTTATGACTACAGTGTACCCATCTTCTGATGGTTCCTTCCAGCAGGATAATGCACTACGTCACAAAGCTCAAATCATCTCAAAATGGTTTCTTGAACGTGACAATGAGTTCACTGTACTCCAATGGCCTCCATAGTCACCAGATCTCAATCCAATAGAGCACATTTGGGATGTGGTGGAATTGGAGATCCACACCATGGATGCACACTAGTGGGGAGAGCTTGTACGCCACTCTGTGTTGGCAGCGATAGAAGGTGATCCCTCAAGTGCGAAGCGGCTGGATCCTGGTAGATCAGCAATGGTGGACCAAAAGGATTTGCATCACCCATTGGTGTGTGTACACCTCCAGCTCGATTTGCTCATTGGGCATAAGCCTAGTTGAGTCCACATGCTCCGGTAAGCCTTCACCTAATCAGTGGTGGGTATCTTCTCGCTTCATTTGACCATCCTTTGCCGGCATTGGTATTTCGCTGTTCTTTCCTTGGATCACTATATGAACTATTCATCTTCGCATTTCTTTTATTTTTTCACTTCACGATTTTTTAACCTATTATTCCTTTTTTTTCTTGTATGCTGTATCATTGATGTTTTGGACATTTTGAGCTGTATATTTCATCCACCAATCATTTGTTTATAAGTTCATATATTTGCAATTTTCTGGTGGATTATGTTCAATTTCTGTGAGATATTATGTTTGCACTAGACATCTTCAACTGTTTAGTTCACTTTATTTCTTTTTCTGCACATCAAGCAGTCCTTAATTAACTATTATTTGCATTGACTCAGCAATACTACACTTGTATCAATTAGAGTCACATTGACCTGGTTAGTAGTAACCATGTGCACTCTATATTAGCACCTCGTTTGTCCATAGGTAGTTGTCACTCATTATTAGAAAAAATAAGTTCAGCGCTAAATTCTACCTGTTTTATGCTGCACTGAGGTGGCGCTTCTCTTTTTTCTTCTATACCTCTGCAGAGTCGGGTTATCTCTGAAGATATCAGCCTTCAGTGTCCAAGTCTTACAGCACCTATATACTTTGTCTTTTTATGTACTATTAAATTAACTATTTCATGGACTTTATTGCATGGACTGTTACAGCTCCCCTCAATATATTCCATAGAGCTGTTTCCCCTAAACTTTCCCAGTCCCTACTGCTACACCTGTTTTTATCTGGAACTTAACAAGTCCATCACATTTTCCTGAAGTGCATAGATAAAGATCGAATTAGTTTTTTTTACTATATTGTTCTCTCAGTATTTGTGTTTATACCTTTCTGACATTGTCCATGCGTTAGATATTTTACCTGCCATCTTCTTTGTTGTATCCAGCACTCTTTACCAGTGGTAATCTGGTGGCCTGTGGCCTATACATGTTGCAAAAATTCCAAACCTAAGAATAGCATTTTTTCCCATATTTACCTTTATATTGGCCCCTATTAACATGGGTAATATTAGTACCCCTTATAACAATTGTTAACATTAATGGCCATTGTTAAACAGTTGAGATCGATAGCTTTCTCAGCTTTATTTTCAGCATAGCTCTAAAGCCTAGTACACACTATTAGTTTTATTTCATTCAACCCAGCGGGCTGAGCGAAAAAAAAAAAAAAATTAAGAGCCCACGAGGAGCCATGCGGCAGATCTTTTTAGGTCACGCCCCTTCAGTTGGCTGCCGTACACACGGGCTGGATGTTGGTCCCTTTCTAATGAACCAGCCTGATATTCGGCCCGTGTGTACTGCCCTTTAGCCATGTGCCGATACTTCTCATGGAGTGGCAGCTAGTTGGAACAAAACTTTTTGGGGTCTGGGATCAATAATGCACATATACAGTATTCCTTTTTTCTAAATCAAGCTTTAATTTTTTACAGTTGGGTAAGGAGTAAATAGCCCAGGGAGTGAGTTTTTTTGACCATCTATTTACAGGTGCCAACAGGCCCCTCTTCCTCTAGGACCCTTCCCAGCTCATGTGGCTGTGTTTATGGCCTTGTCCATTCATTCAGACTGTTTTTTTTCTTAATCAAATACCCTTCCTAACCACCTTTTGTTCAGTTTTTGTAACAAAACCACCAGACAGAGCCCTTGCTAGAGTGGGTGTATGCACTTGTCTATCGTGTATATTGTATTTTCATGAGAAATGGCTTCTCTCTGTGTGGTTGTGAAAGCCACTTTCATGTCTTTTTGGGATTAAGGAGCTGAAGGAGCTGAAGGAGCTAAAAAAAAGGAACCTTTAATATCACTTTAAGTAGACTTTAGCAATGTTTAGAGAGTCATTGTGCTCTTTAACTGTACCGATGATGTTTTCAGCCTTTCAACCCTTTGTAAAATCTTTAAGGTGTAGTTATTACTGGAATTGGTACTCTTCAAGTTACAGGACCATCCTATGCCTCCAAAGGGGAGCGGGCAGAGGGACTGGGATGATTCCATGTTTTTTTTTTTTAAATAACAAACCTGTCATACTTGCCTGCTCTGTGCAGTTGTTTTGCACAGAGTAGCCCCGATCCTCCTCTTCTGGGGTACCCTGTCGGCACTCTGGACTCCTCCTCTTCTCTGTGTGCCACAATAGGAAACCACTTCCTATGGTGGCACACATGCGGGCTCTTTCCAAAGCTTTGCGCTGTGTGTCTATTGACTCACACAGTGCAGCTAGACTTCACCCTCCACTCCCTCATTACTAGATTTGATTGATAGCAGTAGGAGCCAAGGGCTTCAGCTCCTTAATTGAGTCCAGTGAAGAGGGAGAGAGAGCAGCGCCGTACAGCGCTGGATTGAGATTAGGCTCAGGCAAGTATATTGGCTGACAATAGAATGCATTATGCTAAAAAAACTTCAGTATTAACCTTCTGTATATTAAAAGAAAAAAAAAACAACAGATGAATGGGCAAATGTATTAATGATAATCTCATAAGCGATCACTCTCTGTGTTCAGTAGAAAAAGGGATTCCAGAAGATCCTGTCCAATTGTAGATTATAATCATTTTTTTTTTTTTACCATTTTGAACTTTAAAAATAAAAAACTCTTTCACAAGACACTTGAGTGCATGAAAGGGGAAGATGTTTATATACTGCAAAAAAAAATTGTACATGCAGAAGAATGCAAGTTATGGCCATACAAAATTCTACAGCAACAACTAAGACAATTTCCACACACTATACGTTTCTCATCAGTGAGTTTTGAAGTCTCAGCTACATCATCAATGTCATTTTGAGGACGGCATAGAACTGCATAATTTTCTTTAAAACTAAGGCTGGCCATACTTATACTATTTTCTTGTACAATTTTCCTTTAGATTTACCAGGACAATATAATATGAGGTCAAACCTAAACATTTACAATTTGTATGCAATCAGGTGGACCCTTACATTATACTGTATAGTTGAAGGTAAATCTAAAGGAAATTGAATAAGAAAATTGTATAATGTATGGCCAGCCTAAGAAGTTCAACTTTAAGTTAAGCAGTATCAGCTTCAGACAACTATTTCAGTTAGTAGTTTCCAAAGATTTTTTTGGCATGTAACTTTCTTTCATTTGATTAAACCATTTGGGGTCTAAATAGGACATATCATGGATCAATGTTTCATTTTTTTAATAATTCTTCTTCCAGGCTGGTTGCAGCCTGATCCATTACTGCATAGCAAACCTAATATTGAAAAGCTTCAGGAGGGGTTAGAATGACATTTCTTTTTTTCCTGGGGAGTCTTTCCCAAAATAAGTGTCAGCATTAAAAGACTAATCCAGACGGGCACTGATAGCCTTTGAGATAAATGATTCCACCATTGTAGTTAGGTTTGAAAATGTATCCTTGAGGATCATAATTTGATGTTTGCCAATTTTCACCATTTACCATGCCTGCAAAAATATCTAATTGACGTGTTTGCAAAAACTGAAGCTGGTCTAGTAATATCAAAGATTTGTATAAACAAGAATGAGATAAGCAAGGTTTCATATCAAGTCTAAGGATGAAGCAGATTTTTTCCTCAGAACAAGGAGATAAAAATCTCTACCACGCACACCATACAAGCCCAGCATGTAAAAGGTGATACTGAATTCCATTCAGGCCACGCCCCCTGACATGTTTCACCCCACCCGGGGCTTAGTCATGGAAGTAAGCCTTACCTCCTTGGCTAAGCCCCATGGGTGGGGCGAAGCATGTCGGGGCCACAGCCTGGATGGAGATAGGCTGAGGCTGTTATCACCTATTACATGCTAGGGTTGTATGGTGTGGGTTGACTAAGATTTTTCTCTCCTTATTCTGCGGATTCCATGGAGTCAGGGCAAAATCATAGCCTCAGTGGAATACACCATTTGGGAGACATAGATAGAGACCCTAAAGTTGTCTTAGATTCACAGATGTTTGCCTCACTCACAGCAAATTGATAAATATTGGAGCCAAAAATGGTACTCTTGGCTGGCTTCACCATCTGAGCACTTAGTTATATAAACACATTCAGACCTACCCAAAAAAACATTTCCCAATAAAAAAGCTTATTTATATTTCTGCCCAGTCACTTACAGTTCCCATGTCACAAATCCCATGTCCAGCTTTCAGTGCTGAGTGCCCAAACTTCCTGTTGGGGAGCATGTACGCTGTTTATGTAGCTGATATTAACCAATCAACCTACCACTTCTGCTCTAGAGCATTTTTTTGTACTACATATGACCAAACAACTGAAGTAGGTAAAGTTGGGAGGTGGAGGGAGCAGGGGAGTGACTTTGTGCCCTAAGCCTCGGGACTATATCTTTCTGAGGATGCACACAGCATGAGGAGCCTCCTCTGTAGTGCCAGCAGGTTGTGAACCAGGAACACCACTGCAGGGGACCTTGTAAGGGGATAGAGCCACTATAAAATAGGAACCAGAGAAGAGAGCAAATTAAAGCGGTTGTAAAGGTATTTTGTTTCATAAATTAATAAACATGTTATACTTACAAGCTCTGTGCACAAAGCAGGCGCAACCCACCTCTTCTGGGGTCCCCCACCGGCGCTCTCAACTCCTCTGTGTGTGTGCCACTTGCTAAGGGGGGCAGACATGCTCGCTTGCTCCTGAGCCTGGCTGTGTGCAGCCATAGACACACACAGTGCAGCATGGCCCTGCCCCCTCACAGGATTTGAGGGACAGCAGCAGGAGCCAATGCTGCTGCCTCTGTGTCCTTTGAAGTGAGGGACACAGACATGCATTGAGATAGAACTCAGGTAAGTATATAGGGTGGTGAGGGATGGTGATACAATTACTGAGACATTTTTACCTTAATGTAGGGAATGCATTAAGTTAAAGTGATACTAAAGGATCCTTTTTTATCTTTTTTAAATAACAAACATATCACACTTACCTCCACTGTACAGCTCGTTTTGCACAGAGTGGCCCCGAACATCCATTTCTGGGAACCTTCGGCGGCTCTTACTTGGATTTTGCAAAAGCGTTTGATACAGTTCCGCACACACGGCTCATGTGTAAGTTAAAGTCTACAGGCTTGGAAATATCAGTTTGTAAATGGATAGAAAACTGGCTAAAAGACAGAATTCAGAGAGTAGTGGTTAATGATTCTTACTCTGAATGGTCTAAGGTTATCAGTGGTGTACCCCAAGGTTCAGTGCTGGGACCCTTACTCTTTAATATCTTTATAAATGATATTGGGTCTGGGATCAAAAGTAACATTTCTGTCTTTGCAGATGACACCAAGCTATGCAGTGGAATAACGTCCTTACAGGATGTCTTCAATTTACAAGCCGACCTCAATGCACTGTCTAATTGGGCGACTATGTGGCAGATGAGGTTTAATGTTGAGAAATGTAAAGTTATGCACTTGGGGGCTAAGAATATGCATGCATCATACATGCTAGGGGGAGTACAACTGGGGGAATCTGTAGTGGAGAAGGATCTGGGGGTTTTGGTAGATCATAAGCTCAATAATAGCATGCAATGCCAAGCTGCGGTTTCCAAAGCGAGCAAAGTTCTTTCTTGTATTAAGAGAGGTATGGACTCCAGAGAGAGAGATATCATTTTGCCCCTGTTCAAATCATTAGTAAGACCTCATCTGGAATATGCAGTTCAGTTTTGGACACCAGTTCTCAAAAAGGATATCGTGGAACTGGAGAAAGTGCAGAGAAGGGCAACCAAACTGATAAGAGGCATGGGGGAGCTCAGCTATGAGGAAAGATTAGAGGAACTGAATTTGTTCACTCTTGAGAAGAGGAGAATAAGGGGGGATATGATCAACATGTTTAAATATATAAGGGGTCCATATAGTGAACTTGGTGTTGAGTTATTCACTTTACGGTCAACACAGAGGACAAGGGGGCACTCTTTACGACTGGAGGAAAAGAGATTTCATCTCCAAATACGGAAAGGTTTCTTCACAGTAAGAGCTGTGAAAATGTGGAATAGACTCCCTCCAGAGGTGGTTCTGGCCAGCTCAGTAGATTGCTTTAAGAAAGGCCTGGATACTTTCCTAAATGTACATAATATAACTGGGTACTGACATTTATAGGTAAAGTTGATCCAGGGAAAATCCGATTGCCTCTCTGGGATCAGGAAGGAATTTTTTCCCCTGCTGTAGCAAATTGGAGCATGCTCTGCTGGGGTTTTTTGCCTTCCTCTGGATCAACTGTGGGTATAGTATTGGGTATATTGGATTGTACGGTTTTTTTTTTTTTTTTTTTTTTTGTGGTTGGACTGGATGGACTTGTGTCTTTTTTCAACCTGACTAACTATGTAACTATGTAACTATGTAACTCTTGCGGCTCCTCCCTGCATTAAATAACCCCCTTGGAGAAGCGCTCTACCGACGGGGGTTACCTTGCGAGTGCGCTCCCGAGTCCAGCATTCGGCATCAATAGAAGGATTGGATTTGATTGACAGCAGTGGGAGCCAATGACTGTGCTGCTATCAATCTATCCAATCAAGAGCCGGGAACCCGTGAAGAGAGGGACGACAGGGACGTGCCAATGGAAATTCAGGGCCCAGGTAAGTAAAACGTGGGGGGGGGGGCTGTGACTGCCAGGTGTTTTTTCACCTTAATGCTTAGGATACATTAAGGTGAAAAAACAGGAGCCTTTACAACCCCTGTAATAAATGTCCTGCCTTAAGAACCACTTTAAGAATCGGAAAGAAAAGCAACCACAGGATTAAAAAAAGAATTAAACATGCATATATGGTAAGTTCTGTGATCTGCAACCACTGCTTTTTTTAGAGTTTAATAACACTTCAATTCTAGAGAATTTTTCATACCGTGACCCTAAGAGCACACCAAGAGTCCAGAGGATTTCCGGCTGTTCTTTTAGAATACCAAAAATGGCTTTCCCCATTTTTGCTACTAACATTGATTAAAGAGAAAAGCATCTCCTGCTTCATTTCCTCTTTGACAAATAACAGAATTTTGCTGCATTGTTTTTTCACAAAAACATCCACGTATCGTTCATTTCCACACTGAGTTTAATAGCTTTTCTGATATCCTGACTTATTTGTCGTTTCACCATTCTGGTGATCTATGATGGCAATCAAGCGATTGACTTATGTTTTGCTTAACAATGTCCCCAGACTACCTCTTCTATTAGGTTGATTTGTCCTCTTTTAGTACTGATTTTCATCTTCTACACGCCTCAGCAGATTGTTATCATATTTGCTAAGAAGTAAAACAAGCTCAAGCAAATTACAATGCTTTATATCAGGACATGTACAAAGTATAAGCAGTTTCAATCTTTCCTCTGTAAGTAAGGGCTAGTTTGGCAGTGTACATAATAATATCAATACTTATATATAATAATATGTATACTTTTTACAGCATTTTTTTGGCCACTTATTCTGGGTCCACGGGGGGATCCACTGTCTCCTGGCTGGCCATTTAGTCCCTGTTGCTAGGGAAAGAACATTTTTTTTTTGAGATACTGGGTGATGTAACATCTTCGATTAACAAAAATGAAAAAAATTGTGATGGTAATTCACTGGACCAATTGCAAGTTTGGTGTTGCTAAAGGTTACTTTGATACTGGGTTTGAGCAGTTGTTATTTTCTGTATCAATATTTTTACAGAAAGTTTTCACAAAGAGTAGAAAAATAACAATAAAGATATTTAAGTAATACACAGTATACACAATCTGAAGTGCTTGTATATCAACCAAAGAAAGGGTCTGCATCATTATTTCAAGGAAAAAATGGAAGAGAAGGTGCCCTCCTTCATGGGGAGCGGGACCCCCTATTTTCCGTTACTAGAATTGCGTATTCAGAACCTTTCAAGCACACAATTCAGAAAAGACGAGGAGAAGGGAAAGGGGGGGGCGCTCTGGCCCATGCCACCCGACGGCATATTCATCCCTCCCAACTGTCCCTGATTTCGAGCATTGTCCCTCTGTTCCTCATTTTGGTCTGATCTATATAGATGTATAAATGCACTTATCTATCAAAAAGTGTTTCCCAGTGCAAAACCTTTAATTTGATTTCTAAATTGCTGCATTTGTAGATTCAAAAAGCCAAAAAAAAGTAATAGTAGTGGTAAAAAAAACACTTGTGGGTTTAACCAATCTTATTTTTTTTTTTTGTACAATTCTCCTTTAAGGGGGCGTGGTAAGGGGTGTGTCCTATGCCTGCATACTTTTGCTGATAGGTGTCCCTCATTCCCATGGGAAGTATGCATATTAATCAGGTATAGTCTGGGGACTATTAGTCAAGTATCTGATCCACGGGCCCCAGACTTTTTCAAACACCTTCATCTTGTCATTTAAAACTGCCGAGAGTCTTTCATTGACCACGAGCCAGGAAAGCTTGTGCTTAATCTGGTCAAATGGAATGGCAGCTGCCTTCCAATTGCTAGCTATGGTGATTCTAGCAGATACAAATGTAAAAGTGAGGAGTCGTCTCTTTTTTTTCGAGGCTTCATCAACTTTGCAACCCAGCCAGGCATGTTTGGGAGATTTGGTTAGACTGATTTGAGTAAAGGAAAAAATGAAATTGTAAACTCTGATCCAAAATTGCCTCACCTTTGCCACCAAATATGGTATGCTGTTCCTTCCTGACCGGAGCCTCGAAAACACTTTGGAAAAGCTCCCGGGACATAGGTAGCCAATGTGGTCAGCACCATGTACCATCTCAAGAGAACCTTATAATTTGCTTCTATAATAGAAGTATTGATGAGTGATTCTGATGCTGTCTGTGCAATTGAATGCCACTCCTCAAGTTTAAAGCTATTTGTTATTTTTTTAATAGGCAATGATGCTATTTCACAGTATAAGTTTTATATACAGTATTTCATGTGATTTGAATTGTAGAAGACATATTAATACACTGTAACTGGAATGTACGAGTGATAAGTGATGACACTTAAGCTGGCCATAGATGGAACAAATTCTGGTTGCAGGAAAATAAATTGCTTGATTCTCCCCGAAGCTATTATGTTCTCCTGATGGGGGGGGGGGGGGGATAGGGGAGTTGTCTCAGCTGGTCCCTGCTGAATCGTCTGGGATTCGAACCCTCTAAAGTGATACTAAAGTCTAGATTATTTTGTTTAAAAATAATAATGTTATACTTACCTGTTCTGTGCAGTGGTTTTGCACAGAGGAGCCCAGATCCTCCTCTTCTAGGGTCCCTCGCTGTTGCGCTTCTGGCCCCTCCCTCCTGCTGAGTGCCCCCATAGCAAGCAAGCCGAGCTGCTGCTTTGTGTGTCCATTTAGACACGGGTCTGTGGTCTGGCCCCGCCCCCTCTCTCTTCATTGGCTCACTCACTTTGATTGACAGCAGCAGGAGCCAATGGTGCCCCGCTGCTGTCTCAGTCAATCAGGCGGGAAAGTCCCACACAGGTGAGCCTTATGTGCAACATTGCTGGATCGAGATGGGCTCAGGTATGTATTAGGGGGGCTCGGGTAAGTATTAGGGGGGCTAAGGGGGGCTGCTGCACACAGTTATTTTATCCTAATGCATAGAATGTATTAAGATAAAAAACCTTGTGCCTTTACAACTACTTTAATTAAGCAATACCAACCTGTTATATTAATTTGAAAAAGACTTATGTTATGACAAATACAGTGAAGTAACTACAAAGGTTTAATTATGCTCAAAGTATACAGTCTTGTTATTCTTTATATCCACGTAGTATTAGAATATTTAAAGCTGGTCTCCATATTTTAATGACATTTAAAGTTTGTTTGGACCAAGCTGGTCCAAACAAATTATTTCCTTCCTTAACAGTTGCAGCGCTATATAAACTGTATGTGGCCTCAGCAGTCAAATGTGAACTTCCTGTCTGTACCGGAACAAAATCAAGTCTGGCTGAGTGCTGCTGAGTCATTCACAGGAAACTTGGTATTTTCTGAATAAATACAAACTTTCACTGATTGGCTGAGGTGGACAGGCAGGTGGATGACATCACAGTTGTCAGTCAATTTAAAGCGGCACTAAACCCACTGGCATAGCTTCAGGGATCTCAGGGGTTGCAATGGCGATTCTGTCCATGTTCCCGGGGACCTGTGCAACCTCCCTGCCACATTCAGATTTACACTTGCACAGGAGGAGTGGCATATACAGGAACCAATCCCCTCCATTTCTCCTGCAACCACTGAAAACCTGCTTCTCCTCCTCTCCATCCCACTGGCATTCAGCAGCTACAGAAGGGAAATGGAGGGGATCAATTATTTTATATGCTGCCTCCGCCTCCTCTCCTGTCCAGGTTACTCCTATTTCTGCTGCCTGGGCCCCCTGTGTGCTCCCCTGTCCCCCCCTCCACAGCGCTGCCTCCTTCTCCCCTCTAATCTCCCATCAGCTGCTGCAGGGGATGTTTTAGGATGGAGAACGAGGAGGGGGTGATAAATAGGTAATTTACCAGCCCCTTCCTTTTCTGAATGAACACAGTGAGTGATTGGTACCGATCACCCACTGTGTTCATTCATAACTAAAGCTTTGGTTTGTAAATGCATGGGAAACTCTGTACACAGCTATTCCTGTCCATTCATTCTGTGCTGCTGATGCTGGGTCCTTAATCTCCAGTTCTCAGTCTCAAAAGTGAGACATTAGGTGCAAAGCCTCCAGCACGGCTGCTAAAGAATGTAAAAAATAATAAAAAATAAAATTACATGGTAAAAAATAAAAACAAAATAATATGACATACATAAAAATTACTACACTGTCCACTGCCCTACTGACACCATCCACTGCACTACTGACCCCGTCCTCTGTCCTACTGACAAAGTCCAATGCCATACTGACACTGTCCACTGCTCTAC